>NC_092414.1:171062396-171373271 GCF_040894005.1 Engystomops pustulosus
GCATATAATATATATTATAATGACTTATAATGGTAGTTTATGAAAATATATTTGATTGGGGGGGGGGGGGGGGGATAAAGGAGAATTTTCCAAAGAAGTATACTCCCATCTGTGATGTCCAGAATTTATATCACAGCAGAAAGATATGGTTATTAGAACTTACCTGAAACAGATTATTAGTCATTTCTATTCCGTTCCTAGCTTTATTTTTAACTTAATTCATGGAACAAACCATTAGGTCTGAATGAGTAATAACATTGATTTATTTCTGCTATGCTATAATCCTGATCTACGTTAATCCTGGATATACGTTGACCACCTATACTGTAGCAGTCATTTTTGGCTGCAGTGCTGTCAGAAATGGTGACTAAATCCATCCAATATGTCTGTTGGGTCTTTGATAAAAGCCAATGTTATTTAAAATACATAGATCATTTAGACCACATTTCCCTGTAGGTACACAATGCATAATGGAACCGAGGCAGTGAGATTGTAAGTAAGCTGGAGTATAGGTTGCAAGCTGGAATTGCTGTTACATTATGAAGAGGTCACATAAATAGCTCTAAGTATAGAGTTTGCAAAATAAAGTCCGTGGGTTAGGAAATTGTAGAATTCAATGGCTTTAGTGCAAGCGCTACAGGTCAGCAATTGTTTGATGAAATGCGCTTTTCTTTACAAAATAACTAAATGCATTCGACAATGCGGGAGGCGACACAAGGCACGAAGACCATTAGTTGGGGTATTAGCTCTGTGCGGAGGTAGAGCTATTTATTTTAGTAAATGTGGATTTTTTTTCTTTTAAATAATAAGGTTGAGATCCTATGACTGGAAGTGACATTCCTTCGTCTCTGTAGCTATTCTGCTGTGATAAGCTCTTTTAAACAGGCGCGTTCCTAATCCTGACTCTGTGGCCTCCGCTCTACCTCCTGCAGATAACAGTATTCTCTGTCGTCCTCTGTCAGGAGACTTCACAACTGTGCGGGCTGCAATGCACTGCTGAAAGTTGCTTGTTTTCATAATTGGGTCACTGAATCTCCCAGACTTATCTCCGGGAAGCTGCACAGGGCATAAAGTGAGTCACATATTAGTCTTTACTGTCAAGACGAAAAATACAGATCAGGGTTTTCCTATGTACCTGCCGTATCTCAGCGTGGGAAAGAGAAGCGCGTCAAGGAAAAATATCACTCAGCACCACGATGGAAAGTGCACAATATCTTTCTTGACAAAGGAAACTAGAGGAACACATTTACTAAGCAGTTCTAATCCTTTCTCCTGACAGAAAATACTATAGCTGCCAATATCAGAAATGTATTTCCAATGATCTTATAGTGCCAGACAGGTGAAGCTCAGCAGCAAGTGTATAATAGTATATCTACTCTTCTTTAATAATTGTATGTGTACTTGCCTAGTTCAGGAGTCATGAAAGGAAATCTACCATCAAAATCAAGCTTGATAAACCATGGGCACTTACTCATGGATCCAGGCACCGTGACTGTGATTATCTTCTTATATTTGTTATTCATGCTTTACAAGGTGTTGTTACACTGCAGCAGCAGCAGCACATCTCACTCTCCCCTGCACCTCCTGTAATCTTAGCTAACACGAAAAAAAACTACCTAAGGCAGCGCAAAGATACCCATATCCGGACAGATAATGAACTTCTAAAACGTCACTAGTGCCCAAAAAAAATGATACTAACCTGTGACCAGGTAGTTACATACTTCCTCAAGTGGTGCAGTGTACAATCAAGCCTCCGGAGGTGAGCACATTGGCATCCTAAAGCAGAGTGTGAGGGTTTGGTGTGCAATGGGATCACACTTGAACCCAAACCACCGAACCTAATGTACTGGGTTTAAAAGATAATAACCCCTTACATTATTAATTACAAGCCATATTGCAAAATGGAGGTACAATTTAAAAATTTTAATTTTTTTGGACAATACATTCATTTTGGCCCCAAATGAAACATTCACAATGGATCAAATGACAAATAACTCCACAAATGATACCCAAGGCTGATATCCCATATGTGGTGGTACCTGCTGTATGGAGAGGCAATAGAGTATATAATGGAAGGAGACTCATTCAAAGCAGATTTGCATTGTGACAATGTACAGGCTATGAATTTTTTTATAATGTGGATAAATGGAGGGTTATTTTTTGGCAGATGTGATGCACTTGTCAGGTAATAATAATAATTCTTTATTTTTATAGTGCACACAGATTACGCAGCGCTGTACTGAGTTTGCCAAATCAGTCCCTGTCCCCAATGGGACTCAAATCTAATCATCCTACCAGTATGCTTTTGGAGTGTGGGAGGAAACCGGAAGACCTGGAGGAAACCCATGCAAACACGGAGAGAATATACAAACTCTTTGCAGATGTTGACCCTGGGACTTGAACCCAGGTTCCCAGAGCTGCAAGGCTTAGTGTAATGCTACCCATTACCGTATTTTTCGGACTATATGGCGCACAAAAAATCCTTTGATTTTCTCAGAAATCAAAGGTGCGCCTTATAGTCCAGTGCGCCTTATATATGAACCGTACTTACAGACAACAGCTGCCTTGAACTGTGCACAGGTCTGTCACCTGCTGGTCATTCACCCTTATAATCAGGTGCGCCATTTAATCTGGTGCGCCTTATAGTCAAAAAAATATTTTGGGGCACCTATAGCTAGTAGCTAGTAGCACGGCGGGCACACGGCAGCGCGGGGAGAGGAGGTGAGCGCTGCTCACCCCGCCCCTCTCCATAGGAACATATGGGCCACGGCACCGTAATACGGGAAAAGATAGGACATGTCCTATCTTTTCCCGGGCTATGGTGCGGTATGGTGCTGCACGTGTGCGGTGAGCCCATAGAAGTGTATGGGGGACGTATATCGGCCGTATATAAGTCGGCTGTATATACGTCCCCCATACATGTGTGTGAATGCAGCCTAACTCTGCTGTTATTTTTTTACATTTTCAGCTGTAATTCTGCTAAACTCTGAGCAGTGCTGAATGACCACAGCTCTACAGCTCTTTTCTCACATTTCATTGAGGTCAATAATTTACTTTTGGCCGTTCTCCTAAGGATAATTGTTTGCTAAGTAGACTTTACAAGGCAGGATTTTATTGCAATGCTTTTAAGAAACACATGAATGTAGCGTTAAGGTCTAATCAACCCTGGAAAAAAAGGTTAATGCATGATTTTCTCTTAAACACTGACCGATTAAAGTGGAAATATATTTTATTAACCAGGCATTTGCTGCCCAGGTGAAAAATTATTTTCTAAGTTTAACTTTTTTTGTATTTCTCATGAAATACAGTCAGAGAAAAAATACACCATAAGGTTTAGGGTTATGTTTTGCAACTTCTGTTAAACAAAATGACTAAATCAATGTCCAGTACAATGAGAAAGTAGTAGCAGTACGTTGAAGTAATCATCAATGGAACAGTGGTTTATTATCCCATATTGTCTTGCATAAGTTATAACGTGGGCATATTAAAAAAAAGGATACTCCCTTTTTCCCTGTTTGTGCCGGCACATTGCGGAAAGAGAAGCCGGTGTAGAATTAACACTCAATTGTTTAGGCAGTGCTGTTTTGTTCTTTTTTTACATCAAATTAGTGACACTGGGAATAGGGAATGTTTTGGCTTGGTGAGAGGCCATAGACGTGGATTAGAAAGGAATTCATTCGGACTTTTGCAAGCCACCTATATAGCTCATACAAGGAGGACTGTATATTCAGCGCACGGTGCCCCATGTATGACTTTTTGGGCCATCTCTCCTTAAAGGGATATTCTCGTCTGGGCACTCACATTCAGTTTCACTAATCTTCTATATATAAACATTTCTTCAATTAGATGTTCTAAAAAAATGTTCCTGTGTGAAGATAATGGGGGTCATTTACTAAGGGCCCGATTTGCGTTTTCCCGACGTGTTACCCGAATATTTCCGATTTGCGCCGATTGTACCTGAATTGCCCAGGGATTGTGGCGCACGCGATCGGATTGTGGCTCATCGGCGCCGGCATGCGCGGGACGGAAATCGGGGGGCGTGGCCGAACGAAAACCTGACGTATTCGGAAAAACCGCGGCATTTAAAAACCGAAAAAGTGTCGCTTGGGGAGCGCTTACCTTCACCTGGTCCGAGGTGGTGCATTCTGGCTCGTTGAGATACTTTTCAGCGCAGCAGCGCCACCTGGTGGATGGCGGAGGAACTACCTTCGTAAATCCCGGCCGGACCCGAATCCAGAGCAGAGAACGCGCCGCTGGATCGCGAATGGGCCGGGTAAGTAAATCTGCCCCAATTTCTCATATATGTAGTCATGTTGTCCCTTAGAAACCAGATAGCTTCCTCGGATACGACCCCGTCACACTCTGGCAGGGGTGGCCAGATTTGTGCTATAGAGTCCTGCAGGAACATTTTTTTTAATAACATCCAATTGAAGAAATGTTTATATATGGCAGATTAATGAAACTGAAAGTGAATGCCCAGACGAGAATACCCCTTTAAGTTTATGATACCTTCAATCTGTGAAAGTAATCTAGACAGGTATGGACCAAAAATAAATAAGTAAAGGGATTTAAAAAAATCATTCTCCTAAGGATAACCCTCCTTAACTGGCACAGGAGTTCAACTGCCTAATACAATCAAATACAATCTTGCTTAAACGGGGCAGACTTTTCAAAAGAGTTACAAAATAAGTCATAAAGGCATTTGAGACACTTTTGGGTAAAACATAGAATTCTACCAAACAGTTTGATTAATATCTAGCATGTTGACCCTGATTTATCAATAGTGAAGCAAACTGCTCTAAGTGCAGTTTGCCTCACGAATGTGAAGGGGGGCAGTTTTTTTTTAACTTTGTTTATTGATTTTATATTTTACATTGCAAATATAAGTACACCAATGAGCATTCAAATATCAATGATCATTCATTTAACAAAAGAGAGCAGTTTCCTTTGACGGAGGGAAAAAGGGGGGGGTATGGGTTGGGACTGGGTATTGGGAGTGGTGGGGTGAGTTGGTTCTGGGGAGGGAGGGGAGAAGGGGAGGGTTGATGGGGTGTATCTTATCTATAAACAAATGAGTATTTATTATATTTTTCAAACATTTGAGTTAATATCGATAAACAACCAAATAATAGAACAAAAGAACAATTTTTGCCTTTAGGAGATTTCATCTATGTAATACCTGTTGTTTTATTTTTGAATTAGGTATGAGATTATTTATGTATAGACTGTATTCTAAAGTTTTTATTTCTAGATTGTAGTTTATTGAATATTAGCGCATAGTCTTCAATTATCTGGCGCCTCGTGCACTACTCAGGAAGTGTGCTCCATCTTTTATTTTTTTCTAAATTCCAATTTTATTTTTTTTCTTACATAATTTGCATACAGTGTTTACATGTTCAAGATAGTATACAAGCGAGCATATTACAAAATGGCAAGCATTTCCCCACTTTCACAATTTACATCTCATTGAGAATATACTCGACATATCATCTTTATCCTGCATCAACATATCTTAACCCCTTAAGGACGGAGGGTTTTTCGCCTCATTTCTCGCTCTCTAACTTCAAAAATCCATCACTTTTCATTTTTCCGTGTACAGACCTGTGTGAGGGCTTATTTTGTGCGTAACGAATTTTACTTTCCCGTAATGTTATTTATTTTAACATGCCGTGTACTGCGAAGCTGAAAAAATTGAAAACGTTCTTGTGGGCTCAGTTTTTACGACTTTCACTCTTCGCTCCAAATAACACGCCTACTTTATTCTTTGGTTCTTTGGTTCGGTGCGATCGCGGTGATACCAAATTTATATAGGTTTTATTGTGTTTTAATACATTTTCAAAAATTAAACGAATGTGTACAAAAAAGAAAAAAATTTTTTTGCCATCTTCTGACGCTAATAACTTTTTCATACTTTGGCGCACGGAGATGTGTGAGGGGTCATTTTTTGCGAAATGAGGCGACGTTTTCATTGCTACCATTTTGAGGTCTGTGCGACATTTTGATCATTTTTTATTTCATTTTTTATGTTATGTAAAAAGGTGTAAAAGTCGCATTTCGGACATTTGGGCGCCATTTCCCGCCTCGGAGGTCACCGCCGCCCGTAACCGTTTTTATATTTTGATAGATCGGGCATCTTTTAGACCATCTAGGGTACATTAACCCTAGATGGTCAGATCGCTGCTACCATATACTGCAATACTACAGTATTGCAATATATGGCATTTTTGCAGCACATTCATTACAATGAGCCACTGGCTCATTGTAACGAATATGCAGCTGCCAGATAGCCTCGTGTCAAAAGAAGACACGAGGCTACCATGGCAACCGATCGCCGCCCCCCGATGACGTTCGGGGGCGTGGCAATCGAAAAAAAGATGGCGGCGCAGAGCGTTAAGGGGTTAAACATCCTAATATAATCCAAACCCCAATCCAAAATAGAAACTAGCCCCATTCTGCCAAGGAGGGGGGGGGGGGGGGGAGAAAAAAATCTACATTGTTAATATCTTTTTCCAAACTAACATTTTTCCACAGATGTTCTCCATAATTTTCCCCACCTTCCTGGGGACCCCATTTTATAATTTTCTCCATCAAAGCCCTCCAGCCCCCAATGGTTGGTGATATGGGCTTCATCCAAGTCCTTGCAATCAATATTTTCGCAACCAAGGAAAATTTACAGATTGTTATTTTTTGTAATCTTGATAACTTTTGTATTCCATCATTCACAAGGTCATTGATCACTAAGACCTCAAAGGAGCATGGTAGCACAATATCCAGAGTGTTAGTTATTGTGACTTGTATCTCAGCCCAAAAACTCTCAATGGATGGGCACCCCCAACTCATATGCCTAAAATCAACTATGTCTATGCACAAAATTAAACTGTATCAGCCTATGGTTCATGTTTAAAAAGGAATAAACAATATTATAATATACTTCTGACCAGTGATTAACAGTGTTAATGGTAGTATTATATATTCAACATTCATTATCTTATATACCTTAGAAAAAGAGAAATTGTCTTTACAATCAAAAAAAAGTTTATCAAATATAGTATTGTAGGAAACAATAAATCGTGTTTTATCTCTGGACTTTTTATAAGCATCCAATACTTGCATATAGTGAAAAACAAACCTATTCCCCATAGGATGGCTACTTTGTAGTTCATGCAGGGGAATTAGTGCCCCATTCTTAAATAAGTGTTCTACTTTGGTGATACCCAACGACTCCCATATCTGTGTATCTGTGAGTTTAAAAATTCCTCTAAATTACGATTTTACCAAATCAGTGTACAGATTGATGCACTTGCTCTAATACTGATCTTCCTGATAAATTTCCAGCTCTCTTATTTTAGATAGTACATTGGTATCCTCCTAGATCCTCTCATTCCCAATAACCCAGCTTCTAATATCTCAAAAAGGGACATTTTATGCACTCCCGTGATATTTTTACATACCACGGCAGAGTCCCTCCATCTGTTTATAAAAAGAATTTTGGCTAAAAGAAAGTATAATTTAAAATGAGGTATTGCGAGGCCCCCTTCTTTACTTCCTTTATATAGATAGTGCTCCATCTTTTTAAAGAGGACCTGTCAGTCTATATTATGCCCCCATTCAACCATAGCCAACTAATCCACTTTCCAGCCCCTTTCTATTGATGTTAAATTTATCCTCCTGCCTTCAGGAAAAGATTAGGAAAATGTACCTTGATTTTACGACCTCTTATCAAATAAGAGGTCAGATCCATGGATCTGTGTGCCTGCAGTCAGGTATATTCATAAAGGGTCATGCTGGCACCCCTCTATGTATTGCAGCCCCCCCCCCCCGGGTTCCAGCTCTCGCGCTTTTGCACTGGATGCCCTCGATGATAGCATCCAGTGCGCAAGCACTATGTTCAGGGCCATATCAGTCACTCAGGCCGGCAGCATTGCTTGTATTGCACAAGCGCAGACCAATCTGTGATGCGGCTTGTCCTCTCCTTCATCTGCCTGGCTGTTTTTGCGGGGGAACTACTGCACATGCGCCGCACAGAAGACACCAGAGATGCCGGCATCCAGTGCACCCAGATGAGAACTGGAAAACAGGGGATGGTGGCTGCAATACATAGAGGAGTGCCGACACACCTCCTTATGAATATCATAGTATAATATACGCAACCGCATTTGGTCAGAGGTCATGAAATCAAGGTATATTTTCCTAATGTTTTCCTGATTCCTGATTAGGAGGATAAATTTAACATCAATAGAAAGGGGAAGGGGAGTGGATTAGGCAACTATGTTTGAATGGGGGCATACTTTAGGCTGACACGTCCTCTTTAAGGTGCACCATTAATATACAGCATGACACTGACACAATGCTGCCGCAACACAAATTTGGTGCAACCACTTTATACATACATGTACAAGCTCCAAAGACGTTCTTTCTACTGCAAAGTCAGACTGAAAACTGGTGCAGCCAGTTTAATAGATTTGACCTACTGGTTTAAAAGCCATGCATGCTCCACTGGGGATTCTAGGAGGAATTTGTAATTAAACAAATAGTAATACTCCTGCTTGTGGACTTTCTACTGTATATTTCTGTGGGTAGTCCACGTCCCTGCCTTATTGTGTATTAAAAGGCTGTCTGAATGATTGGGCAGACGAATGTTGAATATACCATTGCTGGATTCTGCAGGGGACCCTGGAAAGAAGACAGAAATGGTATTTACCGCTTCTGCCTTTTTGGTTTCTTATACACATGGCTTGAGCTGCAGAAAATAGTCATCGGCAGGTCCTGGTGATCATGTAACAAAACATGTCATTGACATAATGCCGGTATAAGGAGGCAGAAAATAGAGTCATCGGCAGGTCCTCTACTGGTCCTGGTGATCACGTGACAAAGTTACTTCAATATATCACTGGTGCCATAAAGCACGCATCCTGATGGACTGCCAACAACAAAAGAAAAAAAATGTGTCGATAATATCTGCTTGCTTTGAGAAAAATTATAAAAAACTAAAACTGAAGATTTTTCATCTGCCTTTCCAATCATTTTTTAATACAAAAATGTTTAATTCCCGGGTGAGAGTATCTTCCACACAGATATCTTTTTCACATTATCTGAGGTAAAATGCTTCCTTTATTATCTTGAGCCTTAAAAACTGTGATATTGTTGATTGGCTGCGAGCTGATTGCTTGCCTAGTCTTGCCATGAAAAGCACAGGCAATATCATATTTTTCTTGAAGGAACCGTGAAGAGAAGCTCATCAGCTATTTTTGGATGTTGCCATTGCAAATCGATCCACAGACATATAACACTACATCTATCCACAACCTACCTGCCTATAGGGCTAGTCTACTGCAGCCATTTTCATTGTAATTGAATTAAATTTAGTCCGTAGCAGCTGCTTGCCTTCCTGCTTTCCTTCTGTGCCGCCACAGTCAATTATTTACTTAACTCATCTTTCGAACATGCGGCACGGTCTCCTTGTGATAGGATATGCCCCTGGCTGGGACCTATTTCGCCAAAACAGTTGTGATTGGCTTATCTACCTGTGCACCTGCTCGCGAAACCTGGAAGAGTGGCCAAGCCTTGGACAGTTCTTTGTATTACATTTAGTAATTGAAGGATTCACTGAACCACCCTTCGTTTTCTATTAAATCTCTAGCTATAATCTGTCTTTCATTAGAAGAGAAAGGGATAAGTGTCAAGCAGTATGAGTTAAGGTATTTGTATACGTGGTGACTGCTTTAATGAGGTACACTCTGTAGAAAACTTACAGGAGAATGTTTAATCTTCTTTGCAAAGACAGGCTTTAATGATGCCAGCTCTTGTGTGCCTGTAGCTTAGGATATTATATATACTACATATATATATATATATATATATATATATATATACACACGTTACATACAGAATATAATTTGCTTAGTTTTAGAAAGAAATATTTAGTTCACATGTGTATCGAGAAGTCACCCAAAAAAGATTTGAGCCAACATCTAAAGTTCAAATTTGACATAACTTATTCTACACACGTAAATTGTGACTATACATAAATTAAGTCAATGCCAGCTCCTAGATAGCGTAGATTTGAGTTTTTGACTGCATGAGACAAAAGGATACGTACCTGATTCAATGTTTAGGACTATCGATAAACCAGGCATCCTTATTCTTATAAGACACTTTGAAATCTGTTTATGCAGAATTTGAAACTGCATTTATGAATAATCTGTACCTGGTCGGCAACTAAAATTTAACATTTATAGTACTGGATTTTTCATTTAGAAAAGAGAAACCAATGGCAACCTAAGGCTCCAGAGTCCCCTCTGCACCCTTTCAAGTCATACTCCTGTGCAGTACCCAGCAGCAGGATCATCTCTGTGATCCCCTGTTGAGAGGACTAGCCTAGCATAAGATCCACTCATGGTCAACATAAGGATATAAGAGGATTGTTTGATAATAATAAGAGCAGAGATAAGACCGGTTCAGAAGATTTTTGATATTGTTTAGGGAAGAATATAATGAAAATCTTTCTTATATACATGATTAAGAAATGTTGCTTTGTTTGTAAAGAAACCGGCTGCAAAGTGCCCCTTAGTTACAGTTTTACTTCTCCGTTGCCAGGGTAGATCTGTCTACCAGATTGAAGGGACTCTCTCTTCTCTTCTGTTTGTTTACACAGCTCTGAGCAATGTGTTAACCCTTCCTGTTCTCTACTGTAGTACGCTATGAGTATTATTTTCAAACATCAAGCTTAAAGTTAAAGGGTTTATCCTCCCTTCTCAGAGCTGTTTAAACAAACACAGGGACATTAAATTAAAGCTCATAGTCAGCCCCATAAACACACTATACAGGCAGATGTATCTTTATGGGAGGGAACTGTGGAGCCTGATATTTTACAAACTAAGCAGAATTTCTTCATAAAGTACATTACAAAAATGTTCTCAACTCCCCCACCTTCAACACAATATTACATTTTATAGCAAATGATGGTCACACTTTAAGTAGATCGGATTTTGTATATTGTAGATGTGAGGTATGATGATGCAGCACGGTTTCTGAATTTTGTAAGATCACTTGTTTGGTTGGAGATGTAATTCTAGTAAAGGAAACTTTATTTTCCCCATTTTCTGACAAAAATACTGGCATGTTGTGACAGCCTTGATATTATTTGGCCAAGTATTTTAGCAAGCGAAACTGTCATGTTGAGTAAGTGTTAGTTTCATCATAAACAGCGATGTCCTACTTGTTATGAACTGCTTCCGACAGTGTCCTCATCTTGTTATCTGTAATTGTGTTATCTGTGATTCCCTGCTAAACATAAATAGGTCTTGTTTAATTCCCTGTGTGGTGCACACCATGAGCATGACATATTTGATCTCCGAATGATTGCTTATTAAATATTTATTTTAATAGGTCACTGGTCTGGCATTGTCGCTTGTCACCAGGGTAACCGCTGCATCTTGTTCGTGTGTGTCAGCTTAGGACACCAAGACTAGAAATTGTTCATAAAATTTTGCTGACCTGAAAGGTATATTGTGTGTCTTTCAAATAAAAGTGGGTAGCCTCTGTGGCCCAGAAGGTGGCAAGTCACAATAATTTGGAATAATCAACGCCTCTCCTGGGCCTTTGGCAAGCTTGATGCAAATTTGCTGCAGATAATTCTAATGTCACATCATACACAAGCTCTTTGAGAAATTTTTAATGATGGGCAATTTAAGGACAATAAAAGGGACACAGCCATTTCTTTAGAAGTCCAACACACTAGCTGCAAAATAATGGACTTTGCTATGTGCAATCCCATAGGTTCCTGAAATGCCCTTATTACCTCAGCTAGGTCCTCACACACCAGTCTATTGTCTGTTCACTTTTGTTCTACTCTACTTACTGTATGTTAACCTTGTCTAATTTTGCCTAGCTTTATATATTAAAGACATATGTTGTGGAAAAGTTAAAAAAAATCCATTATTGATATACAGACAATGGGGGTTATTTATCATATATGGCCCACTTGTGTATGATGTTCCACTGTCCCTCTAATGGGCCCAATATATATGGAGTCTCCAGCCTCCTGATGTACATCTGATACATTGGTGCACATTTACTTATCCGGTCACCGGAGTTCACAGAAAGTGCATTGTTCATCTATAATGCACTGAGCAGCGATTCACTAAGATCATGCGCCCAACAGAGTCCACCATCTTTTTAGTGGTGCCTCTAAGGGCTAGGGCTTGCGACACAATTTGAAAGTTAAATCCTGCTATCAGTCCGAATCAGTCGGACTGTCCAACGGCACACACCTTAAATTGTGTCGCATGGAAGCCAGCACAGCTACACCAAAAAAAGGGTTGCGTGCGACACAGTCGCAGCGCACGCACTAGTTAAATATCTTTGCAAGTCATTTTAACATTGAAGAATGGGCACAGTCTGAAAAAAGTGCATCACAAAGAGGAGCAAAGTCCTTAGTAAATATGGTCCATTGTGCTGAATAGACTGAGAGGCTGATTTTTTCCCAGATTACTTCAATGCCAGGTCCTACGTGTTGTAGAATAGTGCTATTATTATACCACAGGTCATATTGAATGCTCCGGAGCAGGGCAGAGAAGCCAATTGGAGTGAGGGTGGTGTAGGAGGGAAACTATTTCCTGGTTTTGTTCCAGGGATTGATATCCCTTTACAAAATGTTGGTGTACATAAGGCTTGGGGGAATTCAAATGCAGAACTTTGCCAGCAGCATTTAAACAGTTAATACCTGTGATCGGTGCTGGTTGGGGTCCGGGTCCTGTACCCGATCCTGGACTGCGTTTTTTTACATTGTGGGTTTGGCTGAACCCAAATTTCAACAGGTCCACTCATCACTAAATATGATGAACAATGTCTTGTTCCTAATCGTAGCCTCTAACCATACAGACTCTAATGTCCTAAACTGTCCTAAATGCTGCAACATTTTTGTATGATCCTTAAAGCCTTTTGCAATGAAGGAAATCTACAGTCACTTTGTGTCCTATTAATGAAGGCAGACGGTCTCGGCATATAGATTTTAAACAGCCTCATTTGAATATGCAAAATTAATTAATTGTTCTAGTCTGCGACTGGTCTCCTTTCGCAGATGAAAGCCTTACTTTGTGTCTCTATGGTGACCAGGAGAGGGA
This sequence comes from Engystomops pustulosus, assembly GCF_040894005.1. Classification (NCBI taxonomy): domain Eukaryota; kingdom Metazoa; phylum Chordata; class Amphibia; order Anura; family Leptodactylidae; genus Engystomops; species Engystomops pustulosus. The sequence goes on from NC_092414.1 coordinate 171,075,521, forward strand.
ATCTGAGAAAAGGGAAAAAGATGAAAAGGTTTTATTAAACATTTGTGAGGTACGGCACTATGACCTTAACCCTTTAGGTGCCATCAGCACCTGTAGCAATCCACATGTTTTAATGAACCAGTTCAGAATTATTCAGACAAAATTGTCAGTCTTTAATTATAACATTTTGATACAAATGGGCTTTTGTTTGCTGTTTTCCTGCATAAATTACTTGATTGGTTCGCACCGCTGAAACTATTAGCCAGTGACCATCTATTATGTAATATAAAGCTATTGAAATAAAGATGAATGTTACATCAACTCATTCAGTGAGATCATTTCTCCATCACTATATACTGGAAATTGAATTTTAAAATCATGATAGAGAGGACATTTTTGTTTTATTTTAGTATAGACCAGATCAATGTGTCCATATAAATTGGACCTAAGTGCTGTTACCTTCCTTGCTACGTACAGAGAACATAGAGGGTTGTGTATTAATGTTGTTTTTTTTTTTCGTCTATGTGTGACGTTGTTTTGGGGCAGTTGTGGGGCTAATGATAAATTACCCCATTGAGTATAAACATGGATGGACTTAGGACTCAAACTACATATCATGCTGTCTATTGACTGTGGCCCGTGTGTCATCAGAAGAAATACTGCCAAAACCACAACAATGGGCAGGAATAGGACCTGCTCTGAGTTTTGAACACCAGACAGTCGGCTCGTACACGGGGCCATGGGAACTATAGCTGTCAATATGAGCAAAATGAAATACATGGAGATCAGGGCTCTCCAAAGCAATGGCTCAGTTTATCTCCTTCCTTCCCCATTTACATAGATGCTTGGTTTGATTGTTGTAAATGGTGGACAGGAAAAAGCAGCTTCCAAAAGGTGGTATCTTGTTTCCTGAGTAACATAAGTGGATATTTTTGTCACTTTACGACGTTTTACAATATGATGCTGTGCTTGAGACATCATGGGATCAATATTTCATAGCACAGGGATAAATAGATTATCCATGATGGCATTAGGGTTAGAATTGACAAGACGCTACACTGCAGGGAAATTTGTATCTATCATACAAATATAAAGACTGCAACCAAGTTAGGGGTACTAGGACGGGAATGTTGCTTTATTTCTTAAAGGTTAAATTCTTGTATTACATATGAATTTAGTTAGATATTACTGAAGGTATTGCTTTTTTCTTTATATACCATAGGATATGCTAACTGTTAGTAGACACCCTTTATTTAAGATAAGTAGCTGGTCATACATCATGATTAGAGATGAGCGAGCACTAAAATGCTCGAGAGCTCGTTATTCGAGACGAACTTTTCCAGATGCTCGAGTGCTCGTCTCGAATAACGAGCCCCATTGAAGTCAATGGGAGACTCGAGCATTTTTCAAAGGGACCATGGTTCGGGAATAAAATGTGTTAATTAATTGAAAAAGAATGTCTTCTGATAAGTTAGCAGATGTATGCAATCTATTCTTCACTGTTCCGCACGTATATTATCTCCCGACAAGTTAGCAGATGTGAAGAACAGAATAAAAACAGTGAACACAGTGAACACAGGATCATTTAAGTGAAAAACACAGTGAAAAACACAGTGAAGAATAGATTGCAGATGTTCGGCACATCTGCTTACTTGTCGGGAGATACGCTGTCCCAGGATCCGCTGCTCTTCTTCCACTGAAGTCTCCCCGATGTCTCCGTGCCGCTGCCCAATGTCTCCGTGCCGCTGCCCGATGTCTCCGTGCCCTGATGTCTCCGTGCCCCGATGTCTCCGTGCCCCGATGTCTCCGTGCCCCGATGTCTCCGTGCCCCGATGTCTCCGTGCCGCTCCCCGATGTCTCCGTGCCCCGATGTCTCCGTGCCGCTCCCCGATGTCTCCGTGCTGCTCCCCGATGTCTCCGTGCCCCAATGTCTCCGTGCCGCTCCCCGATGTCTCTGTGCCGCTCCGTGCCGCTGCCCGATGTCTCCGTGCCCCGATGTATCCGTGCCGCTCCCCGATGTCTCCGTGCCCGATGTCTCCGTGCCGCTCCCCGATGTCTCCGTGCCGCTCCCCGATGTCTCCGTGTCCTGATGTCTCCGTGCCGCTCCCCGATGTCTCCTTGCCGCTCCCCGATGTCTCCGTGCCCCGATGTCTCCGTGCCGCTGCCCGATGTCTCCGTGCTGCCACTGCCCCTTGTCTCCGTGCTGCTCCCCGGTGTTCTGTGCTGCTCCCCGGTGTCTCTGTGCTGCTCCCCGTTGTCTCTGTCCTGCTCACCGTGTTCTTCAATGTGTTCTTCACACATATATATTGTTCTTCACATACTATTTTGTTCGCACCGTTCCGCGCCTATCTTCCGACAAGTAAGCAGATGTGCCGAACATCTGTAATCTATTCTTCACTGTGTTCTTCAGTGTGTTTTTCACTTAAATGATCCTGTGTTCACTGTGTTCACTGTTTTTATTCTATTCTTCATTGTTCTTCACTGTGTTTTTTTAATGAAATGCTCGATCTCGAGCAGGGGAAATACTCGTCCGAGCAACGAGCCGTTTCGAGTACCTTAATACTCGAACGAGCATCAAGCTCGGACGAGTATACTCGCTCATCTCTAATCATGATGCTTTAAGACGGAATCTGTGCCCCAGAGGAGGCTGCATGGATTAAAATGGTCACTATCTGGGGGCAACTTCTGAAATCCTGTCATAAATAAAATGATGTTGTTATAACATACATTCAGCTGTAAATTATATGGAACCATATACCATATATACTCGAGTATAAGCCGAGTTTTTCAGCACAAAAAATGTGCTGAAAAACCTCACCTCTGCTTATACTCAAGTCAAGAAAAAAAAAAAACAGTGTACTCACCTTCTGACGCCCCCTGGCAGGTCCTCTTTTACACAGCTGTATGATACAGGCAGCGTGATGTCAGCCACTCGCTGACATTCTACTATGTGCTTATTGGCACACACTATGATGTCAGCAAGTGGCTGACATCATGGTGCCTGCGATGGTAGCACAGGGACACGGAGCAGGTTCTGGAGCATCACTGTATAGAAGATTACCTGCCGGGGGGGGGGGCCTCAATAGGTGAGTACATTGTTTGATTTTTTTCCTACAGGCATTATATTGGGGACAGGGGCTGCAGGCTATATACTGGGGAGGGGGCTGCATATACTACAGGGGGCTGGTGGCTATATACTACAGGGGGCTGGCTATATACTACAGGGGGCTGGCTGGCTTTATACTGCAGCGGCAGGCAGGCTATACACAACAGGGGGCTGGCAGGCTATATACTACAGGGGAATGCTATATACTACAGGGGCTGGCTGGCTATATACTACAGGGGCTGGCTGGCTATATACTACAGGGGCTGGCTGGCTATATACTACAGGGGCTGGCATGCTATAGACTACAAGGGGCTGGAAGGCTATATACTACAGGGGGCTGGAAGGCTATATACTACAGGGGGCTAGCAGGCTATATAGTACAGGAGGCTTGCTGTCTATATACTGACTGAGACTGTGACCAATGCATTTCCCACTCTTGGCTTATACTCAAGTCAATAGGTTTTTCCAGTTTATTGTGTTAAAATTAGGGATCTCTGCTTATACTCGGGTATATGTTCGGATATAAATTTATCTTTTACAACTAAAACCAAGCACTGTTACTGTGCCATATGACCATGATGACCATGGTGACATCTGTGCAAAGCAGTTCATAAGCAGTTGTAATGGGGCTATAATGGACTTTTTAGTATAGCATTTTTTATTAGTTTTCCAATGCTGAATTCATAGATAACAAGAATGAGAGGAAAACTAAAAAACAAGACTTCCAAAGTTCTTTCTGTACAATAGAGGACTTCCCAAGGTTACGGGCTACATGTTTAAAACAGGGACACTGTTTCATTCATGTCATAAAAAAACATAGTTAAACATGATTTTTTTTGGTGTTGGGGGGTTGGGATTTCCATAACATGTCTGTGTCCCCAATCAACAGCAATATTGAATGTACAGCAAATGGGCACTGAGTGGGAAGAAACATTTCTAGGAAAATCCGTTTCTTATCATTGCTTGGCTCTTACACATAAGAAAGTTGTCATGTTTGCCAGAAATCTGTTGCTTATGACTTGTATACATGTATAATTGGCTTCGCCAAAAGAATATAAGTGACGACTGGAGAGAATCTCTATTACAGAATACTCATCTCCTCGTAACAAAAAAACTGCATTCACATTTGTCTTGATATCTGAAGAGCAGATAGCAGAGAGTTGGAAGGCCCCTTACACATCAGGTGGTTGGCTAAAATCAACAAAATTTGGGGTAGGGCAATTTCCATCTAAGATAAGCCAATAAGGTCTCCAGAGTCGCGTTTTCCTGACATGTTACCCGAATATTTTCGATTTGCGCCGATTTCCCCTGAATTGCCCCGGAATTTTGGCGCACGCGATCGGATTGTGGCGCATCGGCGCTGGCATGCACGAAAACCCGACGGATTCTGAAAAACCGCCGCATTTAAAAAAGTACTTGAGTGCATTTCGGCGGACATCAGCGCAGCAGCGCCACCTGGTGGACGTCTGAGGAACTACTTTAGTGAATCCCGGCCGAACCCGAACCCACCGCAGAGAACGCGCCGCTGGATCGCGAATGGACTGGGTAAGTAAATCTGCCCCACTGAGTTGTACACAAAATATTCATTCATATCTAGTACAAAGGTGAGAGGAGAACACCTAGAAGAAGTAAGAAGAATTTTTCAAAGAAAATACATTCTGCTTACAGTATGCCAACCGAAACCTTCACCTCTCATCTACAACATTCATAGATCCACATCAAATGAAATATATTTATAACTTCGGATAACTTGGAAGATACAGTGTGCACAATACTACAACAAGATACTTAAGTACCATTTGAAGAATACAGTATATTTGTGCCTACCTGGGTGTCAAGCACAAAAGACCACATAGTTCTTGATAAGATCCTTAGAATTACGTATTTTCCATCCACACTGTATCATTTTAGTCATTTGGATTTATTTTTATCAGAATGTATAAGAAGTTCCTATGAAGCAAGTTTACAATGCTCTGAATATTAACATTATATAATAGATGCTGTTTGATAAGACTAATCACAGTATTCAGCTGGATATCATTTGTATAAACTGTCTGCATTGACATGCGTGACCCATCCACGACTTCAACTTTTTCTGTAAAGAATCTCTTAAAAACCTCCAAAAATCTTCCTTTTATCTGAAAACAATTGATCTTTATTTATACAGTTCTTAAAACAGAAAGTTAAAACTGTCTCTGGATATATGTCTATGATGACACCTCTATGATGCCGGGTTCCCACCGGAGAAATTTATATTAGGGCAATTTTACACTAAAATTAAATGTTTTATCTATTTCTAAGGCTCCTGTTTAGTGTAGAGTGCAGGTCCAGTCTTAATTCATTCACCCAGTTTTATTCCCTGGTAGTTGAAGGGGAAAAAGTATTGTGCTCTACATGAAGATTAAAATTGAAAGCAATATCAGGGCAATTTGGGACACTAAACGACCTACAGGTCCTTATGGGCCCTGAGGTTTAGTGTCCAAAATCCCCCTGTTAGAGATCTTTCCATGTGCACTATAAAAAATAAACCTTTATACTTACCTAGAGATGGGACAGGCGATGGCTGTCATACCGACAGCACATGCGTAGTGAAGCCATGGTGTTGCATACTGTGAGTATGCAGGTGTCGGGAGAACCACACTGAGGTAAGTATACAAGTTGTTTTTTTAGCGGGCAAGGAGGGGAAAACAAAAGGGTGATTTTGGACATCACCGGTCTATAGTTGTGAAGTGAATTTCAGCTACTCAAGGACTTGGTTACAATGTCAATTTTGTGAAATTTGAGAAAAAGGGTAGACATATTGAAATCTTGAGTTATGACTCAAAAATCTTACACCTGCAAAGGCAATCTCCTTAAGTACATATTTTCTTACTGATCTATGGGCTCTCACCTAGCCAAAACAGTTTGTAACTCTACAGTGCAATGATGAAAAAAGATCTTGAAAGAGTGTTGTCCGCCATTGGGTGTTTTTCCATTCTGGAAGAGACCTACTGGTTTTGCTATTAACCCATGTCATATGTGTTGGGAGCTTCAGGGTAGTACTAGGGGTAGAAATCCCCTTTTTCCATCTTGGAAAACTTAATTGCATATTACAAACCCCATAAAGACAGTGTTAGAGAAAATAAGAGAATTGTTGTACAATTTTTTAGAATTTCTTTTTAGCAATTCCAATGTTATTCTTCCTGGTAGGTCACATTTTACATAATAATAATAAGTCTTTGTACAGGTCATTCTCTTTGGAAAAATTGATTTTCTTAATAAAAAGGAACACAGATTGTATGTATAATTCATTCCAAACTGTCATTGACCTTCTATAGTTACATTATGAGACCAGAATAGTAACATAACATTGTCTTTTGTCTTTTCCAGGTACTGGTTAACCAACAAGGTGCACATAAAAAGACCTACTACTGGAATCCTAATGTACACATTGGCAACTCGTTTCTGTAACAGAATTGACTTGTATGGCTTCTGGCCATTCTCCCGAGATCTTCATCAAAACCCTGTGAAGTATCACTACTATGACAGCCTTAAATATGGATACACATCACAGGCAGGTCCACATGCGATGCCTTTGGAATTTAAGGCCTTAAAAAATCTACATCTACAAGGGGCTTTGAAACTTACAGTCGGTAAATGTGAATCGGCGACATAGCATCTTATAATTTGTGGTTTCCCTCGTAAAGAAAACAAATCAGTTGGACAACAATAAGAGGACATCAGTGACAATCGTCAAGATTTTATTGAGTTGTAAAAGTATTGTTGGCTTTAAGTTTCAAAACTGAAGAGGAAAAGAGAGCTCAAGTGTGTAGGACAACTAGACACTTTCAGCTCAGAAACTGTGTGTCACAGAATGGTGGAGCACACGATTTGTGCTGATATTTGCCTTCATGCAGTAAAGAGTAGTACTAGTAACACAACGCAATCCCGATGAATAAGGTGCTATCAATACACATGAAGATTGTCTGTAATTAGGATTTAACTTCCCCTCCAACTATTTGATTATGATTGTCTTTTTGGACTAGGAATATAGCACTCGCTCCTTACCTTCTAACAGGTTGACCCAAATTGAACCAACCATATCCCTGTTTATGGAATACAATACGATTAAGGTCCCAAGATAAATGTTCCAGTTTGTTGCGATGAAATATGAGCCTCAGATGTTTCTAGTACTGCATTCGTGCCTATAACTACAATTCAGCTGTTTGTATCAAAGAAGATAAGATGTGCGATGACATCATAATATGTCCATTGACTTAGAAACTATACAGGCTTTATATAATGCATATATGACTGTATTTACATGTGTAGAAAATCTGAAAATGTTCACCAGTCAGGAAATAGCAAGTTCTACCAAGTCATCACTTTCACATTGTTCATAAAAAGATAGGTGACAGCGGATTGTCCTGTGAGGTCTGAGTATTTCTCTTAGAATACATAAATATTCTGGTAGTCATAGAAGTTCAACCTTCTGAAGATCTGATTATAATAACATGACTGATATTTACCAGTCCAAGTGTTCTGTGTTTGGGGTTCAGTGTAGCCAAATGAAGTATCAATTCTAGATTATGTCATGAAAAACTATTGACTTTGTAAAGATTTGTCAAACATTCTGCTCTTTTGTCTTCTATTGGTCATCATTGACCTGTAACCAGTTCCGTCCATGATTTGGTTTAATCCGTTACTTTTTGTGGCGATGGGTAGAAAGAGATGTTTTGTAATATGTGTGATTTGAGGTTATTTGTGGTCAATACTGTCAATGTTTCTAGGAAAGTAAAGCAAACTAAAGCACTGACATCATATCTTCTCCAGAAACTCCTGGGCCAAAAAACCTTTATCTTCAAAGGAAAAAAAGACTTCTTGGAGATAATTTTGCTAATAGAAATTTCACAACTTTTCGGTGGCAACATGAAACTTGTTTACTCTCAGGATTTCATCTGGTTTATTTGCACAGTGCTGACATTATCTGAGCTTGGAAAAAATATGCCCAAATTCCTGAAGAAGCAAGAAGGATTGTGTCATATGAGGATTCTTTGGGGGCATCAATAAAAGTTCTGTTCTGAAAAGTATTAAGTGTAAAGTATTACAACAATTCCTGAAACAAGGATTGTAGGTTTTTTAAGGTCCAGAACCATAAACACTGTTGACCATGGTCGGTTTCAAGAATAAATAAATTTAAAGAAAGAAATATAACCATGACATATAATTCTCCTTTTTTATTTTATCTTTAAATGTTTTTGAATTGTTTCTATTATAATGGCGATGGGTCAGAAAACCTTTAAACAAAAATCCTTTTGTACTTAATTAACAGTTCTGGAGCATCTTTTCTTAGACCTTTGCATTCCACTGTTCTTCAGCTATTCCTCTTTGAAATTTGAGCATAAATTGGTTCATATTTTAAGGATGTACACACTCACATACCCAATAAGTTCTGGCTATGGTAGACGGTGTAGATATACATCCACTTTGACAAACTAAGGGTGGTTTCACATTGACAGTTTTTTCAGTGATTTTTCACTGAACCCATTTCGGCTTATAGACGCTTACAGATTGTTTTTCTCTTCCCAGCTTCAATGATTTTTCACTGTTGACCCATTCTTTTCAATGTCAGTGAACACAAAAAAGAACAGGTTCTAAACTGATCAGTGAAAAAAACTGAAGTGTGAAGAAGCCAATTGAAAGGAATGGGTCAGCAAGGCATCAGTGACAAATCACTGAAGCCAGGAAGAGAAAAACAATCTGTCCATAAGCCAAAATGGGTTCAGTGAAAAATTACTGATGTGAAAAATACAGCAATTTGAAAATACTCCAAATGTTAACACCCAATTGTCAATTTAGGCTAAGTTCACACCTGTGTTTGGTGGGTTCTGTTATGCCTTATGTCATTAGTGGAAAAAAGTGCAACACATAAGGACATGTGTAAGAGAAGATAACAGAAGGTACATTTAAGTTTATGGGAAATGACACATGAACGTTTCTGCTCACAAACGAACAGTATAACAAAAAGCCCAGAAACAAGTGTCAACTTATTCATACAGTCGGCAGACTAATAACTTTATTTTCATGTAGTAATTATTACATGTTTAATACAAGCAAAAACTGGAAGGCTGCATATTAAGAGCTGCCTACTGCAACCTGGTGGGTTAGGCTTGATGCAGAATCAAAAGTGTATGTATTTGTTTAACTGTTAATAATGATAAAGACTCATTCTGGCTGCACCAAAGATAGAAGAAGTGATTATAATTAGAGATGAGCGAGTATACTCGTCCGAGCTTGATGCTCGTTCGAGTATTAAGGTACTCGAAACGGCTCGTTGCTCGGACGAGTATTTCCCCTGCTCGAGATCGAGCATTTCATTAAAAAAACACAGTGAAGAACAATGAAGAATAGAATAAAAACAGTGAACACAGTGAACACAGGATCATTTAAGTGAAAAACACAGTGAAAAACACAGTGAAGAATAGATTACAGATGTTCGGCACATCTGCTTACTTGTCGGAAGATACGCGCGGAACGGTGCGAACAAAATAGCATGTGAAGAACAATATATATGTGTGAAGAACACATTGCAGAACACGGTGAGCAGGACAGAGACAACGAGGAGCAGCACAGAGACACCGGGGAGCAGCACGGAGACACCGGGGAGCAGCACGGAGACATGGGGCAGCGGCAGCACGAAGACATGGGGCAGCGGCAGCACAAAGACATGGGGCAGCGGCAGCACGAAGACATGGGGCAGCGGCAGCACGAAGACATGGGGCAGCGGCAGCACGAAGACATGGGGCAGCGGCAGCACGAAGACATGGGGCAGCGGCAGCACGGAGACATGGGGCAGCGGCAGCACGGAGACATCAGGCAGCGGCACGGAGCGGCATGGAGACATCGGGGCACGGAGACAGCGGGGCACGGAGACAGCGGGGCACGGAGACAGCGGGGCACGGAGACATCGGGGAGCGGCACGGAGACATCGTTGCACGGAGACATCGGGGAGCGGCACGGAGCGGCACGGAGACATCGGGGCACGGAGACATCGGGGCACGGAGACAGCGGGGCACGGAGACATCGGGGAGCGGCGGGGAGCCGCACGGAGACATCGTTGCACGGAGACATCGGGGAGCGGCACGGAGACATCGGGGCACGGAGACATCGGGGCACGGAGACAGCGGGGCACGGAGACAGCGGGGCACGGAGACAGCGGGGCACGGAGACAGCGGGGCACGGAGACAGCGGGGCACGGAGACAGCGGGGCACGGAGACAGCGGGGCACGGAGACAGCGGGGCACGGAGACAGCGGGGCACGGAGACAGCGGGGCACGGAGACAGCGGGGCACGGAGACAGCGGGGCACGGAGACAGCGTATCTCCCGACAAGTAAGCAGATGTGCCGAACATCTGCAATCTATTCTTCACTGTGTTTTTCACTTAAATGATCCTATTCTTCACTGTTCTTCACATCTGCTAACTTGTCGGGAGATAATATACGCGCGGAACAGTGAAGAATAGATTGCATACATCTGCTAACTTATCAGAAGACATTCTTTTTCAATTAATTAACACATTTTATTCCCGAACCATGGTCCCTTTGAAAAATGCTCGAGTCTCCCATTGACTTCAATGGGGTTCGTTATTCGAGACGAGCACTCGAGCATCTGGAAAAGTTCGTCTCGAATAACGAGCACTCGAGCATTTTAGTGCTCGCTCATCTCTAATTATAATCAATACATTTTAATGAGCTGAAAATGTACCCAATGAAACTGTCCACAACCTACAGTTACCGTTCACTCAGGTTTCAGTCAATAGAACTTCAAACAATTTTCCTCTACATGGTTGTTTATTATGTTCGATTTTTGAAGGCAAGATAAAGAAATTTGAAATTGAGCATCAACGTTGATTGAACATCACTGACCTGAAGAAGTAATGCAGAAAGGGCATTCATTCTAACTGGAGAAGTCATTGAGAGCCTGATACCCAACTGCTCTTACTACAGTAATTCCTTCAAAGCTCCAAGCTGATACATCTCTATACTTCATTATTTACTTCAGTATATTAGGGTATTCAAAGGTTACAAAAACAGTCATTACCTTTCAATAGTATCATTAACACAGTGGAGCCACTCACCAGTTATTTGCAGTCAGTGGCTGTGTAAGACGCTTCACATTCTCGCCCCCTAATCAAGTCTTTGGTTATTCTGATGTCTTCGTGCTTGAGTGCATTGCTGCCTGAAGTAGAGTGCGTCTAAGTTTTACGTTAATTCCTCACAGAAAGGCATCTTGTGAGCTGAAACAATTAAATATATAGGGCTCTAAAGAAATGCTCTCAGGAAGAGGCACATTCAATGAAATCTCCATTCTATAGAGAATCTCAGACTTAGCAAAATATATCAGCTAAACAAAGAGCAACCACTGGAATACGGTTTGGAAAAAATATCAATATCTAATGAGAACCTCTGATAATATTGTTACAGAACCATGATCCATAATTTGAAAAACTAGGATAGCATAAGCGCTTTTTCCAGCAAATTCACAAATACCATAACTGAACCCTGTTTTAAAGGAAAATTTCAATCTTGGCATTCATATTTAATTAATCTGCCATAAATAAACATTTCTTTATGTGAATATTATTTAAAAAATGCTATTGTCCCTTGGAAACAAAATAGCTGTTCTTGGATATGATTGCCATCGTGCTCTTCCAGCAGTGATCAGGCATGCTTTATTGAGTCTTCCCCAACCACATGGATTCAGTGTCCAGGATTCACTACCACATTCATTACCACAGGGCAGCTGAGGGACATTCAGTAACTTCCAGCAAAAACTATTTGTTTCTATGTGCAATTACTCTAGGAAATGTGGTTGTATCCAAGAAAAGCAACCTCCTTTCTTAAGGACCATGGGTCTAATTGATGGGTGCTTATCTTGACACAGGAACATTTTTAAATAACATCTAATTGAAGAAATGTTTATACCGTATTTTTCGGACTATAAGGCGCACTAAAAATCCTTTGATGCTGAGGGTGAATGCTGAGATGGAATACCCCTTTAAGTCAGTGGGTTACCTGATTCTAGATCCTTAATACTAGATTCACCCGATTTATCATCATGTGACAGATATGGCTATAAAAAAAGGAAAAAAGACAGAAACCCATGTAATTACCAAAAGCTGTTTGTTTGATGCACGCAGCCCAGGGTCCTAGTGTGCAGGATCCATAGTCCAAGACAAAAAAAGAGAGAAGGCCACAGCATCCAATATGATGAAAAAAGGTTAAACCTTTATTCACACAGCCATAGAAAAAACTGCAAAGTTTCGATTCACCATGCTTGACAAAGATTCATGGTGAATTGAAATGTTGCAGTTTTTTCTATGCCTGTGTGAATAAAGGTTTAACCTTTTTCCATCATATTGGATGCTGTGGCCTTCTCTCATTTTTTAGATCATTTCATTTGCTTTGTTTTTTCTGTTCCTAATGAACAGAAAATTAAAGTGACATTCACAGAATTGTATTTAATTAGAGGTATAGTATAACTTGCAATAGTCTAAAATAAGGCCTCTAAACTTGCTCTGGCTACAGGGTTAAGTAATCTCTGCAGCCCATTTAGTACCACTTATCAGCCTAAGGAAGTAACCTGTTTCCTGTTTGCCAAAATTCCAAAGTATTTTGTGCTTTGGCGGAAGCAGAAGATTTGTGTAGGCACCTTAATGGGGACTATCTGACTTCAGAATACCAAATATTTGATTGATATTGATTCAAATTAAAAATTTACATAGCCTCCATTACAACCGGTAATTTTATTAATAGTGTTATTGGCGGCTAATTGTTTTTAATTGGTTATTTAATATCTCCTTACTATATGTCCCAGCATGCACTTAGCGGAGAAGTTCGAAATGTAATGGGAAGACCGATGCTAGAACCGATCCATGGCATACAGTTCATCAGAACTAGAGATTGTGATCAGAATATAGATGAACTATCCAAAGCCTTTGTTGGCAATATGTGTTCGGTGGGGGTCTGACACTGTTCTGTGTAGTGGCCAGCCTCGGGAACTGCCGGTGAGCTCCTGTTTACTTGAATAGAAGCTCAGCTGCAGTTTTGGGAGCTAGCCAATATATAGAGATAAAAATCTGTACTCCTAGCTCTATTACCTGTTTTTATTACAGCAGCAAATATTGCTAGAATCATCTAATTGGTGGGGAACCTAAATGCTGGACCCCCATTGATCTGATATAGATCACCTATCTACAAGTTATAAAAATGGAAAATTAGGGAAATTAACAATGTGTACTGGTAGATACTGCAATAGTGATAGACTGAGAACAAAAAAATATGCAGTTCTTTTGTTAACCATATATTTTATCTTTAAGCCCTATTCTTTTTAACAAACCATAAGCTATGAAATTCATTGAATCCATCATTAAAATAGAATCAATTAAAAATAGGAGGGTGAATACGGCTGATACTGGGCCTACTTACTACTTGAGCCATGTACAGCTACACTGGCTTCATCAATGCTATGTCGATCCATGTTATATTGTACAGTACAGCATATGTTCCAAGTTGTAGGTTAAATTACCAGCATTTTACCCTTTGAGTCATGTTCTTTCATGTTTTTATGAGAACACTTTGCTGAAATATTTATACATTACACATGCGATAATAACTCTTCCTGTGGATATTACCGTATTTTTTGGCCTATAAGGCGCACCAAAAATCCTTTAATTTTCTCAGAAATCAAAAGGTGCGCCTTATAGGCCAGTGCGCCTTATATATGAACTTATACAGAAATGTACTACAGACAAGATGTACTGTACATTTACCAGTGTTTAATAGCTCCATCCCCAGAAATTTCCTGCACCTTCCCACACGGTATTCAGGGTCCCTAGCTCCTGAAGTGCCCCCATCCTGCCCTCCCCTAGCACGGAGAGAACGGAGCTGCCATAGTGCCGACCACGAGACAATCATCATCATCAGTAAACAATCCCCCATACCTGCCAGCCCTGTAACAGGGGAAAGAGAAGGAGCCACAGGGAACCCCACAGGAATAACACCCTGGCTGAGGAGGGAAGGAGAAGGGGCAGAGGGAGACCGCTTAACCCCTGCTGCATCACCCTGCCTTAACCCCCAGCAGCCCATACCTCTGAGATCGGAGCTCTCTGACAGGCTGAAGACAAGTTTCCCGGGAAGTGTAGCTGGCTTGAACTGTGCACAGGTCTGCCACCTGTAAGGAAATTGCTGCTATGGGGCTATTCCCTCTCTCAATAACCAGAAGCCAAAAAAACAAACGGCCCCATAATTTTTGAGAAAACCCTTAGAGGGACATTAATCATAGTGGGTCTCAGGTTCGTCTGTTTTTGCGCCTGGTTTGCTGTTCTTTTTGGCTCCTGATCTATGATGGATCTGGTTCTGGCTTAGTAAATGCACTTTGTAATTGTCGCACGTCCCATTCATTTGCGCCTAAATTTGCGCCAAATTTGGCGCAATTGTTAGATCTCATTTGTGAGCAATAATGAAAGGAGACTGAGAAAATGTGACAGAACATTCAGGGCTTCATCTCTGCTCAAAAAAAACTATCATTGTGATGTAACTGCAGGGACTAAAAGTTACAAAGATGTAAAAAAAAAATTCTTGCTGAAATGAGTCTTTGCCTTTTTTTTTATAATTTACATGAAATGGAGACTGATAATATTCTCAGATCTGTACAATAAGACAATAATCACTCACAGAGATGATCCCATAGACAATGATGAAGTCGTTACTGGAGAAATTTTACATTTTAAAACTGAGCAGAAGGATTTTCCATGTTGCATAGAGGGAATTCTTCATTTGGGAACCTAAAATGTATGTTTTTAGTAATGAAAAGGGAAGTTTTTTGGAAGTGCACCTGCTCAGAGCAGGTGCATTTTCTGCGCCTATTTTGTGCCTTTTTAGGCGCACTTTTGTGATAGATCCCATACAAACATCTGTATAGGACGCACTCACTATGTCAGATAAGGCGCAGGGACTCTACATGCCGAACTTTGCCGTGCGCCAGAAAACGAGATGCGCCAGATTTTTGCGCTAAAAGACGCTCAAAACAGTCTAACTGACTATGATTAATGTCCCCCATAGTGTCATGAGTTTTACAATACAGCATATAAATTATGTGAATACAAGTAAATATGTCACATTTCTATTAAAAATTCATGTATTTTTAACCCCTTAAGGACGTAGCTAGTTTGTAGTTTAAGGCTCAGCCCCATTTTTTGTATTCTGACTTGTGTCGCTTTATATGGTTATAACTTTTGCCCACTTTTACTCATCAAAGCAATTTTAAGATTGTTTTTTTGTCATATGTTGAACTTCATTTTAGTGGTAAATTTTGCTGATAAGTTTGCAATTATTTATAAAACTAATTTAAAACAGATCCTTTTTATTAAAGATTTGCTATTTTCAAAATTCAAAATTATCTTGTTTATAGGCAGATAAAAAGTACGGAGACACACCACATGTGGACGTTAATTGTTGTATAGGAAAGGAGTGCCCTGCAGCTGCCAGTTTTGTCCTATAGACATTGCCGCCATTTTGTAGGCTACAAAATGTTTCCATTAGTGGGGCCATGTGTGGGCACTTCTTTTGCAGGGTGAGATGTATTTTCCAGTGATACCATTTTGGGGTTGGTATCCTCTATTGTTGAAAATTAAGGCACATTTACTAAGGGCTTTGCACCACACCTTCGTCAGACTGTTCATGTTCTTCATTACTAAAACGGCTTGCACAGGTATTTAAGCGTGTGCGCTGCGATTGTGTTGCACACGACCCTTTGGTGGGGCGGCTGCGCTGGCTTCCATGTGACACAAATTAGGTGGCGTGCCATAGGACGATCCAACAGATTTGGACAGAGCGCCATATTCAACTTTCAAATTATGTTGCACACCCTACGTTAAAGATGCACCACAAAAAAGATGGTGAACTCTGTCAGAAGCGACACATTCATTATTTTTTTGGCGCAAGATCTTAGTGAATCGCCGCACGCTGCATATTAGATGGACAATGCACTTACAGTGAACTCGTGTAACCTGGTAAGTAAATGATCCCCATTTTTTTAGGTGTGGAGAAGTAGAAAAGCATCAATTATGTCATTGATTTTTTACTTTATTTTTTTTTTGGTGTTCACCTTTTAGCCTAATAAACATCTTATTTTTATTCTATGGGTCACTCCAATTACGGGGATACCATATTTTTTTCTTACGTTTTACTATATTTCTCAAAATAAAACCTAATATGGGGAAAAATCTATTGTTTTTGCATTGCAGTCTTCCGAGTGGCATAACATTTTTATTTTTATTGTCTACGGATCTGATCAATAGCTTGTTTTTGCAGGGCTTGTACTACTTTGCACCAGTATCATTCCGGAGCAGATCTGTTTTTTGATCACTTTTTATTACATTTTTTGTGGGATGAAATAGGTAAAAATCATAAGTAGGTAGGTTTTAACAGTTTTTTTTCCGCCGTTAATTGTGCAGGTTCAATGATTTATTTTTTTCTTCTGTGGGTTGCTACTCACGCGTTGATACTATATGTGTGGGATTGTGTAATGATTTTGACCTTTTAACATTATGGGGCTTATTTACTAAGGGTCTGCGGCCTCACTTTCGTCGGATTTTCCGTGACAAGTATTTAACAGGAGATTGTGTCGCACGCGATTGGATTTTGACGCATCGGCCCTGGCTTTCATGCGGCAGAAATCGGGGGCCGTTCCCTCGGACGATTCCACGGATTCAGACCGAGCGCGGTATTCAACTTTCAGATTGTGTTGCAAGATCAAGCACTTACATGCACCAGGAGGAAGAAGGTGAACTCTGGCGGACCTGATCGGGGAAGCGACACATGCAGGATATTGGGCATGCAATCTTAGGGAATCACGGCAAAGTGCATGATCAGACAGCGCACTTTCTGTGAATTCCTCCGGATCGGTATGTAAATGTGCCCCTATATGTCATTTATATAGATTTTTTTTTTTTTTACTTTTTTATTTCTTCCACCATGGGACATGAACAAGCAATCATCTATTAATCCTGTTTGATGTCAAGGGAGCTGCCTTAACCGCATGGTTTTTCGGCTCATTTCTCGCTCTCCAACTTCAAAAATCCATAACTTTTTCATTTTTACGTGTACAGACCTGTGTGAGGGCTTATTTTGTGCGTAACAAATTTTACTTTCCCGTAATGTTATTTATTTTAACATTCCGTGTACTGCGAAGCTGCAAAAAAATTCCAAATGTGGAAAAATTTAAAAAATAACGCACATGCGGCACGTTCTTGTGGGCTCGGTTTTTACGACTTTCACTCTTCGCTCCAAATAATACGCCTACTTTATTCTTTGGTTCAGTGCGATCGCGGTGATACCAAATTTATATAGGTTTTATTGTGTTTTAATACATTTTCAAAAATTAAACGAATGTGTACAAAAAAGAAAAAAAAAATTTTGCCATTTTCTGACGCTAATAACTTTTTCATACTTTGGTGCACAGAGATGTGTGAGGGGTCATTTTTTGCGAAATGAGGCGACGTTTTCATTGCTACCATTTTGAGGTCTATGCGATATTTTGATAATTTTTTATTTCATTTTTTATGTTATGTAAAAAGGTGTAAAAGTCGCATTTCGGACATCTGGGCGCCATTTCCCGTCTCGGAGGTCACCGCCGCCCGTAACCGTTTTTATATTTTGATAGATCGGGCATTTTGGGACGCGGCGATACTTAATATGTTTGTGATTTTTACTGTTTATTATGTTTTATATCCGTTCTAGGGAAAGGGGGGTGATTTGAACTTTTAATATTTTATAATTTTTTTTTATTTTTTAAACTTTTTTTTTTCTTTTTTTTTCACTATTTTTTAGACCATCTAGGGTACATTAACCCTAGATGGTCAGATCGCTCCTACCATATACTGCAATACTACAGTATTGCAATATATGGCATTTTTGCACACTATACATTACAATGAGCCACAGGCTCATTGTAATGGATATGCAGAAGCCATGTATCCTCGGGTCAAATGAAGACCCGAGGCTACCATGGCAACCTATTGCCGCCCCCGATGACGTTCAGGGGCGCGGCGATCGTAACAAAGATGGCGGCGCCCGCACGCCGCCATCTTTTAAATGCCGGCGGCGACTTTGCCGGCGGCAACAGAGGGGTTAATAGCCGCGATCGGTGGGCCCTCTTCATACATCCCTTATACCTCTGCGCCGTAGAGCTATGGCGCAGAGCGTTAAGGGGTTAAAAGGTAGCTAAAAGAGTCATGGTTATGCTTACCCCATCCTGGAAAACTTATTTGCTTGTTTTCCCAGGAAAGCCTAGTGGAGCGTCCATGGTTATAAGTCTCCACAAGTCTACAAGACAGACTTAACTGGCAGTTTCTGTAAAGAGAACTCTTACTTCCTGGCCCCAGTCACAAGCCCCTCATTCAGCCAAACCAGTTCCCTACTCTGTGCTGAAAAGACCCAGTTAATTCCAAACTGTGCTGTCTACAGTTGGGAATCTGTAGCCAAAAATCCGATCTCGTGCACCAAAATCCCGGCGGAATTTGGCGCAAAACGGAAAAATTGAGCCCCAATAATTCATACAATATACAACAATTATCATATGACTGAAATGATAATTCATACAGTATTGTACTAAGCCTTCCTTCCCCCCGATAATAAACATAGTAATTCATACAAAGTTGCACTTAGCCCTCAGATAAACGAGAATATCCCGAGTATAACCTGCTTCCCTCAGAGCCCACAGAACAGGGGACTCTCTGTCAAGGTAGTTTGGTTACTTAGCTTATCTATTGGGGGCTTGTTCGTCAAAGCAGGTGGCGATCCCGCGGAGAGGTCACTGTGTTTTGTATTCCTCGCTGACAGATGCATGGTCAGTTACTGTGGTATAAGTTGTAAACTTTTCGCTCCTTTTTTCAAAATAGTTGATCTGTTTATTACTGATGCTAAACTGAAACAAACTGAAAGTCTCAGTTACAGTACATGAAAGAATAATCAAAGAATAGATTTATATGTATCTGTGGAAACAATGGCCACTTCCTGTTTGTTTTAGGCTTTATGTACACAATGCAAACGGCGACCTGTATGACACCAATATATGAGCACTGCTCACCCTGCCAATGTCTGAAGAAATCTGAAGGCAGGAATGGGGCCTGCTCTATAATTTACGGCGTGGCTGATCGACATATTCATGATAGGACACACCACACCATGAATCTGAACATCAGAAGGCAATGGTGCCATTTGTGCAGCTGGTTCACAGCACAAATCCAGTAATGCACATGAAGCTTAGGTCATTAACTGTTATTCTTCCCCTTTTCTATTTTTTATTTACTTATTTCACCAAACTGAAAGAATGATGGATGGCATGATGGACGCCATTATCTATCCAGCGGAATCTGTTATACAAAAATGTTTTCAAAATTAAACAGAAATCTTGGGCCATGCTTCCAATATGACAAAACAGCTGTAAAGGCAGACCCTGGGAATAGACAGATCACACAGGCAGTGGGCATTAATGCTAAACCCACTTTCCAGCTGTAACTTCCTATTGTCCGGCCCCCCCGTAAGTAGGGGATAGACAACTAGTAGACAATCCCTCCTTAGGTCTTTGTGCACACACAGAATATGACAAACAAAGAAAAAACACAATGAGGGAGATTTATAAATGCACTTGCGCCACAATTCTGGTGGTTTTGCACCAAAAACATTGTCTAAAATGCCTTGCACCACAGTTATCAAGGCTTTTAATACCTTTTTTGGCACTTTCCAAACTTGTCTGAGATGGGATGGGTGTGGTCTCGCTAGAAAAGGGCATGACTTGCGGGAAATTGGTGGTGCACCCAAAATCCTGGCGCACAGTTTCGACCAACTAAAAGTAGGTCTAAAGTAGGAACCGAAAGTCTTATACTGCACCAGAATTCATCATCACAGTGATAAATCTGGAGCAACAAAAGACTAGTGTTTTCCAGCTAGAAACAGGTGGAACCTGAGACACATTGTTAAATACCCACAATAAGTTGGAGTGGACATACCAGGTCAGCAACACCAGGAGCAGACTATGATGAAATCGCAATCCAAAAAAGAAGTTATGAAATACAGGACAGATATTTGAATAGCAAAGTGTGTAGTCTGTCCTGAATATTAATAGGAAGGACAGGCCCTGTCCCAGGTGGAGGGAGCAAGCAATCAGGCACACAGCCAAAAATGTAAATTTGAAAAAAAAAAAAAAAAAAAATTGAAAATAGAACACTTGCACAAGTAAAGATATCTTTGTAATAATAATATATAATGCAAAAAACCCCTACATTAGACACACAGTACAGAGAGAGGCAGAGTACAGAGAGATGAGTGTGGCAGATAGCAGGCATTCCAGGCTCTAGAGTCCGGCTCAGACTGACAAAAAAAAAAAGGCTACGTCTCCTAAATCTGTTACCGTAAACTGAGAAAAACTCTGGCGCAGTCAGAATTATTTTTCTCATGTAGATACTAAAAGTATAATTTGCAGGATGACGGACAGTGTGGAAGACATTTAAAAGAGTATTCTCATCTGGGCTGTCATGGGTGCTCCTGCGACCCACATCTTGGGTCTAAGGCGCACCTGTGCCTTTCTCCCTAGAAGCGTCCCTCCCCGACCTCACTTACCTCTCCACACTCCTTTTCCCGTCCCGGCTTCCCAGCACGCACGTCCCTGTTCCCTAGAGTGTGCCGACACTCGCAAATTAAAGGGCCAGCACACCGCTGATTGGCACTGGCCATGTCCCAGAATTCCTTAAAAGCCGGCTTCTCCCAGCATCCCCTGCCAGATCTTTGCACTGTATGTCTCAGAGAAAGTTCCTCCTGTGTTTCATTCCCGTGTGTTGACCTCCCGTTGTCACCCCAGACCTGTTCCTGATTCCACTCCTTCGCTGCCAGCCCTGACCTCCTGCTCCATCCTTGACCTTGCACTGCTGCTGCCTGTATTGACCTACTGCCTATCCCTGACCACAAGATTGCCTGCCGACTTTGTACCTCGACCTTGGCTGCCACCGCGGACAAGTCGCACCTGTGGAACGACCTGGTGGCACCACACCGCAACAAGACCAACCCGCTTTGCCAAGACCAACCCACCTGGTGAAAACCGGGTGCCGCTTAAACTCTGGACCCAAGTGTTGGCTTGTGTCATCGTCCACGGTGGTCAGGGGGGTTTACTACCCCAGAAGCCTGACATGTGCATTCACATTTTGTTTAATTCCTTAGCCATATGTGAACATTTCTTCAATTGGATGTTATCAAACAAAATGCCCCTTAGAAACAAGATAGCTTCCTCCAATACGACCACCCCGCACCCCACCACCTGGATTCATCAATCATTACCAAAGGACGGCTGTGGGGCATGCCGTAACTCCCGGACTTTCCATATACAAAAACTTTACGTTTCTTTGTGCATTCACTCCAGCAGAGGTGGTCGTACGACTACATTTATGAGAAATTATCTTCACACAGGTACGTTTTTTTAAATTACATCTAATTTAAGAAATGTAATTAATTTAAATGGCAGAATAATTCAATTCAATTTGAATGCCCAGAGGAGAATACCCCTTTAAAATTACATTGAAATCAAATAAAACAGATACACTAGATAGGTTGGTTCCTAAGTACAGTGGTTAATAAATGCTTCCACTGTTCAGGAATATCACTCACAGTTGATTGAGGACTATATAATCACAAAGTGACTTGTTGCAATGATCTTATCATTCTTTCACAAATGTTAGTAAAGGGAATCTATCACTACAATCCTTGTACCTGAGCTAACTGCTATAGTAATATAAAATATAATCACCATCGCCAGCTCACTCGTATCCTCGTGTCCAGACTACCACAGGTGGTGCATGGAAAAAGGAAATCCCAGCCACAGGATATCAACTTGTAAAAAAGAGGACAAATCCAGCACTCTTGACACAATCCAAGGAATCTCCAAATTGATTTATTGGGGGTCATTTACTAAGGGCCCGATAAGTGCCTGATTTTTTAACTCAATATTTAATTCAATTTGGAGATTCCTTGGATTGAGTTAAGAGTGGCAGATTTGTCCTCTTTTTATGAGCTAACTGCTATGTTATATGGGGAAATGTCCATCTATGGAAGTAAGGTATGGAAATGCCCATAGCTTTGTTTCAATTTTACAATTGGGACTTTTGTGCCAAAACCTTACTTTATAAATATACAAATGAGGCTGAAGTGCCTTGGGGCTCTGAATCCACAGTAACAACAACACACCACACTACATTGCCCAGCACCTTTTTTTTTTGCTCATCTCACCATACTCTCAATAAAGATCACTCAAGATATCAAGCATGCTCAAATGGCCCGGAGGTAGCTCTTAGGTTCATTTGCATATTTCTAAAGTAACGTTTTGGCACAAAAGGAACAACTAGGCAATAAAAACAGATCTATGGGTGGTATGTGTGGGCATAGCCCTTTATTACATAACAATTAGACAAGGTAGGCTAATCATGGATGCCCTTCAAATGCAATTATTACTTATATTAAATATAATATTAATTAGGATTATTCCTTAGTACAGTTAATAACATATACTAGATGTAGACCCCGGCATTGCTCAGGATAGAAAATAAGACATGTAAAATGCTTATTATATACAACTGCATGCATACTTCTTTCTATGTCCAATAAAATAATTCTTATTAAATAAATAAATAAATACTCAATAAATAAATAAATAAAAATAACTGATCTGAGCTATAATAAAATAGAATGCCCTAACAAATAATATTTTATGTCTCCCTCTCTCTGTCTCTCTGTCTCTCTCTGATTCTGTTTCTCTTTCCCTCTGTGTCTCTCTCATTCTCTCTGTCTGTCTCTCTGTGTCTTAGCATATTACAAATACTCTAATTCTACATGTATGGGCATAACAAAATATTACTCCACCGATCCTAAATATATGGGTCCAACACAGATCTTTTTTATATCCTGCAAACAAAGTATTAGCACAGCACAGTATAGCTCCTTCTGTTCTGCATATATGGACCCAGCTTGGTACTAGCAGGCCCAGGTTATATTGAGCACACACCCCTCCACCACTGCAGGAGAAGCAGGGACCTCCACCACAGTAACAGCAAGTTCCGATTTCTAAACCTACATATAACCCTGCTAAAATAATTTAAGCTTGCTCCAACCCCACACTGTGGGTGAGCAGGGAACAGCTGACAAAGCAGCCCTAGAAGAACAGAACCAGAAAAAAAGAAGATTCTGGGACCAGAAGCAGTGGGGGAAGCTTAGAAAAAGAATAGAGGGAAAACCAGCAGGAGACAGAGCTGGACAGGTAAAGTAGAGGAAACCAAAACAGGAGTAAGAAGATGTGAGGAGATGTGAGAGCAGGGATAAGAGGTATGAGCAGGGGTCATCAGGAGTGAGCAGGGGTAAGAGGTATGAGCAGGGTTCTTTAGGTGTGTGTAGAGATACTAGGTGTGTTCAGGAGGTCAGTAAGTATTAGGGCCGCTATCAGTGGGGGGAATATTGTCACAATACTGTCACAAGCCTGGGTTTGAGTCACAGCCTTAGGCATAAGACTAGGAATTGGGGACATATGCTAGACGTTGTTTCAGTGGCTAGCACACATCCCTATTTATTTATCTGGGCTCATTGGCTACTGTGGATGCACCTTGACTATATTGGATACTGTAAGTGCACTGTAGCTATATTGGATACTGTGGGGGCATAAAGAAAACTAGAAGTTGTCAGCCAGTAGGAAGTGTATTTTATAACCAGAGAAATGGCTGGTACTGTTTAATAGGTGTGCCTGATATTACCCACTCTCCCACAAATCATTGCCACCCAGTAACCAGTTTCTTTAAGGTAACACTAAACGTTGTGGGAATGTAGATCCAGAGCAGGCTAGACACTGCTTACATGATTTTTGCCGAATTCAAGCCACCAGTATAAATGGAAAGCTCTATTTATCTTTGTAGAGAAATTTCCCTGTTTAGTAACTCAGTTGCAGTTAAAACATAACTAAACATTCAACAAAAAAACATTATAATAACATATCTTCCTCCTCCGTTGTTCTTGCTCTATAATATATTTCTTTCTGCTGATTGAGCTGCATATTTTTACCTTGAAGAGTTGCCTTTAAGAAGACAAAAAGATCACTAACCAATGTAGTTCACATGGTCCTCAGAATGAAGCCTGTATTTTCTATTTCTAACCATGGAATCTGATTTTCGAAATTTACATAGCAACAAAAATCATAGGGTAAAAAAATCTTTAAGCTATAATTTTGACATGTTCTGAAATTCAATACCTTTAAATCTATTGATGGCGAACAAAAGACAAGATTTGAGAACATAAAGTAATTGAGTGTTTTTGTTACATTTTTATATGACTGCAAAGTATGGAAATAGTTCCTGTTCTGTTTCACCAGTGCTACTCACATGAGACTGACACGTATAACACTGTAATAGAGAAGCTAATAGAATCTTTTACAGCAACCATTAGTTTGTAATATAATAATTGTGAAGTTTAGTACCGGGATGAGTTGTGTTTTCAATGGGGTTTTCCACTTTTAAATAACTGTAACTTTATGAAATTATAAATCTTAGAGCAACTTTAAAGCCTGACTAAATCTTTGAAGTTTGTATTTGTTCTTTTCTTTCAGAAATAAAAAGTGCAGGTAATAAAACTAAACTTTCTAATATACTTCTGTTAAGAGATTCTCTGCTTTTTTTCTGTTTCTTTTTCTTGCAGTGAGGAGTTCATCGAAAATCCTGATAAAGTCTGTCTATTTCCATGTGTAGAAATTTTTCTTTGATGATTTTGAATTGGATAAGTTATCTCAGGATTGTCTGTAAGGAGCCAAGCCATTAGGAACATTATCAGCATCTTTATCTCTCAGCTGGAGAATATATGGAGTATGGGACAGATAGATGATTTACCTAAACTGCATAAATAAGGAGGAACGCCAGGGAAAAAGAAGTACAAAGAAGCATATTTCCTATAAAGTATAATAAACAGTTTTCTGTATTTACCTGCACTATTTATGTATTCAATTTTGTTGAAAGTTTAGTTTAACCCCTTCCCACTCTAGCTAACAGCCGACATCCTAGTGTAACACCCGCGGTCGGAGTGGGTGTGGGACCTGCCGTGGTCAGCATGACCGCGACAGTTAACCGGTCTTTCCCCCACGATCGGCCCCCTCACACCGTCTTCGGGGGGCCCGATCATTGCTATGGCAGCCCTGGGGTCTGATCAGGAAGGGGACAACCCCTGGCTGATTTCTCTACTAAAGTAAGCATGAAAGCTCACATGTCAGATTTGATGCCGATACTTCACTGAATGCTATACATCTGCCAACAATATTGGATTCTGAAGTGTTTAGTGGAGATTGGTCTCTGTAGTGGTTAAAAAAACATCAAACATTCTCATGTAAAACATGAGGATTAGCCTCACTGTCATTTAAACATTGAGCAGATCTGCCCTAGTGATAAAAAACAAGTAGAACAAATCTTATGACCTATGACACTACCAGCTTTGTCAGGATTTTTTTTTCACTTTAGCATTTTTTAATTTCTGGAGATACCGTATATACTCGTGTATAAGCCGAGTTTTTCAGCACAAAAAATGTGCTGAAAAACCTCGCCTCGGCTTATACACGAGTCAATGATAAAAAAAATTAATACTCACCCTCCTCGCGGCTCCCAGCAGCTCCTGATCCCTGTCGCGGCTCCCGGCGGCTCCCCGTGTCTTCTTTTCTGTCTTCTCTAGCCGGCAGAGTCGCGTTCATGCGATCTGCCGGCCGTCGCACACTGTGATGCGACGCTGTCGCCGCGGATGACGTCATCAGCGCCGACAGCGCTGCATCACAGTGTGCGACGGTCGGCGCAATCTCCCGGCCAGAGAAGAGTGAAGAAGCCGCCTGGAGCCGCGATGGAGATCAGAAGCCACCGCGACGAACATCGGGACAACGGGGGGTGAGTATTAAGTTTATTTCTTTATCTGTATACTACTGGGGGCAGGCTGTATACTACTGAGGGCAGGCTGTATACTGATGGGGGCAGGCTGTATACTACTGGGGACAGGCTGTGTACTACTGGGGGCAGGCTGTGTACTACTGGGGGCAGGCTGTATACTACTGGGGGCAGGCTGTATACTGCAAGGGGACAAGCTGTATACTACTGGGGGCAGGCTGTATACTACTGGGGGGCAGGCTGTATACTACTGGGGGGCAGGCTGTATACTACATGGGGGCTGGCTGTATACTACATGGGGGCTGGTTGGCTGTATACTACATGGGAGCTGGCTGTATACTACACCCTCGGCTTATACTCGAGTCAATAGGTTTTCCCAGTTTTCGGTGGTAAAATTAGGGGTCTCGCCTTATACTCGGGTCGGCTTATACTCGAGTATATACGGTAAGTAATAGAACCAGAACCAATTTAACCCATTAACGACTAGGCCCTTTTTCATTTTTGCCTTTTAATTTTTCACTCCCCACCTTCAAAAATACGTTAATTCTTTATTTTTCCATGTAGAGAGCTGTATGAGGGCTTGTTTTCTGCGTAACAAATGACACTTCATATTGATGGTATTTAATATTCCATGCCGTGTACTGGGAAGCGGGAAAAAAATTCCAAATGCAGTGAAATTGGTGAAAAAAAATACATTTGCGCTTTTTTTTCTTGCGGGCTTGGATTTTACAGCTTTAACTGTGCACCCCAAATTACAGGTCTACTTCATTCTTTTATTCTTTGGGAATACCAAATATGTATATGTTTTATAATGTTTTCACACAAAAATTACCAAAAAAAATTCTTCATTTTGCCATCTTCTGGCGCTAATAACTTTTTCATACTTCAGTGTACGGAGCTGTGTGCTAATGTCATTTTTTATGACTTTTGATGACGTTTTTTAATGCTACCATTTTAAGGACTGTACGACCTTTTGATCATTTTTTATTTTTCAAAATGGCAAAAAAGTAGCAGCAAAACACTCACCCATGAGCCCTCTCAATATTCCCACAGATATGTTACACACCTGTAAGGGTTTAAATAAGATTCCTGTTTTTATGCTGTTATCATCATAGAAGTACCGGTACGTCTGATTATTGGAAGGGGGCAAGAGGGTCTAGATTGTGGAATAATATTTGTGTTCTTGTTGAATAGACTGGGACACTATGCTCACTAATGATCGGAATGTAACTTCTAATTAAGAAATTAATATCCCCCAGAAGGACTGTAACATGCCACTAATTCTTCATTTCTACAGTGAAAGCAACCATGGAAAGGATTTGCCATATAAGAAATCATTTCATATACTTACGATTGGGTTAAATGGTGACAATTGCTAATTATTTCCTCTGTGATTTTGCAAGTTATCCTCATTAAAAGATGATTTTCAGTAAAATGGTCTTGTGGGCTCCTGACAGTTTAATTTACAGGTTATAATCTTCCATTGCCATTATGCAGAAAGTATCATTATATTCCATATCACCCAACGTACAATGGATTATATGAATCCTAACCCTACAATTGACTTTATAGCCAGAAAATTTACCACCAGTAGAAAGTATTTTGTTAATTTTCATCAATTTGCCGTTTTTGCACGTGTTCTTTTAATGGCAGTAACTTTTTCATTTTTGGGGCTATTAAGGTTTTTTGCAGGGTTTTCCTTTGCAGGATTTATGTTTTATTATGTTTGGGGTCTAAATTTTTACTTTAAGCAAAATTTCAGGCTTTGTTAGAATAAATATGTTTTTGACTGTAGTATAGCAGTACTATAAAACAGACAATTTAGTAGTGTCTGGCAATTTATGTAAAAAATATTGGTATATCTCGTCTGTTTTCGGTTTACAAAAATTTATTTTCAATGTATTTTTTTATTTAATCAGTAATAGTTTTCACTTTGTTCTTTGATTCTTTGATTAACCCTAGAAACCATCTATAACAGAGGTAGGGAACATTTACCATACCAGTTGTCTTGACACTACGATGGCCAGCATGACCTATTCAATTTAATTGTGTTTTGATAAAAGTCAAACAAGTATTCCTACTGAGAAATATAGTTTTTTTTAGACAGGTCATGAGCCAAAGGTTGATGAGCACAATGTACCATAGGTATTTTTATTTAAAAAGTCCACAGACTTCCACAGAAAGAGATAATAACACAATTCTTAGAAATATGAAACACACTGGAATCTTAATTTGAATGCCATATCTGTAGCCCCCTTAAGAATACATGTGTGGCTGCCTATTGTGATCACATGTTGTCATGACAACTTAGAACCTTTGCTTTTTGTAATAGAAGGTAAAAGGTGAGGGGGCAGTCATAACAAGGCTACATGCATGACGATATAACAATGCCTCCATACACCACAAGAAATATTTTTCTCAGCAAAAACAATATGAGCAACGTTAAAAAGATGTCTTATTGAAATTTCCAACACTTTTCCTTTGTACATCTAATTAAAAGCTTGGCATCTTGTATCTCTTGTATGGAGAGATTCATGGAAGAGATAAAGAAACACAAGAAAGAAAGGTCATATTTGCCTTTCTGTGAAATTCTCTACCTCTCTATATAGGCATATTTGTGTTCCTTAAATAGAATTTTTAGAACATGATATAAACTCTCTTTATAAGATTGAGTCTCAAGTTCATTATACTTGTAATATCTGTGCCTGTTTGGCCTTTAGCACCATACTCTGCTGACTGTGATTTTGTACTTTGCATTTTGTCATGCACTAGTCTGCACACTGCTTTACTTCGCACCTGGCTGTCTTAAATGATTTCCACCACACACATCTGTTTTTCTTTACTTTGTTCTGGGCTGCAGATAGTCAAGCTAGCTGTACAGTGGACAGATGCCTCCTCCACCCTGCTGGTTTGGTTTGTCTTGCTTTCAAATCAAATTACCTGTAAAATCACCTTTTAGGCCAGGACTCTGAAACCTCTTTAGGCCAGGACTCTGACCACTTCCTAGTGCTTACGATAACCACTAACATATTCTAGACTACCATATTCTTTGATACAACAATTAAGCTTTATTGTTAATCCTGGTTCTGATGACAATCCATCATTTTTAAAATCCAATTGTCACAGAAAACTTGACTCGGGTTACAATTATAAAATATACAGTTCCGACTTACAAATTCAACTTAATTTATACTGCCTGTATTTCAATCTGTGGCTAATTTTCTGACCATCCCTTTGTCTCCTGATTCTGTATTGCATTGTCCTCTTGGTTTTTAGCCTGTATTTGTAAGACCATTTTTCGGTGTTTGTGTGAAGAACGCTGTAAGAAACTGACCAGCACAGGCACAAGCAGACTTGGAGCAAGTTGTCAGACTTGAGTAAGTGATGGTGCCAGCGCTCTACTCCATTTGGCCTAGGCGTTTGTCACATTTTTATTTCGTTTTTCGATCCGCTGTTTATTTCTTGAGATAATCTTCTTTTACCCATTTTGATGTTTGGCGATGACAGCATCATATGTCAATGTAAATTATTTAAATCATAGATTGATTCAATGTAATTTTCTGAGGAATCAGAATCTGCAATAAAAATGGGGCTTTCATTGGAAAGATTTTTTAAAAAATATTTCACACATATATTTCTAGTGTTTTTGATCTGATGTATTTCACAAGATATTCCAATACCTGAACATTTTTGGAACACCCTGTATATCAACAAGGCTGCATAAATCATGCTCTGAACAAGGTATGTTTAGATATCTATGTGAATGGCCAATTTGCCTAGGGTTTATATGAGAAGAGGAAATAACACACTATAGTTCATGGTTATTAACTTTTCAAACCTCTTTACAATAAATTTTGTCATATTTCTTGTGACAGGAAAGAAATTTATTTACCATGATCACAATTTCCAATATTGACAGTATGTTTTGCATATGGGGGAGCTTGTTGGCCTCCTTTCTAACTTTTCATGAATATCTGAATGGGATATGTCTTGAGCTGCAATTTACTCTGAATCAGGATTTTCAGAGGATAAACGTTTTGGATACCACAGTAATCAAAGATGATTCCACTCCCTAATATACACTCACCGGCCACTTTATTAGGTACACCATGCTAGTAACGGGTTGGACCCCCTTTTGCCTTCAGAACTGCCTCAATTCTTCGTGGCATAGATTCAACAAGGTGCTGGAAGCATTCCTCAGAGATTTTGGTCCATATTGACATAATGGCATCACACAGTTGCCGCAGATTTGTCGGCTGCACATCCATGATGCGAATCTCCCGTTCCACCACATCCCAAAGATGCTCTATTGGATTGAGATCTGGTGACTGTGGAGGCCATTTGAGTACAATGAACTCATTGTCATGTTCAAGAAACCAGTCTGAGATGATTACAGCTTTATGACATGGCGCATTATCCTGCTGAAAGCCATCAGATTTTGGGTACATTGTGGTCATAAAGGGATGGACATGGTCAGCAGCAATACTCAGGTAGGATGTGGCGTTGCAACGATCCTCAATTGGTACCAAGGGGCCCAAAGAGTTCCAAGAAAATATTCCCCACACCATGACACCACCACCACCAGCCTGAACCGTTGATACAAGGCAGGATGGAACCATACTTTCATGTTGTTGACGCCAAATTCTGATCCTACCATCCGAATGTTGCAGCAGAATTTGAGACTTATCAGACCAGATAACGTTTTTCCAATCTTCTACTGTCCAATTTCGATGAGTTTGTGCAAATTGTAGCCTTAGTTTCCTGTTCTTAGCTGAAAGGAGTGGCACCCGGTGTGGTCTTCTGCTGCTGTAGCCCATCTGCCTCAAAGTTCGACGTACTGTGCGTTCAGAGATGCTCTTCTGCCTACCTTGGTTGTAACAGGTGGCGATTTGAGTCACTGTTGCCTTTCTATCAGCTCGAACCAGTCTGCCCATTCTCCTCTGACCTCTGGC
This sequence comes from Engystomops pustulosus, assembly GCF_040894005.1. Taxonomy (NCBI): domain Eukaryota; kingdom Metazoa; phylum Chordata; class Amphibia; order Anura; family Leptodactylidae; genus Engystomops; species Engystomops pustulosus. The sequence goes on from NC_092414.1 coordinate 171,106,540, forward strand.
ATCAACAAGGCATTTCCGCCACAGAACTGCCGCTCACTGGATGTTTTTTCTTTTTCGGACCATTCTCTGTAAACCCTAGAGATGGTTGTGCATTAAAATCCCAGTAGATCAGCAGTTTCTGAAATACTCAGACCAGCCCTTCTGGCACCAACAACCATGCCACGTTCAAAGGCACTCAAATCACCTTTCTTCCCCATACTGATGCTCGGTTTGAACTGCAGGAGATTGTCTTGACCTTGTCTACATGTCTAAATGCACTGAGTTGCCGCCATGTGATTGGCTGATTAGAAATTAAGTGTTAACGAGCAGTTGGACAGGTGTACCTAATAAAGTGGCCGGTGAGTGTATTTGTCACTGATGGATCGGAATAGATTACTCCTCTATTGTAGCTGCCACTGGGAAGCATGTAAAAAATCACTACCTAACTTCCTTTGAACTAATTAAGAGCAAAGTCAGGAAACCAAACAGCAGTCAGAAATTTAGAGACAGGGGCTACCCCAGGAACACTCTAAAACCCTATTTTCCAAGAGAGACTAGGCAATCTAAAAAGCCGATGGATAGGTATTGTCCATCAATATCATTCCACCATCTTCATCACTGCCCATTGCTACAAAAAGCATTTAATGGTTTATTTCAGCATATACAAATATACACGTCTACATTACATTTTTTTTCATCTATTCCTTTTTTATCCATAGACATCTATACTTTAATAGACTACAATTTCATTCTCCATATTTACAGACAGACATACATTCATTTTATTTCTCATATGAAATGCTTCAATCTAATTTGTTTCTTGAACAATCTTTCTATATATTAATTTACATACACTTAACTTACTCCTCAGTTTCTTTTGCTGACATGCTTCTACCTAATCTTTTCCTATATTAATCTTTCTGCATTCTCACTACAGGCTATTAGGACCTTCTAGCTTGCATTGCAGTGACACGTTCTAATGATGCTCTTCACTCAGTCCCATGCATCAGTCCCCCTGTGTATCTTACACGCACTGGTCCGGGTGATGCGTTCCACTGACGCACATGCGGTAGAATTGTGCACTCACACATGAGGAGCCAACACATCCACACTAGTCAGCGTCCACTTCCATCGTTACATTGACGCTACTGCCTTCTATCTTCCAGGCATCTTACTGTGGGCATCTCTTCCCATAGGTAATCTGATGAGACTTCTGTTTAGCCATCCATGCATAGTTTTAGTAGCATTAGTATTTACTTATAAGGAGAGAATTATAAGTGCTTCCACACCAGTTATCTGATGTAGAAGCACTGAAATAATCAAAATTTCTTGCACACTGCAAGAAATGGTCATTATTCTGGCAACTATGTGTAGAGGCGTGGCCTCAGCTTCATGATGTGTCTGCCGTGGCAGCAGGGGTGGGGCTTTATCCGCTCTGTCCTCCGGCATTTGATAAATCTTAACCATGGTCTCTATCAGTTTTTTCAATATGTACAATATATAGTCCTTTTAGGAAATCTAAGAACCCTATATATTGTGGTATTTTACATGCAAACAAAAGAAGTTTTGTTAGTAATTAACATACTTAAGAGTCTAATTATGCTATAGAGCAGTGGTGGCAAACCTATGGCACGGCTGCCAGAGGTGGCACTCAGAGCCCTTTCTGTGGGCACTCAGACCATCACTGCAGGACAGAGTTCACCAAACACCAAATCCACCAAATCTTCCTGCAGTCCCAGGCAACTTATGAGATGCTGCTCTCAGCGCTATTTTAAAGTGACACTTCATTGGCCGTTTGGAACTGAGGGAAAAGTGAGAAGGTGTGGACAGAACTGCATTATCTTTGGAGGTCATACTGCTGGACCCACCAATCTTCCTTTACAGAGACCCTGGAGAGAAGCTATTTGCCCTCTTTCTTTCAACTGTATTAGTGGCATTAGGCGGCCGATACAATTGAAATATGTGGAAGAACAAATAGCAATAAGTTACTGCTTAAAATGCCACGTTGGCACTTCATGGTAAATAAGTGGATTTTTGTTGTAGTTTGGGCACTCTGTCTCCAAAAGGTTCGCCATCACTGCTATAGAGTCTAATCTGCTATACCATGCATTTAATGGTTTCATTGTATGCACTACATAATATCAATGTATATGGATTATGTATGAAGACTAAGACCATAACTGGTACTCATTAGTGGATTATAACATAAGTGGTTTGGGCAGTAGCCCGAGGCACATGCCTTCCAGGTTGCCCATGGTCACCAAAACCACCCACCAAATTTTATACACAAAGGGACCTTCAGCCATAAAATCCACGTACAACCGTTACGGCTCTCAATACACATGAAGGTCCTTCAAAGGTCATGAAACAAAGGGATTTAAAACAGGCATTCTTCCATTACCCTAGATGCTTGATTCTAGTGCCATATGTAAGAAGGGAATGGTGATACAGAAATTCCTTTTTTTTATCCAGGTTGGGTATTGCACAATGTTTGAGGAATCCCAAAGTCCTTTCATCTCAAAATCCATTTTTTTTCTACTATGAATCTAATTTGGCATGTGGTTGGTCTGTGATATTCTTGCCAAGGAGATTTAACTTTGTTACTAAACGCCATACTTGAAAATTGTTATACTCTCAAATTCATATATATTTAGGCACATGAGGTAGACATGGAGAGTGATAGGCAAACAGTGCAGCTCTGTACATTAAACCTGTGTAATAACACAACCTGTGGCATATGTTATCACCCTGGAGATGACCATGTAGCTATAAATCATAGCGCCAGCTAAGCGAGAAGGAGAACGTAATAAGTAAGCAAGCACTCATTCAGACAAGTTATCCTTCTGGCAATAACTGTCTACATAATACATTTTCCTGATGAATTCTGTCCTTACTACAGTTCCGATTTTTCATGGAAAACCAGAAAATTTCCAACTCCACTTAGCAAGCCTTTGGGTGCTGCTCTATTTTACAAAAATATGTACTTCAGCAATTGTAGACATCAATATATAAAGAGTAAAAAAAACTTGTGCTCCATAGCTTACTATTTTACTGTTATGCAAAGGAGGAAGCCTAAGGAGGCTGCCATTCACATGGTAAACTCACAAGGTATACCAAATACTTGGATGCTATATTGCTGTAACACAAAGAAAATTGTAGATGGGTTGTAATTTTTATGAATGTGGGTTCCATGCTGATATTATTATAAAATAGGAAGAATAACCAATAAAGTGATTGTAGGATCAGATGGTTTTGATCCTATGAAATAAAAATGTCCTTTTTGTGGTATCACAATGCTGGATGACATCTCAATATTCTTTGTGACATTGAAAGCCAATTGTAATATCACAAGGACTATTGCACTCATTGGGGGTCATTTACTAAGGGCCCGATTCGTGTTACCCGAATATTTCCGATTTGCTGCGATTTCCCCTGAATTGCCCCGGGATTTTGACGCACACGATCAGATTGTGGCACATCAGCGCCGGCATGCACGAGACGGAAATCGGGGGCATGGCCGAACGAAAACCCAACGGATTCAGAAAAAAACGCCGCATTTAAAAAAAAAAATGTGTCCCAAAAATTGCACTTACCTTCACTCAGCCCGGCTCGGTGTATACCAGTGCGTTCCGATGCTCTTCAGCGCAGCAGTGCCACCTGGTGGAGAGCGGAGGAACTACCTTAATAAATCCCGGCAGGGCCCGAATCCAGCGCAGAGAACGCGCCGCTGGATCGCGAATGGACAGGGTAAGTAAATCTGCCCCATTGTCTCATTGTGACATCAGAATGCCACATTATAACAACACAATGTTCCCTTATGACATCTGTATCCTCTATTTTAACATCACAATGGTCCATTGTGACATCACATTCCACCACTTTGACATCACACTGTCTGTCTATAAGAGTTTGGGACAGCGCAATGCCAAATTGTGACAACCGAATAACCACAATACGCCTTTTTGACAACATTATGCCCCTTTACAACATCACAAAAGTCTATTAATGCTGTGGTATAACATATCCGGTCCAGTATTCTGGCGTAGCCAGATTAATACATCTCCCCACTGTCTCTTTATGACTTCAGAATGTCCCATTGTAATATCACAATGAACATTATCACTTTACAATTCAATTTTTTGGCATTACAATGCCTATTTATGAAATTAGAGAGGCCCATTGGGACATCACAATGGGGCACATTTACTAAGGGCCCGCACGGCACATTTTCATCGGGTTTCCTGACTTTTTCTGTCTTGTGCCACATTTAACTGGACTAAGCGCGGAATTTAACATTCAAAATTGTGTCGCAAGCCAAGCACTTACATGCACCAGTAAGAAGAAGGTGAACTTCGGTGGACCTGAGGATATCGGGCGCACGAATTCTCGTGGCAGCTCCGAATCCTCGTCAGACAGTGCACCTCGGGGATCGCGATGGGACGGGTAAGTGAATGTTGCCCAATGTCTCTTTTAGATAGTTAGCTGTCTGATTGGGGTTATTGTCCCTCTACAGAATACATTTTTAACATTTCTATTAACACTATTTTACCTCCCATTCGGCGGGTAATAAGAATTAAGGAACATATACAAATATTACTGGTTAACTTCTTGCCCATTCATCTCCCACCCCACATCAGGATGGAGTATAATCTATCTAGTAATTTCCAGTGACTGCGTAAACCCATGTACATTATTAATACTGAAACAGGTGATTATTTAATGTAATAATATGGACTTTTGTCGGAGCTCTGAAAACCAATTGAAATAAAAAGCTCTGCACACAACAGAAAAGCTTAATGTTGAGATAATGGGGAGAGATATTGGAAGTTAGAAAAATAAAATTAATTATTAAACTTTCAGAAATGTTTGAACACCCCACTGATATAAAAAGAGATGAAAACTCTATTATACAGCTGTGACTCCCAGGCATTACTAATCCTTTAAGCTAAACTGGTAACTAGCAGAAATGGTTTAATTAATATTTTTTCATTATTCTTCTAAATTCAATTTATATATCTATTATAGGTTTATTGTGCTTATAAAATAATAGATTGCTGAACAAATATGGAGTTACTCATGAATCTGAAATTTCGCTGTTTGTTTTCACATACAATATCCTTTTGTTAAGTTCAAGGCATTAAAAAGTTGCAATTCCTGGCATGCTGCCAGAAATTGCAAGTTTTGAGGGTTTTCAGCCCCGCACACCAATTTTCTTTTTTAACGATGGTCGTGATGGGGAACAAAATTTCACCTGATTTAGTTTTAACCCCTGTTTTTTCTAGCCCCTACGTTGAGAGGTGTAGTTTCTATAATGGGGTAATTTATGGGTTTTTAATAATATTTATATAATATTAATATAATATTTAGGCCTCTCAAAGTCACTTGAAAGCTGAGTGTTTTTTATGAAAATGTAAAAAATCGCACCTCATGTTCTAGGCCTCATAACATAAAAAACATGTGAACATAAAGCAGATATTGGTTAATGTTAGTAATCAAGTTAGTTTGGTGTTACGACTATGTGTCAAGTAGAGAATTTTTAATTTAGAAAAATAGAGAATTATTCAGAATTTTCATTAAATATCCGTTTTTTTATAAATACATAAAAAACATACAACCCAAATTTTTCAAATAACATGAAGTGCAATGCGTCATGAGAAAACAGTCTCAAAATGAATTTCTTCAGTAAAGAAGGTTCAGAAGGTAAAGAACTGTTCACTGCAGACCCGCACTCACTGGACTCATTTCCCATTGGGGTGCACCACGCCTTACCATCCCTTTCGGAGAGTAGCAATATTTAGTGAAACTTCAACAGTGTCTGGCACCCACCATAGCATTGGGGAGACGCCTAACCAGATCACTACACCAATCCCTCATACAACTTGGTAATGTGAATTATGTACTTTTGTGTGGAACAAGCTGGACGGATGAGGGAAACTAGAAAGAGTTTAAAATTTTTTGAATAGTAGGTATTGTTAGTTGGCAAGATGGTGCTGCAATGGTTGCTGATGGGGTGGTGGATTGACGACTGGCATACGGAGAAGGCTAATCAGCAACAAGTGTCAGGAGGCTCTAGAAACCAGAAGTTTGGAATCTTACAAACCAAGTAGCTGCCATCCCATCCGACCATCAAGGGACCTGCTAGCCATCCACCCCGCCTGAGCAGCCAAAGACCCACCCTTCCGCCTGAGCAGCTGAAAATCTAAGGATCCCAACAACAGTTGAGGATAACGCTCCCGCCAAATGGCTTATGCCGCCAGTGCACCTGGTTGACTGTTCACTAGAGCGCCAGAAACTGGATGTACACAGCACCTGGTACTGGATGCCGAAATGTAAGTCCTGGTGCCAAGGGGACCCGTAGCCACCAAAAGGAAAAAAAAAAAAGAGAAGCTTCTCCTGTGCCCCCAACCCCTGCTGCGACCCTTGAGCTACTGTCCCCCCAACCCCTCTCCAATGGTATCTACCAGAGCTAATGTAGCATGTCAAACCAAAAGGTGTATCAGTGTTGTACCTAAGTGGATACACTGTATGTCAGCCAGGCAGTTTAATGCGCCGGCAACTGACAGCACCCCCCGTCGGCCAGTGCTGGTCTAACGGTTACACTAAACTTAATGCCAAATATGCTGTAAGTTACCAGTAGTATTGTCTATTGTATATAACCATATATCCAAGACCCTCAAAGCAATAAGCAACAAGCAAGCAAACCTCGGTATCCAAATGTGAATACATTAGATACATTTTATGTATTAAAGTGTAACAAGAACTATAAAAATTTGTTTTCTTTTTGCTCTTAAGACTTGAAAAATAATGATATTATGTAATTGTGGATACTGCCCACAGTGAAAGCCGTATTTTTTCCAGCTATCCAGTACATTGCACTACATATAAACAAAATTTAAACTACAAAATTCAGGCATCATATGCCTCTGTCACCAGAAAAAAATAAGAACAGAGATGTAAAAATAATGAGAATGCAAAAATGAAATACTTTAAAGGGAACCTACCACCACGAATCTACCTATAAAGGTAGATCGGGTGGTAGGTGGATGTATGGGACGTGAGGATAGCCCTTTTTAGAGCTAATCCTCACGTCCCCGCTAGCCTAGCATAAACTTTATTGGCCTAATATGTTAATTTAATTAAGCGGCTACCGGGGCGTGGAGTAGCCGGACACGAGGCTACACAGCGCGGCTACTCCACGCCCCAGTAGCTGCTTTCCCCCGCCTACCCTGTGATCTTCGGCGCGCAGCTCCTGGCAGCTGCGCGCCCTTGTCCGAGAAGCCGGAGTTCTGCGCATGCGCAGTAACTCCGGCCAAGATGCGCGATCTCGGGAACGAGGCCGGAGTTACTGCGCATGCGCAGAACTCCGGCTTCTCGGACGAGGGCGCGCAGCTGCCAGGAGCTGCGCGCCGAAGATCACTGGGTAGGCGGGGGAAAGCAGCTACTGGGGCGTGGAGTAGCCGCGCCGTGTAGCCTCGTGTCCGGCTACTCCACGCCCCGGTAGCCGCTTAATTAAATTAACATATTAGGCCAATAAAGTTTATGCTAGGCTAGCGGGGACGTGAGGATTAGCTCTAAAAAGGGCTATCCTCACGTCCCATACATCCACCTACCACCCGATCTACCTTTATAGGTAGATTCGTGGTGGTAGGTGCCCTTTAAGTTATATCATCAATTTTTAATTCTTTACACTGGTTTTAGTACATCAATGAAATCGACAAATATGTATTGTAACTCCTTTGTGCCAGATACATGAAGTAATTGTGCCGATATCTTGAACCTTCATATTTTCATTATATATTTTTATAGAATTTCTTGAGCTATTTTTACAAAAAAAAATTACCTATAAATTACAGGAGAAACGTTTAAATATACCGGTATATATTTAATTATAATTATTTCTGAATGTTACACGGTTTTATAGTTTGGTCTATAGCAAGAAGCACATAAATGCTGTTCTTCCTGACATCTATATAGCAGAGAGAAGACGTAGGGGGCTCAATACAATCACACAAATCCCAGGATGCCGCGTAAGTGACTGGCAGCCCTCAGCATGCCCACTAACCTTTATAGTTTAGGCTCTTGCATAGTACAATACAATGTTGTTTGCAAGATTATGCACCATTTATTTCATCATTGCATATATGAATGCACACATGTTCTATATGATTATCTATTAAATGTAGGAATACGTCTAAAATGTTATTTTACCCTTTGATCCTCTACCCCCTATGGTAAATCAGCAGGGGTTCTTTGAGATTCTTCTCTTCAAGCTGAACAATTTAAAAATTATATTGTTGAAAATGTACTTTGCTGAAATAAAAATATGCAGATTTTTAAAGGAGCACTTAAAGTGGAATCCTCATTACATTCATTTCTATCACTTTCTTCGATTGATTCCTACTTCTCATTTTCATGAATTACACGGTGAAAGTTTCCTAAACTTTCCTTGAAACTTTTAACATAAATTTAGATCTGACCAAAACATGATGCACAGTTAATGGTTTGTGATCATTGCTCTTTGTTATCAAAAAATCTTTTGCTATGTCTAGTAGATTTGGTATCCCCTCTGCTCTTGAGTCTGCGCGTTATACCGTTTATATACTTGAGTATAAGCCGACCCGAGTATAAGCCGTGACCCCTAATTTTAACACAAAAACTGGAAAAACCTATAGACTGGAGTATAAGTCAAGGGTGGGAAATGCATTGATCACAGCCCTCCCCCAGTATATAGCCTGCCAGCCCCTGTAATATATAGCCTGCCAGCTCCTGTAGTGTATAGCCTGTCAGACCCTGTAGTGTATAGCCTTCAAGCCCCTGCAGTATATAGCCAGCCAACCCCTGTAGTATATAGCCTGCCAGCCCTTGTAGTATACAGCCTGCCAGCCCCTGCCCCCCAGTATATAGCCTGCAGCCCCTGTCCCCCAGTATATAGTTGGCAACCCCTGCCCCCCCCCACCCATTATATAGCTTGCAGCCCCCTGATCCCAATATAATGCCTGTAGAAAAAAAAAAGTGTACTCACCTTCCGACAACCACACCAAGGCAGCCACCCCCCTCCACACCCCACCAAGCAGGTCCTCTTCTCTCCATGGCAGCTCCGGCATCAGCTCCGTGTTTTTTGTATTTGTTCGGAATATATCCAGTATTTAAAATTTGAAAGGTACGGGAATAAAGCTATAAGGTAGGTTCACTTCATAATTCTTGTATTTTTACTTATTTTAAAGGAAATCTACCGAAATCTATCAAAATCAAGCATGATAAACCAGTTGCACTTACTCATAGATCCAGGCACTGTGACTATGGTAATTTCCCTTTTAAAATCAATTATTAAAATTATGCTAAGGATTCAGAGGAGTGCTGGGAGCATTACAAAGGTCCTTCTGTGCTCTGGCTTCTCAGGCTGTTGCACTGTGCAGGAGCTGGTCTCACCCTCCCTCTTGCTCCTGCACAGTGTAACAGCCTGTTTTATTGTTATGTATTACTATTATATTTTACATAAACACATGTGATTTCCCCACAAAACAAATGATTGAAAGCAAGCTGAATTTCAAAGTAACCATTACATTTCAATAAACTGTGAAAGCAAAAACCTTTAAATAAAAAAAAAAAAACAGCAGCCCAAACTTTCAATGCCAAGTAGATTTATGTGCAAAATTTAAAACATGCTTAAACAGGATCCAAGAATAAAAAACATGCAATATCCTGTTATACACAGTATAATGGCAAATAGCTGTGCAGCTGTACTTCAATTCTAGTGTGCACAATCCTTCCAAAATAAAGAAAAAATTGTTACATAAGGCAAATGTCTGGAAAATAAAGATACATAAGGCATAATGCACCAATGTGTACTTGAGAAAGTGAAAAGTCCCAAAACAATGAGAGTTTCAAGAATTATAGGGGTTTTCCCACCAAACAACTTAGATCAACACAGATCACGAGAATGGGGGGTCAGATGGATTCATCTACATAGAGAACAGACATGCTTGGCCTTCTGCTCCACTCATCTCATGGAGCGACAAGTGGTCTGACAGAGGTACCTTGGACCTCATCGGACTCCCCGTTCTCATGATCTATGGGGGTCTCATCACTGAGACTCCCACCGATCAGCAAGTTATCCTGTGGATAGGGCCCAACTTGTTTGGTGGGAAAACTCCGCTAAAGAAAAAAAAATGCAAAAATAAAAATATATGTCTCCCAGTTACTGAAATTTCATTAAAATCTCTCTAGATGTTACAAACAAGGTAACTCTACTTATAAATGGCTAACTAAAACTACTTGACATTGATGACATTATCTGGATTGAAGTCAATGAACCTGTTATAGGACATATCAAAAATATCAGCTTTAATGGCGCTGATGGTTACTGAGATAAGTACATAAAGTATTTACTGGTCTGCAGTACATTCCATTCTAAAAGCAATGTAGTAGACTTTAGTTCAGTAAACATTGAACATCACAAATGTGTCTATAGCATTACTGTCACTAAGATTTGGGATACACTTGTGTGTAGTTTGTTCTTTGTAAAGTTACAACAAAATATTTTTAAATTTTAATGGAAATCTGTTAATGGGCTTAAACTAGTGTGAAGCATTACCAAATATTACATGACTTAATTATACCCAATTATGGTTTGCTTTGCTATATTTTTTTGTTAACACTGTAGCTTATATTCACATTTGAACACCTAGATATTTGTGAATTTTGCAAAAAATAGCTATTCGAAAAAACAGGTGGATAATCCAGCACTCGCAATGGTCTGAGTTCTAGGTGCAACGAAAAGGCAGCCGGTGGATAAAATATTGTGTGGGACAAACAAATAGCACCTTTAATACAAACATTTATTCTATACCATATTGTCACTCTTCTAGCCTTTCTGTTCCACTTGTTCCACACAAAAGAACACAACCATCAGTAGTAAATTATGATGCATATGTACTCCAGTTGAGAAGTAAGACAAAGCAAAGTTTCACCTTGACAAAGATTTTCAAAAACTGAAACATCACCTTGTTACACTCCAAAACTGGAATCTGCACTGTTGCTATTGTTTATTTCATGCAACATAGATTTGTAGCCTACACAAGGCAGGGTCATCACGGAAGAACAGCAGATCTGGAGCGGGATACAGAACCATATTGAAGGAGCCAGCTGAAGGTCAGGAGCAAGGGAGATAATCAGAGGAAACACTGATTATTAAAACCTTGCAGAGAGACATATGGATCCTATGTCCTTCAGCAGCCACTATGCTCCTAGTGCCCCACATTGTCACTGTGCTCCCACAGTGCCCCCAGTACCCACAGTGTGCCCCCAGTAGCAACTATGATTCCCAAAGCAGTCCCTTAGCAGCTACTGTTCTCCTAGTGCCCCCCACAGCCATAGCTTCCCCAGTGCCCTTCCCTCTCACACTGTTGTGAAAAAAGACAAACAGTTACTTACCTTTCCTTGCTCCCTGGAAGCAACAGCTGTCCCTTTCTTTGCTCCAGTGTGCGCCCATTGAAGATGTCAGCTCTGAAGCCAACACACAGTGATGATATCATTACATCGCGTGTACCGGCTTCAGAGCTGGCGCATACAGCAGGTGCACACTGGAGTAAAGAAGAGGACAGCTGCTGCTTCAGGGGAGCGAGGAAAGGTAAGTATTGTAGTAGCCCTGTGCCTATTCTGCTCTCCCAACAAGCTCAACATAGGGGCAGGGATACCAGATAACACAAGGCTGTGGGCCGTATTTGGCCCACAGGCCTTGTGTTTGATGGCCATGACTTAGAGGATCTGGTACTTTGGTGGGAAGTCCAATCCTGGGAGAAACAAAAAGAGTAGATGAACATTCTGTAAAGTGATGCAACATATTCCTCAGTGCTAGGTTATTATGAGTGTGTATAGTAACTGATTAATATAGGCAGACACCAAAGAGTGTCAAAATTAGTGTATTTACTAATTTGAGACTATTCAGGTATTATAAAACTACAAATCCTATCATGCCATAACGGCACCAAACAGGGGGACACAACTTGGATAGCTGCCAGTTCTAGCTCACTGCCTTAGTTATTGTCTGGTGCAGTACATTCAATTTGATCCAAGAACCTTGCTGTACCATATACATATAGTGAGTAAATTAGATGGTAAATTCTGTCCACTGGGAAGAGTATTGATGCATATTACTATTATTTATACAGCTCTCAATATATCAGTGCTATTTAAATGCTAATAATATTCCTACCAAATTACCGTATGTATATTTTGATGCCTTCTGCAATATATTAACAATGTACATTCTTTCCTACCAGGGAAATATCTACAACCAGAGGGAGAAATCGTTATTACTGAAGTGAGTTGTGATAAAAAATAGATGTACAGTATAGAGATCAAATGGTATCTTGAATATTGAATTAACCTTTAAGATGAAATCTGCAATCTAGTAAAGAACTAGGTCTTCCGTGTACCTGTCTCCGGCTGAGGAATGGTTAAATGTCTATGCTTTCTATCTTACTATAAATAGCCAGCCTTAAGCCATTTTTCTTTGCCTTAAGTGTGTATAAAATATTAAAAGAGAATTTTCAGTGGGTGACTCAGATGAATACATTTCTCCTTGTGCGCTGGGTGCATTAACTAGCATTGCTCTGTGGTGGAGATGTATCTGTTTCTATAGCAAGAATAGGGGACTACAGCCATTCGCTCATCTGGAACTTCTCGACAGCTTGGAAGCTTAACGGACTGTACTGCCAGTCTCCAAAATGCTACTGAAATAAATATTAATCTTGTTGTAGACGGCCTTCTCTGTATTTGAAAATGACTACGATGCCTGTCTGACCTTTGTAATCTAATCCTGTTAACAGGAGTGAAGGCAGATGTATGAAAAGCTTTCGCCTTCCCTGGTAAAATCTCTACAGCGGCAATCTCCAATCTCTCCCTTACCAATGTTGTGCTGCTTCTTTTATTTGAATAATATGCTTGGCATCAAGACAAATCCCTTAATTCTTTTTCCTGCTCCAACAAGTCTGGGAAATATAACACAGATATTTTGAGTAGATCTTTAGCAGAACATAGTGAATGTGTATCAGTCATTGTGTGGATCGCTTCCTCCTTTTCACATTCGTCTTTGGTTATTTGAAATATAGTTAAAGGGGGATTCCCATCTGGGCAGTTAAATTTACTTAAATTCATTTTCCATATAAAAATATTTCTTCAATTGGATGTTATTAAAAAAAATGTTCCTGCGTGAAGATAATTTCTCATAAATGTAGCCATGTCATCCCTTAGAAACGAGATGGCTTCCTTGGATACGACCACCTCACATTTAGGCAGCAGTGGCCAGACATGGGGCTATTGAGCCCTGTCTGACCACCTTCTCTGCTAATTTGAGTTTGATGTAGAAGGAGATTTTTGTAGGTAAACTCACAAGTTTTAACATAAAGAAGGAAATTCTAAAAAGAATATTTTATACCCCCACCTTAGAGTGCTGCTGGTTTAGTGGGGCAAAAGCTGATGACTGGTTCACTAAACAGTTTGGATACTGAAAGCAATGGCACTTCATGATAATAGTGGAGGATAGAGAAAATATTACCTTTTATTAAAATATACTTTTTTGCAAATTTGACTGTCTTTCATGTCATTTCTCACGCCGAGAAGCAGAGAGTAGTAAAGGGATCATTTTAGTTTGTACGTACTTAAGGTAGCTGATAATTACTTGTTGTGCTTCTCTCCTTTCTTGCCTGGGAAGTTATTCACAAACTTTCACATAATTTTCCTACGAACTCCAGACATGGCAGATGATTTTGCATAGTAATGTGTTTTCTATTTGGGAATCACCAGAGAGTGACTGATGAAACAAGAATGGAAAATAATAGTCCTGCATGCATGGACATGGCTGAGATTAATGAAGGTCTATACCCACTTTTCATATCTTGTGGGTGTCTTAGGTTGCACTCATCTTTCTTCATTCATTGCTAGGACAACAGGCAGCAGAATCAAATTAGATAGTTAATGTACTGCAGTATATAAGTATATACTGTATATACAGAGAGAAAGAAATTCATTTGTCTTAATTTACTGTTAAGGCAAAATTCACTTTATATTCTTTATATTCTTTATATTCTACTTTATAGAATCCATTTTAATAAAGTGAACTTTATTTCACAACCTGAAACTTATGCAAATCTCAGTTGAAGCACCATCAAAGTTTTCAAACTTGTTTTTACTTTTATTTTCCATAAACATACACATAATGGGGCATATTAACTAAGGGTCCGCGGATGCACTTTCGTTCGACTTTCCAACATTTACGGGTTTTGCGCGGCTGGGGCAGGTATTTAACAGGGGATTGTGTCGCACGTGATTAGATTTTCTAGATTAGATTAGATCAGAAAAATCAGGGGGCGGGCCGTCGGACGATCCGACTGATTCGGACTGAGTGCGGGATTTAACTTTCAAATTGTGTCGCAAGACAGAGCACTTTTACATGCACCAGGAAGAAGAAGGTGAACTCTGTCGGGCCTGAGCAGGGAAGCGACACATGCAGGATATCGGGCGCACAATCTTTGTGAATCGCGGCACAGTGTATGATCGTTGGACAATGCACTTTCGGTGAACTCCTCTGGACGGGTAGTAAATGTGCCCAATACTTAGTAGTGAGTGCTTATACATTAGAATTCTTATCTTAGCTAAAGCGGGTTATTTTAATGATAGCTTCAGTCCATCATCTTGGGTCTTGCTGTTATATTCTTTCTGCTGTAACTCATAGTTCAATTTCGTGTACACATTCTATATGGTAAACCAGCGCCTCTTATTGCTTGATCCATACACTGTGATTTGGGTAGTGTCTTTTAATTGTTATCTAGACCTTCTTTATTCAAAAAACAACTTTTAAAATCATATAAATGAGCCAGAAGTGCTTCCAGTTACATCACCATAGCCCCTACAGGACCTACTGATGTTATCATGCTTCCCCCGGAGCACTTTGTATACATCTACTGCTCCTCCTCTGCTTTTATCTATTGTGCCTGTGCACTCATTTGCAGCGGGAGAGCATTGCATCCCAATGCCACCAGAGAGAGCCAAAAACTGCACAGTCACAAGAATTGGGAGTAGAAGAAGAGTGATGTCGGCAGGAGGAAGCTGTGCTGAGGAATCAAGCTCCAGGGTGGCTTGTAATATCCTGTGAAGCCGGTTCCTGAAAGGGCTCCGGTGACGCCCCCTAAAGCAATTTGTATGATATCAAAAAAATATTTTTTTGGATGACGGAAAGAAATATAAGAACACCACCTAAATCACTAGCCCTGGATAAAGGAGTCATGAGCCATGTCAAATTAGGCCAATGTCAAAGTCATGGGACCCCTCGGCTCCTTTCACACAAACATATTAAAAGGGCCATGTACTACCTGTACCGTACTGTATTCATACAGGTAGCACATTGCCTCATTCACTTCAATGGGCACCAGGGTCTGTGTAACATGGCTGTACAGTACAATAATTTTCCAACCCACCGTATCTATATGTATAAATACAGCACTGAAATACATAATGTATGTTTGTCCACCACTATAACAAGATAATCAATTCTATTCTGTTTAATATCGTATACAGGTAGTCCCCTACTTAAAAACACCCGACTTACAGACGACCCCCAGTTACAAACGGACCTCTGGATGTTACTAATTTACTGTGGGCTACAATAAACAGCTTAAATAGTTAAATGTGTCTGCAATGAAGCTTTATTGTTAATCTTGGTTCTTCTGAAAATCAAACATTCTTAAAATCCAGAGACCCAAATAATATGCCTGGAGCTACAATAATAAAATATACAGTTCCTACTTACATACAAATTCAACTAAAGAAGAAACCTACAGAACCTCTTGTACATAACCGGGGACTACATCTATATATATATATTGTAGGGATTAACTCAAATGGTAGCCTTTAGAGAAGCGCCAGGCAGCAGTCTTTCAGGTGAACAAAACAGGTGTCTTTATTTAGACATAAAAATAACAGGGAAAAGGGCTTGCTCCAGCCGGCAAAACAAAATGCATAGTCCATATGATAAATATCAGTCCATGTTATCAAGCACAGTTCACATTCACAGACACAGTACCGTACTTCACCCTCCTGAGTTAGGAGCACCTTTCCAATCCTCAGACTTCCCCACACAGCAAGGCTCAGCTCTGGCTCTGCTATTCCCTGTGTTCCACTCAGCTACACACAGGTAGGGAACCACCCACCCTTCTCCTGACACAGGTGGCTTTACATAGGGCTGCAAGCCCTGGCCTGGAACGTGGGAGCAGCCATCCCACCCCGCACTGTGACTGCTCCAGAAAAAACCTGTCCCGGATCAGCTGCATTGCAGCTATGCTAAAATAACAAAAGTGTGTCAGTGGCCGAACGCCGCTGACACCAGCAATACTGGTTTTTACTTCACCGAGGCCAGGCACCACGGTGACACGTA
The DNA here is from genome assembly GCF_040894005.1 of Engystomops pustulosus. Taxonomy (NCBI): domain Eukaryota; kingdom Metazoa; phylum Chordata; class Amphibia; order Anura; family Leptodactylidae; genus Engystomops; species Engystomops pustulosus. The sequence continues at coordinate 171,122,951 of NC_092414.1, forward strand.
TCTACCATCCACCACAACACCTTGTGCCTTTCTACTATATATATATATATATATATATATATATATATATATATATATATATATATACACTCACCGGCCACTTTATTAGGTACACTGTCCAACTGCTCGTTAACACTTAATTTCTAATCAGCCAATCACATGGCGGCAACTCAGTGCATTTAGGCATGTAGACATGGTCAAGACAATCTCCTGCAGTTCAAACCGAGCATCAGTATGGGGAAGAAAGGTGATTTGAGAGCCTTTGAACGTGGCATGGTTGTTGGTGCCAGAAGGGCTGGTCTGAGTATTTCAGAAACTGCTGATCTACTGGGATTTTCACGCACAACCATCTCTAGGGTTTACAGAGAATGGTCCGAAAAAGAAAAAACATCCAGTGAGCGGCAGTTCTGTGGGCAGAAATGCCTTGTTGATGTCAGAGGTCAGAGGAGAATGGGCAGACTGGTTCGAGCTGATAGAAAGGCAACAGTGACTTAAATCGTCACCCGTTACAACCAAGGTAGCCAGAAGAGCATCTCTGAATGCACAGTACGTCGAACTTTGAGGCAGATGGGCTACAGCAGCAGAAGACCACACCGGGTGCCACTTCTTTCAGCTAAGAACAGGAAACTGAGGCTACAATTTGCACAAGCTCATCGAAATTGGACAGTACAAGATTGGAAAAACGTTGCCTGGTCTGATGAGTCTCGATTTCTGCTCCGACATTCGAATGGTAGGGTCAGAATTTGGCGTCAACAACATGAAAGCATGGATCCATCCTGCCTTGTATCAACGGTTCAGGCTGGTGGTGGTGGTGTCATGGTGTGGGGAATATTTTCTTGGCAATCTTTGGGCCCCTTGGTACCAATTGAGCATCGTTGCAACGCCACAGCCTACCTGAGTATTGTTGCTGACCATGTCCATCCCTTTATGAGCACAATGTACCCTGTAACATCTGATGGCTACTTTCAGCAGGATAATGCGCCATGTCATAAAGCTGGAATCATCTCAGACTGGTTTCTTGAACATGACAATGAGGTCACTGTACTCAAATGGCCTCCACAGTCACCAGATCTCAATCCAATAGAGCATCTTTGGGATGTGGTGGAACGGGAGATTCGCATCATGGATGTGCAGCCGACAAATCTGCGGCAACTGTGTGATGCCATCATGTCAATATGGACCAAAATCTCTGAGGAATGCTTCCAGCACCTTGTTGTATCTATGCCACGAAGAATTGAGGCAGTTCTGAAGGCAAAAGGGGGTCCAACCCGTTACTAGCATGGTGTACCTAATAAAGTGGCCGGTGAGTGTATATATGTATATAACATTTTATAGATGCAAACAGTGACTTTTCTGACCTCCACACCTGCTACTGGCAGATTTCTCATACCTAGGGACCTACTCTGACCAAAATCAAACATTTTTTCACTTAACTACCAATTTACGGTTATATTTCAGATGTGGTGGGAATTGTGTCAAGCAAATTGACTCTGAAGTTCTTTCAACGTCTTCAATTTGACATTCAGCTTCTCTTTCCCTGTGAGCCAGGTTTAATCATTGATTTTTTTCAGGTTTGATGTATTTATTAGAAGGTTAACATGATGTTCAGGTACTTGCATGTCTGAGATGAGTGGCAGCAGGTGTTTGCAAAATCAAACGAGCATTTAAAAAAGGAACGGAAAATATGTATCTAGACCAATACCAAAATGTCAGAAATTAAGTACAACGTCAGTGATGACAAATATTACAAAATATAAAAAGAGCCATTTTTGACAATTTAATGAAAGAGAAATCAGAGATACATACATTGTCGCTATTCAACTGCTATATGTCACCTAAGGTCTCATTAAAGTTTCCTTTGAATAGAGATTTCAAGGACAACAGCGGCTGGGGTGAAATTATGTATACCGGACAAATAATTGTGTCCTATATAGCAGGTAAAATAATCCCATTTTGAACTTTAAGACTATTCACTAACCAGTTTTCTACACATAATTTGATCACTTATATTTCAGACGCTCAAGTTACGCCATAACTGGTACTCTTGGCAGCCAGGTTCTGGTTCTATCTCCTGCTGATCATGATATGCTTGTTGGTGACTGTGAATGAAAGGGTGAGAGTGCTAAGTTGGTGCCACAAAGCAGGAAGTTGGAGTGGAGCCAATGCACAGGCAGCCACCTATAGCAGCTCCTTCTTGACAGTGCATCTTCCTAAGTGCAACTGCAAGTCTAAAAGATTAAGAGTAGATAGGTGATGGAGGACAGAGGTAATGGTGTGACTTTGCCTTTCAGATAACATTTTGAAAATGTATGAATGGTGATTAGTAATTTTAGTTAGACAAGTACTTACAGTAAGAGTCCCTTTGTTTACTACTGATTTAATTTGGGTATAATTAAATTTGTGCACTTAAGAGATGCACTTAGGAAGATGATTGTAAAGCACTTGTAAAGGAATATGATGACGCTATATAAAGATTATTATTTGTATGCATTGCAAGATTATGGAATTCAACCTTCTGATAAACTATGGTCAATCTTTTGTGAAGAATTATCTACCAGACATGAAGGCGGGTTTGTTTATTTGAAGAGTTTCACCACATTAAACATTTTTTGGGATTTATGAAATGTTCGCCCACTTGTGGAGAATTAAAGGGAAAAGGGCATGCACTACTAATGTACATGAAAATCTATGGGTGCTACAATCATCACTAACTACAGAATGCAAACAAGGAAAAGAAAATTAGTGATGCTAAATGTGAAGCAAGCAGGATAGGAGAACTGTGTATGCAATAACCCAAGCATGTACAGGTCTTTATTACAAAAAATGTATAAACAAAATGATAAAGGATAGGAAAGGGGGGAATAGGGCAAAAAGTCATAAAAACATTCAAACGATAACTCATAATTGGACTTTATTAAATTCTGCTTAGTTTGTAAAAAAAAAAAATCAAGTTCCCTCCCGAATTCCAGCCTGTACAGTGTGTGTCTATGGAGTCTGCAAAGGCTAATATGGTTAAACAGCTGTTTGGTTAAACAGCTTTGGCAGTGAGGATTCCCCCCTTTACTTTGAGCTTCATGTTTGCATATATTGCCTCTGAAGGCAACTGAAGAAGGATCCAGCCCGGATCCGAAACGCGTCTTGCTTTTTAATATATTTTTTATATATATATTTTAAGTTTTTTACACTGGATAAATAAAATCTCCACTTTCTGGAACGAATTGCGCCGGGTTTTTCCTCTAAGACCGAATACGAGGAGAAAAGAGGAGGGAGACTCTTCCTCAATCCTGTTGACAGATTTGCCATAGCAACGTCAAAGTAACATTGTAACTATGGGGCACTTAGCAGTCTGGGTCTGTACAAATTAAACAGAATTTCTTAATGAAGCATATTAGATAAATGTTCACAACACTTTTCTCCCACACAACTTTAAATATCATCTGAAATGATGGTTACGCTTTAATGATGATAAAACATGGTGTTCTGAGCACTGGAAACATGACCAATCACAGCCCCGGCTCAGTTAAAGCTCTGTTTTCAATGTGTGAATTATGTTATCTTTAAAAAACCATTTATTTGAGAGGGGTTTACCATGAATTCAAAGGCTTCTTTAACACTTATGATTTGTTCTATAATACTGTATCTAGTCCTATTAAACTTCGCCTTATTGACAAGAACTTTAGTCTCATGCAAATGATTCCGATGTTCTCTTGAGCGCCCCCTCCCTCCCCCCTCCTGATTCCATTGACTGATGTGGGACCATGATCCATATGTCAACAAAATGTTCTAAGTGTTAAGCTGTGCAGTGCAAACACATTAGGGCCTATTTATTAAAATTGTATCTAAAAGATAGATGGACTGTCCTAAACTGCAACAAATGTTTGATGCTGAAAAGAAAAATCTGGTGCGGTTTAAGCATTTCTACTTTATGCCTCATGTTTCTATGGTTTACAAAAAAGATGCACTTCATAAATTGCCCGTTTACTTCGAAACCACGTCCTTGTAATCAGACCACACAGATGGTGATACAAATATTGTACAATTGTCTAAAAATGGTCTAAGGCTACCAGCACATGTGTTTTTTATGGGCCACAAGCAATGGCTCTAATAGGGCGGCACGGTGACTTAGTGGCTAGCATTACAGCCTTGCAGTTTCCTCCCACACTCCAAAACATACTGGTAGGTTGATTAGATTGTGAGCCCCATTGGGGACAGGGACTGATTTGGCGAGCTTTGTGCAGCGCTGCAGAATCAGTGTGCGCTATTTAAATAAAGAATTATTTATGGATCCATGGCCTGCGTTTTATCGGTGACAGTAGAAGAAGGGTTCCCAAAAACACAGGAAGAAATAGAACCTGCTTCAAAATTTGCAATATGGGAATTAGGCTCACACATGAGGCAGTGGAAGCCACAACCTTGTGTCTAAGCCCATTGAAATTTGTGGGCCTGTGTGCGAACTGTTGAAACAACAGCTATCGCATGGTCATAATGGATGTTCGTGTACATGTAGCCTAAAACCCTTCATAAATGAGACACTAGTCATTCTGGCAACAAATTACAACAGATTTATAAATATGTCACACTAGTGTGTATATTCCATGTGTGAGTAGGCATTTACTGCTCCACTTTGGCTGTTCCAAATCCTCTGGGAACTCTATATCTTCAGAGGGAGAACCGATGCATATGCAGAAAACAGCAAATCCATGTCTGCCACAATTCTCTTCTGCACCTCCACACACAATAAGGCTACGTAATGGACAGAGAATGAGATACAGTAAAACCACTGCCTAACCCGGTATATAGGATCGTTTAGGTAATGACTGTTACATACATTGACACTTGAGATAATTCTCAAAATTATTGCCAATTCATTTGCCGCTCGGTGTGCTGTATTATGTTGAATGCATTATGTCTGCCTGTCTCTAACAACTTGTTTCTATATATGTACACAGTCACTGAGTAAGTTAGAGTATTGTAAATGGATTGTCTCTTGAAGGAAATCAACCATTTGCTTTTATGCAATATGAACCAAACATACCTTGAGAATCCTGTCGATATGCTGGTGCAGAAACATATCTTGTTTAATCCCGGAGCTGAGTGGTTTTACTGAAACCATGTTGCCCCTGTGGAGGTCTGGTACTTCTCCTAACCCTAATTATGCACTGCTCTAGCCTTGCTCTGCCCAGCGTAAGAGGAGAATACGTCATAACTGTGTTGTCCCTGACAGGCCAAAGTAATCAATCGCTGCACATCCGCCAGCTGCTGAGTCAGCCAGCTCAGGTTGATTAGTCGTGTCTGGATAATTCATGAAGCTCTGTGTGTAATTTGTTTATCTAGGCACCCTTAAGGTCCTAAATTTTATAATTGTTTTTCGAGCAAAACCACTTCCTTACTTCAATTTACTACCTTTATAAATACATCAAAGTAACTTGTTGATGTCTCCTGACATCCAGCAAGCAAAGCAAATCACAAGAATGCCACCTCCCCTGGCTAGAGGAAATGTTGTCATGTCTACTCCCAAAATCAATCCATTTTTAATTCAAAATAAAAGATGGCTTTAGCTAATGTTTAGTCACACTGTAATAGATATGCATATCACTAGGCATCTACCTAACATGTTTTTTTCACTGAAGCTACTGATCAGAGAAAACAAGCTTATAGCCAATGTTTTATGTTTGTTAAAAGAGCATGCATAGTAATTAGCAAACCTAATTTAGCTTTATAATTAATTTTTTATAGCAGCTTGGCGACTTCAGAGTAGCGGGCTAGATAAGAAATTAATGAAACCAATAAAAGAGTGATAGAAATCCTGTTAATTCCAATAACAAAGGCACTTTGAGATAAGCTGGACATGCTGGGGCTTATGGTCCATGTTGGAGAGTCACAGCGTGACTCTTATCTGTTCGGTAATAAATTGCTGGAGCCAGGCTTTGACATAGTAGGCTTCTTTTTTATGTCCTCGCAGACTATAGCCATCTTTGAGCCCTTGCATGTAGAGGCTGTTATTGCAGATGAATATGGCGGTATAGTGATAGAACAGATGTGTATCTGTGGTGTGTCGGTGGTAATGATTATTACTACACCCCCTCTCCGTGCTGGAATTCTAGATATCGTGTATCTTCCAGACTGCTCAGGCAGAAAGCACTTTGATAAATCCCTCATAAGTATTTCCAGAAGAGCCTGGCACAGCAGCGGAGGTAAGACTGCAGATTAAAAGAGCCATCTTCTTAAAATTAATGAGTCTGACTATGAACCAAAAAGCCTGAGATCCTCAGACTGTAATACCCATCCAATTAGACTTCCAACAGATCCTCATTATTAAAGCCGGGCTTGGCTCTTGGCTGCTCAGTTGAGTCTTTAAGCTACTGTTTAAAATAGAGAGGAGAAGAGAGTTTTAAGAAGACACATCGACGCACGTCACTGTCTTCGCTTCAACATTTGCACCACAGGTGATGGCAGGGAGGGAGCACCAGTCCCCCCGAGCTTCCTTGTCACTTCCAAACTAACTTCCCAGCTTTGAACAAGCTCTATCTGTTTCATGCGCCACTCTGACCCTTTACCCTGTGTCCTGCTGAGTGAGTTCCCTTTCAGGATCACTTAATAAGACAAAACTAGATATGGTTCATACAGCATTACTATGGAAACCTTTCTTATGTGGGTGCGCGAGTCAGGTAGCAACAGCAACCAGGAGTTAAAGGTCATTGCTGGAGAGAAATCTTATCACTGATGAAGTATTTTTAATAAGACACAGAGCTCTGGAAGGTGCAAGTGATGAAGCTCATTATTAAGTATTATTCTTGTCACTAAACAAAATAGTAATCATTTAGCTGGTTAATGTAAACCCAATTATGGAAGATTTTATATATATAGCAAGAAAAGCTAGAGGCAGTCATGACAGGTAACATGGTATTTACTGAGCGTAAAATCTCTGCAGCACAAGTCTAATTAGTATCCACTAAATATAAAGTATCTACATAATATATATATATAAGTATTAACCCCATGCTTACACACTCGCTCACCATAACAATAATGTAACACAGAATAAAGTAAATATAAAAAGATAAAGCATCTACGTAATATATGTGTATTAACCCCTAAACTTACACACTCACAAACCATAACAATAATGTAACACAGAAAACACTTAATATAAAGAAAAAATATATCTGCTAAATATATCATTGTTAACCCCATACTTACACACTATAACAATAATGGAACAAAGAATACACTAAATATAAATATATTTAAGCATTTACATAATGTATGAGTATTGACCCCATACCTACACACACTTGCAGACCATAAAAATAGTGTAACACAAAATACAATTAATTTAAAGAAATAACAGGGAGAATATCAGTGTTCCTCAGGGTCTGGCAGTCCAGAGCTAGACAGCAACAGTCATCTGCTGTGCCAGATTTATCACTAGGAAATATGCAAATATGTTTTCCAGGATGGGATGAGGAAAAGGATGGGGGCCTTAATTGGCAAAGTCAGCACAAGGAGAGCTCTTACTCCCTGACCCTAGTCAAAGACCTCCCATTCAGCTAGACCAGTTCCCTACACTGTACTGAAGAGATGCAACTGCATTGAAACAGCACTGTCTACATAAGGGTTCTGTTCCTTCTGATATAGACATATTAATTTGTCTTTTATCCCGCCTCTTATGATTAGGCTTTCCGAGAGTCATGCTTGATGTTAAGGGAGATTCATTACAAGGGTATAAGGCAATGTTTTCCTTGTCCTATCCTGGAAAACATATTGACTTATTTCCCCGAATCCCTCAGTGGAGCATCAATGGCTGGAAGTCTCCACAAGGGGGCCTAAATTGGCAAAGTCTCCACAAGGAGATTCAGCTAAACCAATTGCCTTTTATCCTGCATCATGTCATTAGTCATGCTTGATGTTAAGGGGGCTGTCTTACAAGGTAGCTATGAAGCAATGTTCTCTTTGTCCCATCCTGGAAAACATGTTTGTATATTTCTGAGAATCCTTCAGCTGGGCATCAATGACTGTAAATCTCGGCGGTCTTAATTGGTAAAGTCTCTGTAAGCAGAACTCCTACTTCCTGAAGCTATATTTTTCCCAACTAACATTGAGTTCTACCTTATAAATTTATTTTGTCCCACTGACCATGTCCCTTTTCTGAGGCTACTCACCTATTCCAGCAGTCACTCTCCTTAGTCAGATTAGTCCGAAAAGTCTAAAAGCCTTGACAAATGTGGCAGTTTTTGGAGCAAATTATGCCAAAAATCTGGATAATAAATCCCCCCTAATATATTGATATGAGCAGGAGAAAAAACTTGTTGGTCATTTTTTATTCCTCACTTTCCAAAACCTATTTTTGGAAAAAACTTATTTTTTCATTCACAGAGCTGATTGAGGACTTCTCTGCTTAAGTAATTGTACTTCCTATTGGATATAGAATATTCCAGAAATGTACAGTGATTGTGAAAACAAATTCCAAACGCGGGGAAACAGATGAAAAAATCAAGTTAATTTTTCTTTATTTTTTCTTATTCTTTATTGTCGGCTCCAAATGAAACATCCCCTTTATTCTATAGATATAGATATCAAATTTATATAACTTTGTTATGTTTTAATACAATTAAAAATATTACAATTTTGGCGGAGAAAATGCATTTCTCTGTCACACATCACATGTTCTGACCTTCTTACACTTTGGTGTATAGAACGAGCTGATGTTTTTTTTTTCAATTCAATTTTGGGAAATTGAAGATCACTTTTTATTCAAGTGGCTAAAAGGCAAAAGATTCTGCCAACTGGACGTTATTTTTTCTGTTACTGGAATACGGTATAAATAACGCTTGAGCAGCCTCTCGATTCACACAGGGGAACAGGGACCCTTTCCACATGATCAGAGGGGGCTGATCTATTATACACTCTGATTTTTTTATTACATTCATCATTCCTTGTATATTTTTTAACACTTAACAGACTGCCTCTCCCTACCGGCCTATACTTTCCCTACATTTTATAACACATGAAGCATCATCAAAGATTCTACATGAGTTTACATGAAGACTGGTAAATATGTTCCTACTCCTAACATTACGATGCAGTATGTATATCATGCTCAGTGTTATTCCAGCAAATCAGACATATGCTGTGTCTAATCCCTTACAACCCGAGCAGTGTGACTGTTCCCCAGTTTTATGGATATATCGAATTCTCCTACATTAACTGCAACACCAACTGCGGTGATGACTTTGTTTGCCTCCAATTTGCTTTCAATTTGCAGGAAGTACCTGGAGGCAGTTCTAATATGACTCGCTCCCCAGTCTGTGCAGATTCTCCTTTTTCTCCTTTAATGCACCAAGCAAAGGTTACTGGATGTAGGGCAACCTCAATTCCCAAATCTTTATTACATTTCTCAAATAATTTCAGCAACTATTTCCATTTAGCCCCAAAAATAGAGACATATTTGAAGTGGCGTGGTTAGGGCTTATAGTATTTCCTAAACTTCTGATGAACTATAATGCATGGAAAATAATACTTACTGCAATTACCTCCGATGGCAAATCATATAGAATCGAATTACTTTAGCACAACAAATATCTAAAAATATAGACTTGGCTAAAATATCTCTGTCTGTAGATACTAGTAGAGCAAGGAGGTGGTAGCTCCTGTCCCCCAATGAAGAGACTGCTAACTATTATGATTCATTTATAATACTGGCATTATCTTTTGACACAAACTGTTCTGGTTCTAGGTCCAGTGTATAACTGCTACAGTCATGAAAAAAGGTAGGAGCAAGCTTTTAAAGGGGCGTCCAAAACCTAAAAAAACTGCTATGTGGTGGGGAGGGGACTGCTGAAAAAAATAATCATGTACAGTACTTACCTCCGCTGTCCATCCCGGTGTCCAGTGCTACTGTCTCAGTGCCTGAGACAGTGCTGGGATATGGTGATGGACAGGTATGGCTGACCAAGATTGCGTGCAACCTAAATAACAAACAGGGGCATAGGCCGGAGAGAAGGCGGGGCACCGTGAGGGACCGAAGAGGTAAGTATGTATTTATATATATTTTATAGGCCTTGGACAACCCCTTTAATTCTATGGTTTTATGTTTCATTTGGTTTCAAAATAAGATAAGTGCAACTTCAGATGAAGAACAACCCACAGAGAAACCATTGTGTCATTATTTCTTTGCCAAAGTCAACCCAATGTCATGTGTAAAAAAATACTTACCTCCAATAAATCTAATGATTAAATAATAATTTTAGCAGTATTCTGACTTTATCAGTCTTTTACACTGTTGCTTAAGTTCACTGTGGTTTGTGGGTATTCATTTATGCACAAACCTTAAAGGAAATCTTTCATCAAAATCCTGATGAACCAGGGACACTTACTCATAGATCCAGACACTGGGACTTGTAATTTTCTCATAATTGTAATCCATGGCTTTCTTTCTCCTAAAATCAGGGGTTTTGCCAGAGCCCCGACATGCTATAGCTTTACAGGCTGTTACACTGTGCAGGAGCACTTCACAGTTCCTACTGTGTGCTGAAACCTCCTCTGCTGCTGTGAGATAACATCAGGCAGAAGGAGGGCAGAATTAATGAGGGAGCAGAGGGTGAGGGGCTTCAGCATGCAATGGCTCTGGTGACTCCCCCACAGCCCTTCTGGCTCATTGACAGCAGCACAGACTCCTCTCTGTCAGTCACTCATATAGTAACCCATTGCACAAAGAAGTAAGTTTGAAATACTAACCATGACTTACAATGCCATGCACATCCTCCATATATCTCCATATATCTCTGAACTAATCTGCAAATACTGACATACGAATAATCTCAAATACCAGGAGTACAAAAGAATAGCAAGACTGAGAGAGAGCTAGCGAGACAAACTGTGTGACCAGCAAGGGAAGATGGTGCAAGTGGATCTTAAAAGTGCTCCGGGAGGAGTGAGACAGAGCCCTCAAAGCATGCTAGTCTTAACCCTTGCTGGTTCAGAGTAAGGGTTGCAGATTTCCAGCAATCCAGCACACGGAGTGCTGTTTAGACTGAGAAGACTGAGCCACAGATGTAACGTGCAATTTTTAAATTGCTTTCCAGATATCATTGCTTATTCCGTTCCTTATAGTACTTCCTGTCCTGGCAGGTGCAACTTTTGGCTTTTTGTTGCAAATGTCTCTAATCCACATGGCCACAAGCCTTGTGAGCAGGGGTTATATGCAGGAGTGGAGACTACTGTAAATTTTGGATTTCAGGCCGTTATCTGCATTTTTAAGCAGTCTAGTCACACCCCAGGAAGATGACAACATATGAGGCTGTGGTCACACATAGTTTTAATGCATGCGTTTTCGAACGCATTAAAGTTGAGAAGAGTAAAATTGCCTGATTACATTGCGTTTATAAAAGGCACGTAACATAGTGTTAATACATGCATGTGTTAATGCAGTGTTAACATATTGTTAACATTGTATTAATGCATGCAATCTGTAAATGCCATGTTTACAGCAGTGTAATTAGGCAATTCCCCACTTCTCAACGGTTGTGATATCTTTTAAAATACATGTGTTGACACCATGGGACTTATTTATTAAGGGTCCGCGGCCACACTTTTGTTGGATTTTCTGATGTTTTCGGGTTTTGCATGGCTGTAAAAGGTATTTAATGGGATTGTGTTGCACACAATCTGATTTTTGCTCAGCTGCACTGGCTTTCATGCAAACAGAAATCGGGGGGCGTGTCGTCGGACAATCCGACTGATTCGGACTGAGCGCGGGATTTAACTTTCAAATTGTGTAGCAAGATCAAGCACTTACATGCACCAGGAGGAAGAAGGTGAACTCCGGCGGACCTGAGCCGGGAAGCGACACATGCAGGATATTAGGCGCACGATCTTAGTGAACAGCAGCACAGTGAATGTTATCGTTATTGTTGGACAATGCACTGTCTGTGAATGTGAAGGAAATGTGCCCCCATGTGTGACCCTCAGAAGAAAACAATAAATTTCAATAAACTGTGAATAAAAAAAAAAAAACAGAACAAACTTTCAATGCCCAACAGGTTTATGTGCAAAATTTCAAACATTTGAAGCATGCAAAACAATTGCAATTTACATATTGTCCATGAAAAAAATCCTTCATTTGCACCTGGTACATATTTACACCTAAACAGTCGCAAACAAAAGTTATACAAAAGGCAAAAGTTGCACAGAAAATAAATATACACAAGGCATTGCACAAGGTGCAGACCAAGGCATACTTGAAGAACAACAGCAAAAGTTGCAGTGAAAGTCGCATAAACGACAAAAGTGAGACAATTAAACTAGCACAAATAAGGATACATGTCCCCCCACAGAGTACCTAAACTAACAAGCTGTCAAAACAGCTACATTTTTAGAGGGGGTCCAACTTTGTGATCAATCAAGGGCCTCTGATCAGAAGCAGTAAATGTGTGTATCATTTGTTATACACTGCTATTGCATTTGGCATCTGTTGTTTGTTGTTCATTTGTGCTTATAGCTATAAAAACACATTTTTAAAATTGACATGCTGATTCAAAAAATATAATTTAAGGAGGGGGGATTGTCTTTTTCTCATGACTTAAATGGCTAAAAAAATTCTTCAATATTTTCCTCCTGATTTTTTTTGTGGAGGCTCACTGAAACAGAATTGTCAATAAGTACTAAACATATGTCAAATCTCAGAATTAGTCCTTATGTGCACATCAATATAATAAAGAAATAAATTGCAGATTATTATGCAGACGATAAGAAAAACCCTGACGATAATAATGGGCTATTATTTTTTTAATGATTGTCGTTTGTCTACTTAGTTTTGATGTATCAAACAGCTGTCGGTTGGCAAATTGCTCTATAAAGCTGGAACGTAATCCTAATAATATAAACGTGATATGGCAGCTTGTTCTCTTCATAGAATCACACAGATGGATCCCATACATGTCAACACAAGGGAGGAAAACATGGTCGTAATTGTTACCAAATGGCTTTTATTACTTTACAATTGAAATTCATGCTCAATCTCTTTCTGTTTGTATCCTTTTTATGTAGCACATCTTACTTCTGACAACACGTTAGATAAAATGTTGCTGCCAAGAGGATAAACATAAGCGCACACGTAAACTTATACCGGTTCCTGCTTTTTATTAACTGCAAGTTGAACTTGGCGTTAATCCTAGAGGAAATATCGGGCAATGAATTAATGTACAGATGTAGCCAAGTTAACTTGACACCAATTAAATTGTCAGTTTCAGTCGTTCTTACTTTGAGCTTTTCCACTGATTTTCTTGAGTGAATGTGTATGAGTGCAAGTTATGTAGTATCACGGCATGGCATACCCGTTCCATGTTCAGGATGACTTTACCTGGTGTTTGTCAGATTGATCTATCAACACTTAGACCCCTATTGAACACCTATGGACCACCATTTTTTAAAAGAGAACTCCATTTTCTTCTCAATCCAAATGTATATATATATATATATATATATATATATATATATATATATATATGTCGTCCCTTAGCTTTCACACTCATCCTTAAAAATAATGAAGCCCCTAGGATAGGGGTCAGGAACCTTTTTGGCTAAGAGAGCCATAAGCGCCATATATTTTAAAATGTAATTCTGCGAGAGCCGTACAATGGGACAGATTTACTTACCCGGCCCATTCGCGATCCAGCGGCGCGTTCTGTGCGGTGGATTCGGGTCTTCCGGCGATTCACTAGGGCAGTTCCTCAAACGTCCACCAGGTGTCGCTGCTGTGCTGAAGTCCGCCAAGACCCGCCGAGCCCCGCCGGAATGCACCATCCTATACCTGGTGAAGGTAAGTGCAAGTCCCGCGACACTATTTCTTTTTTAAATGCGGTTTTTCCGAATCCATCGGGTTATCGTTCGGCCACGCCCCCCGATTTCCGTCGCGTGCATGCTGGCGCCGATGTGCCACAATCTGATCGCGTGCGGCAAAAACCCGGGGCAATACAGGAAAAATTGGCGCAAATCGGAAATATTCGGGTAACACGTCGGGAAACCACGAATCGGGCCCTAAGTAAATGACCCCCAATATGTTTAAAGGGACACTGACGGAACAATGGCTCCAGCAGTTATCAAGATAAGATAAGATAAGATAATCCTTTATTAGTCCCACAGTGGGGAAATTCACAGCATTACAGCAGCAGAGAGGGTACAGAGAGTGAAGTACAAACTATGACAACAATAATATTAGGGATAAATGAACAAAAAGAAAAGGGGGATAAAAAGACAAAAAAAAGAGACAAGCAATGATCGTCAGTTTGATGTTTAGTCTGTGGATGGGACCTGCAGGGACTGGTTAGGTGGGGGGCGCAGGTTACTTCTGTTTGGGCCTTGTTTGTTGATTAGTGTTGGTCTTAAATAAAGCAAACAAAAAAGTAGCTTCAATTTACTAAAATTCACTGCTAAGCAGGAACAGGAGCTGCAGAACCCCCAAATACATGCGCCATCTGCCGCAGAACCCCCCAATGCACGCGCCATCTGCCACAGAACCCCACAATACACGCGCCATACGCTGCAGAACATCCCCATACAGATGCCAGCTGCTGCAGAACATCCCCATACATGAGCCAACCGCAGCAAAACATCCCTATACACGAACCAAACGCTGCAGAACATCCCTATACACGAGCCAACCACTGCAGAACATCCCTATACACGAGCCAACCGCTGCAGAACATCCCTATATACGAGCCAACCGCTGCAGAACATCCCTATACAAGAGCCAACCACTGCAGAACATCCCTATACACGAGCCAACCGCTGCAGAACATCTTACTTGAGCATCTTACTTACAGAACATCCCTATACACCGCTGCAGAACATCCCTATACACGAGCCAACCGTTGCAGAACATCCCTATACACGAGCCAACCGTTGCAGAACATCCCTATACACGAGCCAACCGTTGCAGAACATCCCTATACACGAGCCAACCGCTGCAGAACATCCCTATACACGAGCCAACCGCTGCAGAACATCCCTATACACAAGCCAACCACTGCAGAACATCCCTATACACAAGCCAACCACTGCAGAACATCCCTATACACGAGCCAACCGCTGCAGAACATCCCTATGCACGAGCCAACCGCTGCAGAACATCCCTATACATGAGCCAACCGCTGCAGAACATCCCTATACATGAGCCAACCACTGCAGAACATCCCTATACATGAGCCAACCACTGCAGAACATTATAATACACATTTATTAAAGTATCTGCACCAGTGGCGGATGCTCTGTGTCCCACAAGACAGAAAAATCTGCACCTGAAGGGGCTGTGCACACAAATTATGTCTTGGGTCCTAGCTATTATGTATCTAAGCTGCTGCAGAACCTCACATTAATGTAGAAATGCTGTGGTTGGGGGGAAGATATGAGGGGATGATGCAGAGGGGTCTGTAAGGGACACTTAGTTGCTCCTGGACACAGGACACTAAGGGGTTAGTGCAGAGTGTGAAGAGACACTGGGGGAGGGAGCACTCATCTCTGGCTGATTCCCGGCTGCTCACTCCTTCTCTTCAGGTGCCGGACATTCTCCTGAGTCTCCTCTGTATGAATCTCCCGCGCTGCTACATCCAGCCCCGGGATTGGCTGCAGGCAGACAGTCTCCTCCCCTCCCTCTATCACACACAGGAGGAGGCTGCTGCAAGGACTGAGATGGAGGTGCCGCCCCTGAATTAACCCCATGTACCCCTGCGCTGCTCTGCCGAATACAGCCAAGGGCACAACAGAGGCGGAATACGGCCCCTGGTCTGGGCAAGCTTCTTACCAGTTGCTGCGGCTGTAGTTACGCCCCTGCATAGGAGTCCAGGCTGCGAGCCAGATGCGGCCATCAAAAGAGCCACATCTGGCTCGCGAGCCATAGGTTCCCGACCCCTGCCTTAGTACAATGATACAACTCTAAAAGTTAGAGTTCAAATTCATTCAACAAATTATTTTTTAAACCAGCAAACAGTGATTGTTTGGACTTTGGCCTTCCCCACGCTAAGTACATGGTGAGTGAAAACATGTCTCCATCTATGTAATATCCATGCCAATGTTTTCCTCACACAGAATGCGGCTTAGGTGACATTGATTTTATCTGTCTGTTTGACTTTCCATACTGTGAACTGTTGTTTATGTTGGTGGCTGTATTGAGACTGTTGCACTGCCCCCAGTCCCTCTGCAGATCAGCTCTGGTCCAGCAGATTAATTGCCAGAGTTCTGTCTCAGTCATCTACATCTACTTGTTTTCCAATCACAGCTAGTACTAAACTTGTTATATTCCTAGTTCAGCTCCTGTTTGCTATTCAATTCCAATACTTCTCATATTTCTAGTTTTCTGAACTTGGCTTTCGTATTTGGACTATCCCTTTTGACTTTGATTATGTGCCATATTCGTTAACTTCATTGTGGCCAGTACAGATGACCTTCAATCAAACAGAAAGAAATCCTTGGATACCTTACAGTTAAGTAGCTTTAAGGGGTGTCAGGGACACTTCAGAGAGATAGAATGGTGATGGAGGGAGTTTATCTGGATGATGAAGTGAAACTGCTTTTATGGGACTTGCGGTGGGGGAAAGGGGGTGTTGAAGGTTTGGGGGGTTGTGCAGGGAATGCACAAAAGTATGAATACATTAAAGATCTGTGTGAATTTACAATATGTACATACAAAAAGTATTTTTTTTTATTTTTCAGCAGTATATTTTTCTTCAGTCTTTATATTTTGTCCCTGAAATCCAATTTTATTCATGAACAATTAACTGTCCAGTTTTTCATTGTATTTACAAATGTAATAACATTTTTATTTCAAGGTTGCACACGTCAGAACGGTCTTTTGGGTACTATCATACCTCGGGTACTATCATACCCTGGGAGACTTTCATACCAATTATCATACCTTAAAGTCAACGTAATTAAAAAACTATGTGAATAAGAAATTAATGGTCAGGATATTTCAGTCATTTCTTACAACTGTATTCTCAGAGATGCAGCAGGCGTTAAAGGGAACCTGTCATCAGAAATTGAACCAATAAACCACTACCATTATGTTGTTGAGCTGTTGAACAGCTTCTAGATTATGTTTCTTTCATGAGCCTGCTCGGTGACATCATCCAGAAAATCAACTTAGAAGTGAATTAAGTTAGATATATAAAGTTATATATATGTCAATCTCTCCCTGCCTCTAAACACCTCCTCCCACGTAGTTGACATCATTCATCGGATCTGACCAATGATATCCCTGGACAATGCAGGGAGTGTTCTAATGCAGGAAAAGCTTGACTTCAGTTTTAAACTCACCGCCTCCTTGACTTTGTAAAACCAACTAACATCTCACATCAAAGCTGGTTTTCCGGATGATGCCACCACACTGGGCCATGAAAGAAACATCATCTAGAAGCTGCTCGGCTGCTTGACAACGTATTGCTAGTGGTTTATTAGGCCAATTTCTGAAGACAGGTTCCCTTTAAACATGGTCAATAGCAACCTTAGCATCTGAAGGGTTCCCCATACTTCATCTTCATCGATGAAAAAATAGAAATACAAAAAAAATAAATAAGTATGAACTGTGAACTGACACTTAGAACTATAGTATAGTAACATTATCCATGCCTTACTGTGAGTGGTGACAAATTTTAAATGAAAAATCAAATGCCAGAATCAGCTTTTTTTTTTCTCCTACGGGAAAGAGTTAATAAATCTAGTCAATAAGACTTAAGCATCCTAAGATGATGCCATGGAAAAATACAATCTCGCATAAAACAGATCCAGCAACATTGATAGAAAAATAAAAAAGTTATGGCTTTCAAAATGTAACAATGGAAAAAAAAAACTGAAATAAACGGCTGTCCTGAATGCTGGCGGCATACTCCAAAGCTTTCTGGAGACACAAACAACAATGTATAGTCAGATACTAGAGATCCTCAAATAGTAGAGCAGCTCTGTGGAGAGGGGAGTGCTGCTTTCATTCTCTCCTCTGTAGTTAGGTACTATGTAACATCAGAAGCATGGCCCCATGTGTGTGTATGCCCGCCAGCACAGATGCATCATGTGGAAGAACCTCTATGGATGCGCTAAAGTTGCAGTTTTTGATAGATCAATTGTACTCAAAGAATGAAGTTCTATCTATATACTCAATATCTCTCTCACTGTTAACTCTAACTCTCTAACTCAAGCCTCTAATGTCAAACCATAGTCTGCATACAATGGATACTGAACCTTCATGAATGGTTACCCTTATAGCAAGAACTTCATTTCATACAACGTTAATGAATAATTGTGAGGTAGTTTAAGGAAAGAACAGTTGTGGCCTATCCATGGTGATTCTTATCCCCCTTATTCCCTATGGAGAATGCAGTAAGGAACCATGACAAATTTAATCTTCTATTCCCAAAACTGGGCAATGTAGGTCACGCTTCTTATAAACGTCCTACTTTCACAGTTCTATAATGTATTTATATATCCTTTCCTAGGTCAGCACTTTCGATGAACATGTGTTAACACTTTCCTGATCATTTATGTAGAATTACCATGTTACCGTATATGTTTAAAACAAAGCGCTGGTACTTCAGTGATGACTTCACCAAATACAGTCAAGAGAGCAAGTCACAGTGGTCACAAACAGAGATGAGCGAACATACTCGTCCGAGCTTGATGCTCGTTCGAGCATTAGCGTACTCGAAACTGCTCGTTGCTCGGACGAATACTTCGCCCGCTCGAGAAAATGGCAGCTCCCACCGTTTTGCATTTTGGCGGCCAGAAACAGAGCCAATCACAAGCCAGGAGACTCTGCACTCCACCCAGCATGACGTGGTACCCTTACACGTCGATAGCAGTGGTTGGCTGGCCAGATCAGGTGACCCGGGGATAGACTAGCCGCTGCCCGCGCTGCTCGGATCATTCTGTGTCTGGATGCCGCTAGGGAGAGAGCTGCTGCTGGTCAGGGAAAGCGTTAGGGTGTTCTATTAGAATAGTGTTAGGCAGGAGTGATTCTACAAGAACCCAACAGCCCTTCTTAGGGCTACAATAACGTTATACTTTTTTTTTTTTTGTTTGCTTGTGGCTGGGCTTGCTGGCACTAGTAGTGCAGCTAGTACCATATTGTGAGGAATTTGCAGGGCTGTCCTTGCTGTCCTTGCTGCAGTGCATATACTAGCCAATTGTGAGGAATTTGGAGTGAGACTTGCGACCGCTATGTTTAGCGCTTAGTGACGCACATATCCATCGCAAAGACCGAAGTGGGAAAATTTATTAGGGGTTGGATTTCAATTAGGCACAGTCTGGCAGTTTCTTTTTATTTTACGTTTATTTTTTCATAACTCAGCGTCATCTCATCAGTGTGCTTTCATACTTGGCTAGAAAATAGCCAAAGGAGAATCCAAACGGCTTACTTACGCCTACAATAGCGTTATATATATTTTATTTCTGGTTGATCTGCTGGTGGCTGTCCTTGCTGCAGTGCATATACTAGCCAATTGTGAGGAATTTGGAGTGAGACTTGCGACCGCTGTGTTTAGCGCTTAGTGACGCACATATCCATCGCAAAGACCGAAGTGGGAAAATTTATTAGGGGTTGGATTTCAATTAGGCACAGTCTGGCAGTTTCTTTTTATTTTACGTTTATTTTTTCATAACTCAGCGTCATCTCATCAGTGTGCTTTCATACTTGGCTAGAAAATAGCCAAAGGAGAATCCAAACGGCTTACTTACGCCTACAATAGCGTTATATATATTTTATTTCTGGTTGATCTGCTGGTGGCTGTCCTTGCTGCAGTGCATATACTAGCCAATTGTGAGGAATTTGGAGTGAGACTTGCGACCGCTATGTTTAGCGCTTAGTGACGCACATATCCATCGCAAAGACCGAAGTGGGAAAATTTATTAGGGGTTGGATTTCAATTAGGCACAGTCTGGCAGTTTCTTTTTATTTTACGTTTATTTTTTCATAACTCAGCGTCATCTCATCAGTGTGCTTTCATACTTGGCTAGAAAATAGCCAAAGGAGAATCCAAACGGCTTACTTACGCCTACAATAGCGTTATATATATTTTATTTCTGGTTGATCTGCTGGTGGCTGTCCTTGCTGCAGTGCATATACTAGCCAATTGTGAGGAATTTGGAGTGAGACTTGCGACCGCTGTGTTTAGCGCTTAGTGACGCACATATCCATCGCAAAGACCGAAGTGGGAAAATTTATTAGGGGTTGGATTTCAATTAGACACAATCTGCCATTTCCTTTTTATTTTACGTTTATTTTTTCATAACTCAGCGTCATCTCATCTGGCATAGCAGTGTGCTTTCATACTTGGCTAGAAAATAGCCATAGCAATAGGATAGCATCGTTTGGTTTTAAAAACTAAAAAACACAAAAAAACACAAAAGAAAGTTAAAAAAAAAATTAAAGTTATAACTTTCATTTTCAAAATGTTTAACCCGAGGGCTAGGGGTAGAGGACGAGGACGAGGGCGGGGACGTGGGCGTCCAACTACTGCAGGGGTCAGAGGCCGTGGTCCTGGGCGGGGTGAGACACCACCTGCTGATGAGGGAGCAGGGGAACGCCGCAGAGCTACACTCCCTAGGTTCATGTCTGAAGTTACTGGGACTCGTGGTAGAGCACTGTTGAGGCCAGAACAGTGCGAACAGGTGATGTCGTGGATTGCCGACAATGCTTCGAGCAATTTGTCCACTAGTCAGTCTTCCACGCAGTCCACCCATGTCACCGAAATTGGCACTCCTCCAGCTCCTGCACCTCAGCCTCCTCCCCCCCAGTCTGCCCCCTCCCATGTAAATTTGGCATTTGAACCGGCATACTCTGAGGAACTTTTTCTGGACCCTTCCCACAGTCACAAACCACTTGTCCGATTGCTGCTGAGCAATTTTCCGATGCCCAGGTTTTCCACCAGTCGCAGTCTGTGGGTGATGATGACCTTCTTGACGTAGTGGAAGAAGTGTGTCCGACGATGAGGAGACACAGTTGTCAGACAGTGGTGAAGATGTTGTCAGGGCAGGAAGTCCGAGGGGGGAGCAGACTGAGGGATCGGAGGATGATGAGGTGACAGACCCAAGCTGGGTTGAGAGGCCGGGTGAACACAGTGCTTCTGAGACGGAGGAGAGTCCTCGACCAGAACAGGTTGGAAGAGGCAGTGGTGGGGCCAGACGGAGAGGCAGGGCCAGAGCAGGTGCATCAGCGCCAAATGTGTCACGTAGTGAAGCTCCCGTGGCGAGGGCTCCCGCGGCGAGCGCTAGATTTTCAGATGTCTGGAGGTTCTTTAAGGAAACACCGGATGACCGACGGACTGTGGTGTGCAACCTTTACCAAACCAGGATCAGCAGGGGTTCCACCACTACTAGCTTAACTACCACCAGTATGCGCAGGCAAATGAATGCTAAACACCCCACTTAGTGGCACCAAGCCCGTTCACCTCCGGCCGTGCACACCACTGCTCCTTCCCCTGTGTCAGCTGATAGTCAGCCCCCTGCCCAGGACCCTGGCACAAAAACCCCATTGTCGCCTCCACGATCCTCCACAGCATCCACCAGCGTTCAGCTCTCCATACCCCAGACGCTGGAGCGGAAACGGAAATATAGTGCAACCCACCCGCACGCCCAAGCCCTTAATGTCCACATCTCCAGATTGCTTAGCCTGTAGATGCTGCCCTATAGGCTAGTAGAGACCGAGGCCTTTTGCAACCTCATGGCGGCGGCCGCCCCTCGGTATTCGGTCCCCAGCCGCCACTACTTTTCCCGATGTGCCGTCCCAGCACGTGTCAGACAACATCATCCGTGCCCTGACCAACGCCGTTTCTGACAAGGTCCACCTGACCACGGACACGTGGACGAGTGCTGCCAGGCAGGACCACTATATATCGCTGACGGCACATTGGGTTAACTTGGTGGAGGCTGGGACCGAGTCTGACCCTGCGGCTGGTCATATACTGCCGACGCCGAGGATTGCGGGGCCTACCTCGGTCCAGGTCTTTCAGGCCTACTATGCCTCCTCCTCCTCCCACCCCTCCTCCACCTCCTCCTCCGAACTACCATCCGTGGGCATGGCGCCATCAGTCGGTAGCTCTAGGCACAGCAGCAGTGCCGTCGCTAAGCGACAGCAGGCGGTGCTCAAACTGCTGAGCCTAGGCGATAAAAGGCACACCGCCCAAGAGCTATTACAGGGCATCACGGCGCAGACTGATCTGTGGCTGGCACCGCTGAACCTGAAGCCAGGCATGGTTGTGTGTGACAACGGCCGTAACTTGGTGGCAGCTCTGCAACTCGGCAGACTGACACATGTGCCATGCCTGGCCCATGTGTTAAATCTCATAGTTCAGCGTTTCCTCAAGACATACCCCAATCTGTCTGATTTGCTCACGAAGGTGCGCCGCATCTGTGCGCATTTCAGGAAGTCCAGCACAGATGCTGCCACTCTCAGGGCAGCGCAGCGCCGCCTCCAACTGCCCGCTCACCGACTGTTGTGCGACGTGCCCACGAGGTGGAATTCAACATTAACCATGTTATCCAGAGTTTACCAGCAGCGCAGAGCGATTGTAGACTGCCAGATGTCAACTTCCACTAGAACTGGTAGTCAGGTCAGTCAGCTTCCTCAAGTCTACAATGAGGAGTGGACGTGGATGTCTGATATCTGTCAGGTGCTGAGTAACTTTGAGGAGTCAACACAGATGGTCAGTGGCGATGCCGCCATCATCAGCCTCACCATCCCGCTGCTTGGCCTGTTGAAAAACTCTCTGATCAGCATGAAGTCAGAAGCTTTGCGCTCGTCACAAGAGACGGGGGAAGAAGATTCCCTTGTTGATAGCCAAAGCACCCTTAGGTCTGTTTCTCAGCGCATATCGGAGGAGGTGGAGGTGGAGGAGGATGAGGAGGAGGAAGAGGAGGAGAATGTTGGCGAGACACAAGAGGGGACCATTGTTGAGTCCTTCACTGTTCAGCGTGTATGGGCAGAAGAAGAGGAGTTGGAGGAGTTGGAGGAGGAGGAAATGGACAGTCAGGCCAGTGAGGGGAGTGAATTCTTACGCGTTGGTACTCTGGCGCATATGGCAGATTTCATGCTAGGCTGCCTATCCCGTGACCCTCGCGTTCAAAGAATTTATTCCAGCACCGATTACTGGGTATTCGCTCTCCTGGACCCACGGTACAAGCAAAATCTTTCCACTCTCATCCCTGGAGAGGAAAGGAGTGTGAGAATGCATGAATACCAGCAGGCCCTGGTGCACAAGCTGAAACACTATTTCCCTTCTGACAGCGCTAGCGGCAGAGTGCGTAGTTCTGCGAGACAAGTAGCGAGGGAGAGTAGGCGAGCAGGCAGCTTGTCCAGCACTGGCAAGGGTACGCTTTACAAGGCTTTTGCCAGCTTTATGTCACCCCAGCAAGACACTGTCACCTGTCCCCAGTCTCGGCAGAGTAGGGCTGATCTTTACAGAAAGATGGTGTGGGAGTACGTAGCTGACCATACCATCGTCCTAAATGATCACACAGCTCCCTACAACTACTGGGTTTCAAAGCTGGACATGTGGCACGAACTGGCGCTGTACGCCTTGGAGGTTCTTGCCTGCCCTGCCGCTAGCGTGTTGTCCGAGCGGGTTTTCAGTGCAGCTGGTGGCATCATCACCGATAAGCGTACACGCCTGTCGACTGACAGCGCTGACAGGCTGACGCCTATTAAGATGAATAAAGCCTGGATTTCTCATAATTTCCAATCTCCACCAGGTGAAGGAAGCTCAACCTGAATAATTTATCCACTCCTCCTCCTCATTTTCCAGCAGAGGAAACTGGCTATTTTTTGACAGGGCCCACTGGCTCTAGCTATAGTACTTTATGCATTTAATTTTTCTGGAGGGCCACCTACCCGGTCCTCTGTTTTAAACAATTTTTGGGAGTGCCACATACAGGCACTCAATCTATTCAATTTTTCTGGAGGGCCACCTACCTGCTCCTCTGGTTTGAAAACTTTTTTGGACTGCCACATACAGGCACGCAATCTATTTCATTTTTCTGGAGGGCCACCTACCCGGTCCTCTGTTTTAAACAATTTTTGGGAGTGCCACAAACAGGCACTCAATCTATTCAATTTTTCTGGAGGGCCACCTACCTGCTCCTCTGGTTTGAAAACTTTTTTGGACTGCCACATACAGGCACTCAATCTATTCAATTTTTCTGGAGGGCCACCTACCTGCTCCTCTGGTTTGAAAACTTTTTTGGACTGCCACATACAGGCACTCAATCTATTTCATTTTTCTGGAGGGCCACCTACCTGCTCCTCTGGTTTGAAAACTTTTTTGGACTGCCACATACAGGCACTATCCAAATTAAATTGTCTCCATAGCAGCCTCCACACGTTGTCTCCATTGCTACCTCCAAAAGTCGTCCATATAGCTGCCTCCATACATCGTCCCCTTATCAAACGAGGTGTGTCAGGCAGAAATTTGGGTTGTTTTCATGGATTCCACATCAAAGTTGTTAACTTTGTCGCCACCCTGCTGTGTTATCCACAAAATATACTGGCAAACTTTTACCATTTACGGATATTATTTCAGCGCTTCTTGCGCATCTGTTTACATTCCCCTCACCCGCCATATCCCAAACTTATAAGAACGCTACTACACTTAACTTGGTGCAGGCTGGGACCGAGTCTGACCCTGGGGCTGGTCATATACTGCCGACGCAGAGGATTGCGGGGCCTACCTCGGTCCAGGTCTCAAAGGCCTACTATACCTCCTCCTCCCACCCCTCCTCCACCTCCTCCTCCTCCGAATTACCATCCGTGGCCATGGCGCCATCAGTCGGTAGCTCTAGGCACAGCAGCAGTGCCGTCGCTAAGCGACAGCAGGCGGTGCTCAAACTGCTGAGCCTAGGCGATAAAAGGCACACCGCCCAAGAGCTATTACAGGGCATTCCACATCAAACTTGTTAACTTTGTCGCCACCCTGCTGTGTAATCCACAAAATATACTGGCAAACTTTTATCATGTACCGATATTATTTGAGCGCTTCTTGCGCATCTGTTTACATTCCCCTCACCCACCATATCCCAAACTTATAAGAACGCTACTACACTTGATCTTATACAAAAGGTTCTTAGAAGTGCTGTTTGGGGAGTAGCCTAGAGACAGGGGCTTGGATTGGCGAAAGCTCGCCTGGAAGCGGAGCGCCAGCTCCATCCCAAGATCCAACTTACATAGTTTTAACTGCAGCACCTTTAATCTACTACTAGTTCACTGCCTCCATACATGGTCCCCTTATCAAACGAGCTGTGTCAGGCAGAATTTTGGGTTGTTTTCATGGCTTCCATGTTAACTTTGTCGCCACCCTGCTGTGTAATCCACAAAATATACTGGCAAACTTTTATCATGTACCGATATTATTTGAGCGCTTCTTGCTCACCTCCTT
Source organism: Engystomops pustulosus (assembly GCF_040894005.1). Taxonomy (NCBI): domain Eukaryota; kingdom Metazoa; phylum Chordata; class Amphibia; order Anura; family Leptodactylidae; genus Engystomops; species Engystomops pustulosus. The sequence continues at coordinate 171,148,360 of NC_092414.1, forward strand.
TGGTTCCTCTCTGCCACCCATTGGTTTGAAGCCTGAGTCCATTTAGGGTATGTCGCCATGCCACTCTCTAGCCTGCCGCTGCTGCCGCTGCCTCTGCATGCCGTCCCCTATAGTGTCAGGGTCAATTATTGGATGTTTTAGATGCTATCTAGCTTCATTCTGTCACTCTGTCATGGCCATGCTGTTGCCCATAATTTTGGCATAATGGTGCGATTAAGCAGCCTCAGAGGCATCCATGCATGCTGCCCCCGCTGTTTCCTGTCCATTTCTGTGGTGTTTCCATCCTTTTCTGAGGTTCCCAGGTGTTTGGCCAAGCTTCCCTGTGCAGAGCCTTGGTACCCTTGAAAAATGCTCGAGTCTCCCATTGACTTCAATGGGGCTCGTTATTCGAGACGAGCACTGGAGCATCGGGAAAAGTTCGTCTCGAATAACGAGTACCCGAGCATTTTAGTGCTCGCTCATCTCTAGTCACAAATCCAAATCTTAAAGACACTTAGCGGATCTTAGAGACACATAAGTATAATTCACCACCATTCCCAACTTAATTTCAATGAATTTCATTTTATTTCGTATCTTCTGGAATTAGGGATGTGTCTACCACTGATGTGTCTACACATTGGGGAATATTTATCAAAAGTGTCTCAAAGAAAGACACAGTAGGGAATTAATCAATGTATTTGTACCTGTTTTGTTTTCAGCCAATAGTGAGATTTTTATTTTGCATCTATTCTAACAGATTTACAGCGTCAGTATCACCGAAAACCTTATTTTTCCAACACTCACCACTTTTTTTGTTGTTCAATTTCGGTGCCACATATATTAAGGGTTTTACACTATTTTTAGACACTTTTCCTACTCGTACCAAAAAAGGCATGGCCTCCTGGGCAAAAGTATATGTGCTGAGAACATTTTTCATTTTGGGCAAAGAAAAATGTATATAGGCCCTTACCCAGGAAAACCCATCGTAGTATTTTATATATATATATATATATATATTTTTTTTTTTTCTTTTAATGTGATAGCAATCTGTAAAGAAATAAGAGAGAATTGACTCAAGAGTCAGGGGAATGCTCAAAGAAAGGTACTGTGGCACCTATCGGGTGGGCTACAAGGGCGCATGGCCCGGGTTCCTCACCACTTTACTCATAAGGGGGCCCCCACCAGCAATGTTCAACAGTCAACTCACCCAATCTATGACATGAGGAGAGAGAACTCTCAGGGAAGCAGGGGCGTGTGGGACTCGCGTGGCAAATGGGACTAGTAGTCAAGGGTATGGAGGGTCTCAGTTATAAGGAAAGATTAAAACAACTAGATTTATTTACTCTGGAAAAGAAATGACTACATGATTAATTTATATAAATATATGAATGGTCCATACAAAAAATATGGTGACAAGTTGTTTCAGGATTAAATCAAATCAAAAGACGAGGGGAACTGTCTCTGTCTGGAGGAAACATGGTTTAATCACATGAGGCAACAGGGCTTTTCAACTATCTATGGTCACAGCAGGGACAGCAGAGAGCTTCAAGAAAGGTCTAGATGTCATTTTACACCTAAATAGCATTGATGGTTATGTTTGTTTCCCATAAATCTTTTTCTTATCCAATTCTTTCCCTTACTTGGTTAAACTTGATGGACATGTGTCTTTTTTCAACCGTATAAACTATGATACTATGATACTGCCCCTGTGTAGGCAAGGCCAGCAGCTAGGCTAACATGTAAGTAGGAGAAAGTATTGAACATTAATGATAATTTACCACTTTTTGGGCTACATCCACCAGATTTTGTGCCCAAGGGCCCATATTTGCTGAAATATGTGCTGAAATATTCCACTATTCTCTATGGAAGCATCCAATTACATTAGGTATGTATGGGGTATACATGGATATAGCATCACATAGGATAGCAGATGCTATGTTATGTATCTGTCACATGCCCTTTACCAACACATACCCAGAGGGGGTGAACATTGAAACTCACTACAGTGCAGGAATGGAGGAACCCAATGTAGACACAGATTATACATTCTCATTGTATCTTTACGCATCAACAAGAAATGGTTAATACATATCATATAACATGCAAATAATGATACTCTGAGTCCAGAGTGTCATAGAATGTGAACACACTGTGAACTCTGGCTGGCCTGCAAGCATGTGGATGCCGTTGTATTACTCAATCAAGAGCCTATTCTAATGTGAAGACTGAAGAATACCTCTGGCAGTGATCCTGCATGTAGCAGCTCCCACCGTAGGCTAGACACAATCTGCCACATACAAGCAAACATGAGGAATGAGGAGTCTGAATGAGAACTGATGTAAACAGGATTTAGCTCTGGGACAGATGAACCTGAGGTCAAAATGTTGCAGGCACAAATATCATTATTTTCCTTCTAAAGTCCCCAAGGGCCACAGTGTATAACTGTAAAGTAATTTATTCTTATTAATATTGATGCTGGAAACCTATGAAGATATTTTGTGCTGGAATACGTTGTTCAAATTGGTGATAAGTAAATCAATATCTGACCTCCTTCCACAAAGAGTTAATAACATTCCTCTTGAATTACCTTGTATCTGTTGCACCTCAACTAGAGAATCAAATCCATATCCCATAGTAAGGGCCAAAAGTGCAATTCAGATCTTCACTGTCTAACAAGCTAAGCTTTTAGCAGCTATGATGATCTTCATTAGAAATATCAGTAACAAACAACAGTATTGGAAGGTAGCGGAGAAAGAATCATAGCGGCTCGTGTCTCTGGGGTATGCCACTTGCTTCACACACTGGATCCAGACAATTAATCCTTTTATATACGTTACCCAAACACGTTCTCCTTCACTAGTTTACACCAGAATAACCACTTAGAAAGCAAACCACCAAGTGCTGTTATGTGGAGAGGAATGGAAGAGAAGACTACATAGGAAATGTCTCAGTGCTGAATTACATGAGGACCTGATGTGACTGGAGGGCTGGACAACCAATAATAATAAAATAATAATAATCTTTATAGCGCCATGAAATTTTGTAGCGCTATTTTATACAAATAATATAAGACATTACAGGGGCTTGCTCACCAGAGCTTACAACCTTAGAGAGAAGGACACAAGAGGTAAAGAGCTTCATTTTATGACCTGATGAAGGAGTCATGTGTACTCAGACCCGGCGCTACCACTGGGCATACCTGGGCTGGTGCCGGGGCCAGCATAAGGCTGTATGTAAGGAATTCATGGGGATAAGGGGGGCTGTATCTAATGAATCCATGGAAGTGAGGGAAGTTTATATAAAATAATTACAAAGGTGATGTTTGGTATGATAAACTTGTGAATATTTTAGAAAACAGGAGACTGTTTTAGTTTCTGAATTTTTTATTCCGCCACGTTAGTTCACTGCAAAGAGGCTCACTGAGGCTCTGTCGCCCAGGGGCCTACTGAAACCTGGAGCTAACCCTGTGTGCACTGCTTGTGATTTAAGGATGTTACAATGTTGGAGCTTATTCTTTGAGTTCTCTATGTGCCCTTAAATGCTGGGTTAATACAAATTCAAATTTAACAAGACCCAGCAAGGGCAGACTACACTTTCTGTGGCAAGAGTTCTTACCTGATAAAGAAGAGGACACCATGTTGTCTGTACATCATACACCTACATGCTTAAACTACTACTCCCTGTTGGATGTGAAGTCTGTCATAATAGAATAATGCTGCTTCCTTTACTAAATCTCATATATCAGCACAGCTTTACTATACAGACCGTGAGTTCTTTTCTTCCTTATGATAACATACAGTGCACTGATGTTGAAATGTATGTGATTTGCCCCTGCCTCTCCCTGCACAATCTTCTCTGGATACTCTCCCATTTTAGGCTTCATGCACATGACTATGAGTGCAATACAGGCCACAAAAAAGGGAAAAAGTATTGCACAGGTGTACATGGGCCGGCCCATGTCTATAGGAACTAATTGGCCGCAATATAGACCAGAATAGGACCTGCTCTATGTTTTGTGACGTGGTCGCTTGGCTTGCTCATGCACCTCTATGGGGGCAGTGAGCTTGCCGCAATTTTGCATTTTGCATGAAGCCTCTCTGATGTACAGCAAGTTTCATCTGCCTTCTCTGAAAACTTTTATGATAGTCTTGTGTTCACACTATGGCATTTCCTGTAATGCATTCCCCCTCCCTGCTGCTCTGAACAAAAGTATAGCAGCAAAGAAGAGAGAGTCTATACAGTAGGTGTAGCCTGTGTCAGAAGCAGCAGGACAGCTAGCTCAAAAAAAGTCTTATAAAGGCTTTGCAACAAAATAACATCCAATAACAACAATTTTTTTTAAAAAAAGTCTAGTTTGTAAGTTGCATAGTTTTTCATTTCAGAAAAAAAATAAAAAACAAATTCAGTGTAAAAGTGTCAAAAGTCCTCAAAATGTTTTTTTTTAATCTTTTGGACTTTTACACAGACCAAATGTTATCCTCATTAGGATATGGTATTAATCATCAATCATTTTGAAATCTATTAATTACCGTATGTACTGGAGTATAAGCTGACCCAAGCATAAGCCAAGGCCCCTGATTTTGCCACAAAAAATTGGAAAAACCTATTGATCCGAGTATAAGCCTAGCGTGGGAAATGCATTGGTCACAGTCTCCTCCCAGTTTATACAGTACAGACCAAAAGTTTGGAATCGCCTTCTCATTCAAATTGTTTTCTGTATTTTCATGAGTATAAAAATTGTAGATTCCCACTTAAGGCATCAAATCTATAAACACATGTGGAATTATATACTTAACATAAAAGTGTGAAACAACAGAAGATGTGTCTTATATTGTAGGTTCTTCAAAGTAGCCACCTTTTGCTTTGATTACTGCTTTACACATTATTGGCATTCTCTTGATGAGCATCAAGAGGTAGTCACCAGAAAAGGTTTTCACATCACTGCTCGCCCTGTCAGTGTAACAGTCACACAGACAACTGAAGGTACTTGGGAGTACCCGGGAGGAAAGTCTCTATGGGAAGAGTCCGGAGGGAGGAGTCTGTGGACCAGTGGACCCTCTGGACCACCGCGGGAGATGGAAAGAGTACTAGCCGCAACCCAGGACTGGTGTCTAAGTGGCACCCTGGTCTACACCAGAGCCCGCCGCAAAGTGGGATGGTTTTGCTGTGGCGGGGTGCCACCAGGTCGTTCCACAGGTGCAACTAAACCCACGGTGGCAGCCAGGGATGACAGAGATGTAGGACACAGTCCGAGTCTGGGATGACAGCAGGAGTGCGGCTTGGAAGGATGAGCTGGAACTCACGGCAGGCAAGCAGGCAGTAGCTGGCACAGGACCCAGGTGGGCAGGAATGGAGAGGTCCTTGGAGGACAGTTGGTGGCTTGGTGACGGAACACATAAGGAGGAGAACAGGGAACGACAGCCGTGGAATCTGGAATGGCACTTGGAAGGCCGGAAACTGGAATGGTTCTGAGAAGCCGGAGACTGGAATGGCTTTTGAAAAAAAAAAACTGAGACTCTGGAGTGGCTTCTGGGAAAGCCGGAGGCTGGAGTGGCTCTGGAAAGCCGGAGCAGCACTGGGAAGCTGCGGAGGATGGAGCGGCTCTGGGAAAGCTGGAACAGCTTTGGGAAGCCGGAGGCTGGAAAGGCTCTTGGAAAGCTCGAGGCTCTGGAGCGGCTTCTGAGAAAGCTCAAGACTCTGGAGAGGCTTCTGGGAAAGCCGGAGGTTGGAACAGCTCTGGAAAGCCGGGGGCTGGAGTGGCTTCTGGGAAAGCGAGAGCAGCAGTGGGAAGCTGGGGAGGATGGAGAGGCTCTTGGAAAGCTGGAACAGCTTTGGGAAGCTGCGGAGGCTGGAGCGGCTTCTTGGAAAGCTGAAGGCTCTGGAGCAGCTTCTTGGAAAGCTGGAGACTCTGGAGAGGCTTGTGGGAAAGCCGGAGACTCTTGAGAAGCTTCTGGGAAAGCCAGAGACTCTGGAGAGGCTTCTGGGAAAGTCGGAGACTCTGGAGAGGCTTCTCAGAAAGCCGGAGCAAAAGGAGGCTGACGTGGAAGTTGACCTTGAAGTTGCTGAGAATCAAGCAGTTGATGAAGCATGGAAGCAATGCTGCTTAACTGTATCTCCAGAAAAAAGAGCTGCTGGGACTGCTGGCAACTAATCCAGAAAGTTCCGTCAGTAACTGATTAGAATCATTGGCAGATTCCCTGATCCTGGCGGAGTCCATGGCCGGATCTTGCTGTCATCCCAGGCTCGGGCTAGTAGTCTCTCCATCTCCCATGGTGGTCCAGAGGGTCCACTGGTCCACAGACTCCTCCCTCTGGACTCTTCCCATAGAGACATTCCTCACGGGTACTCACAAGTACCTTCAATTGTCTGTGTGACCGTTACAGTCCGGTTTAATAAGTGGGGTTTCTTATAAATGGAGTTGGGGCCATGAGTTGTGTGAGATAGATACACAGCTGATAGTCCTACTGAATACACTGTATACACTGTACTATGGCTAGAAAAAAGCAGCTAAGTAAAGAAAAACGAGTGGCCGTCATTACTTTAAGAAAAGAAGGTCAGTCAGTCCGAAAAAATCGGGAAAACTTTGAAAGTGTCCCTAAGTGCAATTGCAAATCCATCATGTGCTACACAGAAACTAGCTCACATGAACATCACCTCAGGAAAGGAAGACCAAGAGTCACCTCTGCTGTGGAGGATAAGTTCATCCGAGTCACCAGCCTCAGAACTCGCAAGTTAACAGCAGCTCAGATTATAGACCAGATCAATGCCACACAGTGTTCTAGCAGCAGACACCTATCTACAACAACTGCTAAGAGGAGACTGTGTGCAGCAGCCTCCATGGTAAAATAGTTGCTAAGAAACCACTGCTAAGGACAGGCAGCAAGCAGAAGACTTGCTTGGGATAAAGAACACGAGAAATGGACATTAGACCAGTGGAAATCTGTGCTTTGGTCTGATGGGTCCAAATTTGAGATCTCTGGTTCCAACCACCATCTCTTTGTGTGACGCAGAAAATATGAACAAATGGACTCTACAAGCCTGGTTCCTGCCGTGAAGCATGGAGGAGGAAGTGTGATGGTGTGGGGGTGTTTTGCTGGTGACCCTGTTGGGGATTTATACCCGCCCATGCTTCCATTATATAGTTTGGTAGCCCCCAGTATATAGCTAGCCAGCCCCCTAACCCCAAGTATAAAGCCAACTAGCCCTGTGCCTCAAATATATAGTCAGCCAGCCCCCTTCCCCCAGTATATAACCATTCAACGCCCTGCCCCCCAGTATACAGCCTGCCAGAGCCCAGTATATAGCCAGCCCCTGCCCCAGTGTATAGCCAGCCCCCAATATATAGCCCACCAACCCCCAATATATAGCTTTCCAGCCCCCATTACTTAGCAATCAAGCTCCAGTAAACATCCAGCCAGCCCTCAGCATATAGCCAGCCAGCTACAGTATATAGTCAGCCCCCACTATATAGTCAGCCAGCCCCCATTACATAGCAAGCAAGCTTCAGTAAACATCCGGCCAGCCCCAGTATATAGTGAGCAACCACTATATAGCCAGCCCCCATTACATAGCAAGCAAGCTTCAGTAAACATCCAGCCAGCCCTCAGCATATAGCCAGCCAGCTACAGTATATAGCCAGCTCAAGTATATAGCCAGACCCCAGTATATAGCCTACCAGCCCCAAGTATATAGCCTGCCAGCCCCCATAATATAGCCTGCCAACCACCAGTAAATAGCCAGCCCCCATTATATAGCCAGCCAGCCCCAGTAGATACTAACAAGCGCCAGTATATAGCCAGCCAGCCCCAGTATATAGCCAGCCAGCCCCCACTATATAGCCAGCAAGCCCCCACTATATAGCCATCCAGTCCCCAGTATATAGCCATCCAGCTCCCAGTATACAGCCTGCCAGCCCACAGTATATAGCCTGCCAGACCCCAGTATATAACCTGCCTATGGCATCAGCCACTTCTTGTGGGCAGGGATCAAGAGGCAGACCAGGTTTTGGGGCATCGGAAAGGTGAGTACAGAGTTTATTTTTTTATATACCTGAGTATAACCCAAGTGCTTATACTTGAGTATACGGTACTGATATGTTTTATTTTTAATGAATATTAATATTTAAGTTTTTTCCATGGCCTTAAAATTAGATCTTTGTATATATAGTACATTAGTTAAAGTGAAGATATACACTCACCGGCCACTTTATTAGGTACACCATGCTAGTAACGGGTTGGACCCCCTTTTGCCTTCAGGACTGCCTCAATTCTTCGTGGCATAGATTCAACAAGGTGCTGGAAGCATTCCTCAGAGATTTTGGTCCATATTGACATGATGGCATCACACAGTTGCCGCAGATTTGTCGGCTGCACATCCATGATGCGAATCTCCTATTCCACCACATCCAAAAGATGCTCTGTTGGATTGAGATCTGGTGACTGTGGAGGCCATTTGAGTACAGTGAACTCATTGTCATGTTCAAGAAACCAATCTGAGATGATTTCAGCTTTATGACATGGCGCATTATCCTGCTGAAAGTAGCCATCAGATGTTGGGTATATTGTGGTCATAAAGGGATGGACATGGTCAGCAACAATACTCAGGTAGGCTGTGGCATTGCAACGATGCTCAATTGGTACCAAAGGGCCCAAAGAATGCCAAGAAAATATTCCCCACACCATGACACCACCACCACCACCAGCCTGAACCGTTGATACAAGGCAGGATGGATCCATGCTTTCATGTTGTTGACGCCAAATTCTGACCCTACCATCCGAATGTCACAGCAGAAATTGAGACTCATCAGACCAGGCAAGGTTTTTCCAATCTTGTACTGTCCAATTTCGATGAGCTTGTGCAAATTGTAGCCTCAGTTTCCTGTTCTTAGCTGAAAGGAGTGGCACCCGGTGTGGTCTTCTGCTGCTGTAGCCCATCTGCCTCAAAGTTCGACGTACTGTGCGTTCAAAAATGCTCCTCTGCCTACCTTGGTTGTAACGGGTGGTGATTTGAGTCACTGTTGCCTTTCTATCAGTTCGAACCAGTCTGCCCATTCTCCTCTGACCTCTGGCATCAACAAGGCATTTCTGCCCACAGAACTGCCGCTCACTGGTCACAGAACTGCCGCTCACATGTTTTTTCTTTTTCGGACCATTCTCTGTAAACCCTTGAGATGGTTGTGCGTGAAAATCCCAGTAGATCAGCAGTTTCTGAAATACTCAGACCAGCTCTTCTGGCACTAACAACCATGCCACGTTCAAAGGCACTCAAATCACCTTTCTTCCCCATACTGATGCTCGGTTTGAACTGCAGGCGATTGTCTTGACCATGTCTACATGCCTAAATGCACTGAGTTGCCGCCATGTGATTGGCTGATTAGAAATTAAGTGTTAAAGAGCAGTTGGACAGGTGTACCTAATAAAGTGGCCGGTGAGTGTATATTATTAGACATCCAAAAAGACATTAAAAGATGACTGAAGCAAGATTCTTACTTTTTTATATACAAAGAAAATTTTTAAAAACTGTTCAAAATTATCAATGGCCCATAAGAAATGTTGCTAAATTTTTTATACAACTTTACAAGCCCTAATGTTATTCTTATTTGGATATGTTATTAATAATAAATTATCTATAAATCTATCTTTACATTATAATAATTATAAATATTTAAATTAGTTACAAATATTTCAATTTTAAATATGTTTCCATTTTTTCTGGAATTGTATATACCTAATGCATTGGTTAGGGTTCATACATGTGTTTAATGTGACAGCTGTCTCATTAGAGTTGAAAAATGAAAAAGGTAAAGTGTGGTTCCAGTATTAAAGAAAGCACTGAAATGGAGTCAACACATATGTGTATTGGCTTTTATGGGCACAAGGTTATAGCGCTCTCCTTAATAACAGTTATTACCGAGCAAAACTACATATTACTGTGTTTATTTTTTTCCGCACCAATCTATATTTGTCACTTCAGTTTTGAACATAAAATGTCAAAGCTATAAAATTTGCTATACTGTGCTCGCTTCTAATGTCACTGCAGAACTACTTCAACGTTTCTATTAAAAACCATAAAATGGGATAGTTATGCTATAATGACTGCTTAAAGGGTCAATCTCATTATTAAGCACCATTATGGTGACAATCAGGAACTATCTGGAGGGAATAGGTGCACTGTCCATGGTCACTGGTCTGTGCTGTTTTACATCATAGGCCTGGAGTGTGCAGGAACCCCAGGGGACTTACAGAGAGATAACCTGCCAACATCACACTGGAGAACCTACAGTATGTTATTCTCTATGCATGACTGCAGAGGAGGCTTGGATCTTGGTATGTGTGATTGGCACTTGATCTCAAAATTTCTGATGGTAGGTAGCCCTGCACACTAAGGGCAGAATTATTATAATTATAATATATGTTATTTTTCCGGTGTGACTCATTTCTTATAGCTGGTCAGCACAGGCTAAAAGCTGGAACTGGTATAGAATTGATCCGGGTGCACAATATACCAAGAGTCTGGGGCTTCCTAGTAGATGGGGTGCTTTGGGCACCAGCAGGGGGAGATCCACAACTTGTGCACGATGCACCCAGTCATGATAAATGGTGTCTTTTATTGCACAAACAACGCAGGTCACCACTTGCTCTAAAAGTCTTGTGGTTTGTTTAGAGTTTTCTCCGGGTCCTCTGTTTTTCTCCCACACTCCAAAACATACTGGTAAGGTTGATTAGTGCAATCATATTTCGTAGCGCAGCTGTACCTTCACTTCCTACCGGAGGATATATGTAATTCATAGTAAAAGTTATAATGACCCGGTGGAATCTGTTTTACTATCTGTGTTATTCATCTGAGGTTGTATTTACCTAAATTAAAACCTTCTAAGAACCAGATGTTTTTTATTATGTCCTGCAACATAAAACCATAGATTTTGAAGAGGATGTACTTCCTTTTTCTCATGATTGTATATCTTATTGTTGTGAATAAATAATGAGTCTACCTGCTCCGAACACCCCCCACGGCGTTGTATTCAGCACAAACATACGTTCAACTTCTCAGTGATCTCTCATTTTGAAACAAAGTTTCCTTTTTGATCTTTATGCATATAAACTTCTCCATGCACTTCGGGTGCGTCCATACCACTGCTGCACCTGTTTTGTACGGCACTTAGGGCAAAAAATTGGAAAAAAAAATTTAGAAAAATGCACATTATCAAACGTGATGGTTTGCTGGTATTACTTGCAATCTGAAAGCCCACTGATTAGGTATTGTCCATCAAAAAAGGGATGGATATCCCCTTTAAGTATTTCTATATAATGACTTCTTAAGCAGTTTATTTTTACTTACATTGCCAATTCCCTTACCAGTAAAACATTGGTGAAAATATTCCTCATCCTCTATGACATGATGTGATACTGTGCCTGGAAATATCGGTTTTAATATCCTTTATTATCTGTATTAGTACATTACATTGTCACCTACCTTACCAATGCTGCCACCTACAGGCTGAACTCGAAATCCATACAGATATTGCAATGTATTTCATACACAAGACAAAAGATGACTGTCAGTTTAATAAATATCTGGCTGATGGCTCACAGTGTTAATGTATAGATATTACTAAATGCGATGCCTGATATAGAAATGCGTTCTCTGCTTCATTTTCATTGAGCGATTTCTGACTCCAGGCCATGATAATTAGCTGCAGATTCTCAATGGCGGGTTTAACAAGGCCAGGACATTAATGAATGGCTTCTAGGCAGGAGCAGGATGCTGATTTCATATTGTCATCTTATATTATAAACCATTTTTTAAAAATGGCAGCTCAGAGTTTTACCTGTTGGGTCATTTACCTGTTGGGTTATAAAGCAGCTCATATCAACTAACGGGGCAAATAATCAATATGATGGAAGAGAATTCAGACACATTACAGCTTTCAGGAAAGAGCCTATTGATTTTTTTATTTTTTTTTATCAATTTTTTTTATTTTTCATAAAAAATGAGGGCTTGTTTTCTACAGTAAGAGTTGTATTTTTCAACTGCATCATTATTACAGTAAAAATAACATGATGATAACTCTTTTCTACAGGGGAATGGAATAAAATGGTTATTCTGCCACTTTTAAAACAAAATTATTCAGTAGATTAGTGCAATTAAGAAGACACCACGGCTTCAGTAGCTGGCAGAACGGGTCTCCATCTGCTATGTCACCCTTCTAACAGGTTGAACAGTGCTCCTTCTTTTGGTGCAATTTAGGAGCAAAACTTCCCTGAATGGAGCAGAAATTAAACTAAAAGGTAATTTTTATAACAATGCCATCCTATCCATACACAAGCATAAAAGAATTTGTTTGGTTATATTGGTACATTTGAAGGATATTTATCCTTGACATTGGATCCATATTTGTGGTTTCTTGTTATTTAACAATTTTCGGATGAGAACTGAGAATGTTATATGTGAAGTTTCTGAAGGGTACAAAATGCTTATTATTTTTATCAGTTAAGCTGTTGCAGTTTCCAGTTATACCTGGCAGGAATCAGACTACTGCTGCTAAGCTGCAAACACTTCACATAATTACAAATACAGCACAGTGGTAGATCTCCGAGCACGTAAACCACACAAATGCTGAAGGCGTAAGACTGAAACAACTAGAATCTGTACTTTATAATTCCTAAATATCTTATTTACTGTTTCTCATGCTGGATATTTGTCCCTCTTCAAAACCCCTGCCTTGTCATAAAAGAATATTGCATTGTCCTTCGTGATACAGATGGCATGTTCCTGTCACTGTTAATCTTGGCATTGAAAGTCAATGTATTATGTTGCAGAATGTCACTGTCAGAGGCTGGCATCAAAGGACCTCTGAGCTTCGTGGAGAGAATTGTTCAAGAACGTAGAAAGTATTTGCTTGGCACTGAGCTGACAGAGGTAAGTTTACTAGTTATTACACAGGAATTATTTATTTTGTTTTTATAGTCTGTAGTTTTGCCATGTACCTGTAAATGGTATACACTTCTTTATAACATACTAAAAATTATTATATTCTGAATTTCATTTTGACCCTACAAATGCCTCAAATTCTACCATCCAGGAGAATGAAAACCATAAAATGATATACCGTAGATAAAAACTAAATAGTTTTTTCCATGTAACTGGGAAAATTAACGGTGCACTGTTTCATTGGACACCATAAATGGTATTCTTTTAGGGGAGATAACAGTTCCTAATAGTTGCAATTTCTCAGGGACTACCATCAAGATCAAGCATGATAAACCAAGGACACGTACTCATATATCAAGGCACAGTAATTGTGGTAAACTTCTTATATTTGTTATCCTTCCTTCTAAAATCAACTGTTAAAGTTAAATACTAATAAGCCAAAAGGATGGGAAAATGGGTGTTACCATAGCCCAGTGATGGCGAACCTTTTAGTGCCTGGGTGCCCAAACTTCAACCAAAAGCCACATATTTATAGCAAAGTGCCAGCACAGCAATTTAAGCAGTAATTTATTTCTGCTTGTTCCTTGACAACTTTCAATCGTTTAGCCTCCTAAAGACACCAACGCAATTGAAAGGAGGAGGGCAAATTCGCCTATCATTGTAGGAAGATTCTAAAGGAAGATTCTTTGAGTACAGGCAGTCCCCGGGTTACATACAAGATAGGGTCTGGAGGTTTGTTCTTAAGTTGAATTTGTATGTAAGTCGAAACTGTATATTTTATAATGGAAGTTCTAGACAATTTTTTTTCTTTTGCCCCAGTGACAATTGGAGTTTCAACATTTTTGGTGTAATTGGACCAAGAATTATCAATAAAGCTTCATTACAGACATCGTACAGCTGATCATTGCAGTCTGGGACTATAGTAAAGCATCCAGAGAGCTTCACCAGAGGTCACAGTGGGCAGAGGGGTCCGTCTGTAACTATGGGTTGTCTGTAAGTCGGGTGTCCTTAAGTAGGGGACCGCCTGTACTGTCTGGTGAACTTCATGCTGGGGCGATGGCCTGGGTGCCCACAGAAAGGGCTCCGAGTGCCGCCTTTGGCACCAGTGCCATAGGTTCGCCACCACTGCCATAGCCCCTCCATGCTGTAGCTTCACATGCTGTTTCGCTGTCAGTTGCCCCACCGGGGCCTGACTGCTGTGTGGGGGGCACTGGATTCTTTGGGACCACCTGAGTGGCTGGCTTGTAGTGCATCTGGCGAGTTGCAACAAATTTGCAATTTTCAAGTCACATATCCACTACATTAACATCTCATGTGCCACATTTATAAAGATGGGTAAATCCCTATAATAATTTTGAAATGAAATAGAGCTTCTAAGGCACTTGAAAAACTGGGCTAGCATGAAATAGGGGTAGGGATCTCACATCATGGTAAGGCCAGTTGTATCGGCTAAAACCTGCAATCTGTGCTGGCACCAACTGAGGGTGTTCACCATTTAAATGCAGACTGGGCCCTTAAATGTCATTTGGGCCAGAGAGTCGCCCCCCATTCCTTGTGTCTTCATCGGGGACAAAGATCCATTGATGTAACATCTTTGTGAGACTTTCAGGCCTATTTTTAAAGCTATCACTGTTATAGATCATTAGGAAAGTCAACATATACTGCAATACTGTAGTAGCACAATATATGTAAGGATTAATCAGACCCCCTAGGGTTCAAGCTCCCTAAAAATAAAAGATTTTTTTTTTAAAATTAACATTTTAATAAAAAGCTAAAACACATATCACCCCCCCTTCACTAGAACTTATATAAAAATAAACAATTAAAACCAAAAACAAAACAAAACCAAAATGCACAAACTATCAAAATATAAAAACGATTATTCCATTTGTGAACTCCATAATGGAATATGGCTCCCAAGTGTCTGCCACGTTTTACCATTTGTATGAAAATTGTAACTAAAATTGATCAAAAGGTCATACAAGTCCATACACCAAAATATCAAAAAGTTATTTGCCTGGCAAAATGAAGAATTTTTTGCTGTTGTACAAAAGATTTACATATTTTAAGACTACTAAAACATGACAAAACCTATATAGATGTGGCATTCTGAAGAAAAGAAAAAAAAGAGCTGGCACTCACCAATAAAAGTACAGTCTTTATTCCATTGTTATATTAAAACAGGGGTCAGGAACCTTTTTGGCTGATAGAGCCATGAACAACACACATTTTAAAATGTTATTCCAAGAGAGCCGTACCATATGCCCCCCAGTAGATTGGTAGTCCCAGCGTCACAGGTGCCCCTGCGATCTACGTCTCGATCGCAGGCACACCCGTGCCCCTCTCCGTGGCGGCGCCCCTTTCCGAGCTCACTCAACTCACCACTTTTGGGCTCCAATCCCGGCTGGCCAGTAGGCGAGTGCCGGCGCTTGCATATTTAAAGGGATAGTGCGCCGCTGATTGGTGCTGCCCACATACTCCCAGTAGATAAGTAGCCACAGCACATACTCCCAGTAGATAGATAGCCACAGCACATACTCCCAGTAGATAGGTAGCCACAGCACATACTCCCAGTAGATAGGTAGCCACAGCACATACTCCCAGTAGATAGGTAGCCACAGCACATACTCCCAGTAGATAGGTAGCCACAGCACATACTCCCAGTAGATAGGTAGCCACAGCAAAAAAAAAAAAAGAATATTCACATACCAGCGCTCCCTGCAGCCAGCTCCTCATCGCTCCCACGCTTTTCTCTTTGACCCAGTCTTAGATGATGGCGGGGATGGCACCTGGGTCATACAAAGGACGTAGGCAGCAGAAACATTGCTGCCTGTGAACAGTCTAAGAGACACACAGCAGCCATCACTATTTATTAGAGATGTGTCTGAGAGCCAGATGCAGCCAACAAAAGAGCCACATCTGGCTCCCGAGCCATACCCCTACCCCTGTATTAAAACATAGTTGCAGGAGGGAAGGATAAAGCAGGAGCACACCGAAATCTACAGCCCTTATCGCGCTTCATAAATGAGATTGCAGTGGGACGTATATGTACAAGAGATGTACGATGTCCGATGTACAAGAGATGACAGGTAAGATTGCATACCAAATTGAGCATCGGAGGTGAATAAGAACTTATCTGTGAGTTCCAAAGAAATAAACTGAACAGTGCAATTGAATTCTACTAGCTCAGTAGGGTAAATTCTACAGCGAAAAAGACTAAACCACAACAAAAAGCAAATATACAAAAATCAACAATGCATTAATACGATACTTATTATTTTTAGGAGAGGAACAATAGAAAGGAAAAATAAGCCCAACATTATAAGAAAATTCCCATTTCATTTTTATCATTGAGACCTAAAGGTCCCAAGAGGCTTCTCTCCTAAGTAAGATCTTTTGTCTATCTCCTCCGTTGGAGGGTACAGGGATGACTTCTAGACCTGCAAACGAGATTGCATTAGGATTGCCTGCATGTTTGTCTCTAATATGTTGGATGAAAGAGTTGTTCCTTCCACTGTTCTAATGGAATTGCGATGTTCACGATACCTTACAAATAGTTTCGCCTATGTAGAATCTGCCACATGGGCAGAATAGGACATGATATGAACTGCTTAAGTTAGTGTGCACAACCTCCGATGTTAAGGTATTTTCATTTAGAAAGTAGGGGCAGAAACTACA
This sequence comes from Engystomops pustulosus, assembly GCF_040894005.1. Taxonomy (NCBI): domain Eukaryota; kingdom Metazoa; phylum Chordata; class Amphibia; order Anura; family Leptodactylidae; genus Engystomops; species Engystomops pustulosus. Next base: position 171,164,947 of record NC_092414.1, read on the forward strand.
ATTACCGCAACAATGGTTACCCTGGGGTATGGCTTTTTCCAACCAGTGCTTTTCTTTGACATTAGGTAAGCGACTACGGACTAGATGATCTTTAATAGTTTTGCTACGTCTAAATGTTTTCAAACGGCCTTGATCGTCCGTATCTTTAAGCTGTGGATCAGGTTTTAACAGGTACCAAGTATTAAAAATAAGAGGTCTAATTTGAGAAGCCAACGGAGTGTAATCAAATGAAAAAAAAAAGATTTTTGTTTCTTTCTAAAACTACCTTTTAAAAGATCAACTGGTTTGGAAGAAAAGGCTTTTCATATGCTTGATTAGGCAAAGGCACGGGATACCCTCTTCTATCCAGTTTTTGAGTAAGTAACCCGGGTTGTGCAGTATAACCTTCCAGATCACTGTTAATTAGAGATGAGCGAACATACTCGTCCGAGCTTGATGCTCGTTCGAGCATTAGCGTACTCGAAACTGCTCGTTGCTCGGACGAATACTTCGCCCGCTCGAGAAAATGGCAGCTCCCGCCGTTTTGCTTTTTGGCGGCCAGAAACAGAGCCAATCACAAGCCAGGAGACTCTGCACTCCACCCAGCATGACGTGGTACCCTTACACGTCGATAGCAGTGGTTGGCTGGCCAGATCAGGTGACCCTGGAATAGACTAGCCCCTGCCTGCGCTGCTCAGATCATTCTGTGTCTGGATGCCGCTAGGGAGAGAGCTGCTGCTGGTCAGGGAAAGCGTTAGGCTGTTCAATTAGAATAGTGTTAGGCAGGAGTGATTCTACAAGAACCCAACAGCCCTTCTTTGGGCTACAATAACGTTATACTTTTTTTTTTTTTTTATTTGCAGCTAGTACCATATTGTGAGGAATTTGCAGGGGGACTTGCTACCGTTGTGTTTAGCTCTTAGTGACACACATATCCACCTCAAACACCAAAGTGGGAAAATTTATTAGAGGTTTGATTTCAATTAGGCACAGTCTGCCATTTACTTTTTATTTTACGTTTATTTTTTCATAACTCAGCGTCATCTCATCTGGCATAGCAGTGTGCTTTCATACTTGGCTAGAAAATAACCAAAGGAGAATCCAAACGGCTTACTTACGCCTACAATATCGTTATATATATTTTATTTCTGGTTGATCTGCTGGTGGCTGGCCTTGCTGTAGTGCATCTACTACCAAATTGTGAGGAATTTGTAGTGAGACTTGCGACCTTTGTGTTTAGCGCTTAGTGACGCACATATCCATCGCAAAGACCGAAGTGGGAAAATTTATTAGGGGTTGGATTTCAATTAGGCACAGTCTGACATTTCCTTTTTATTTTACGTTTATTTTTTCATAACTCAGCGTCATCTCATCTGGCATAGCAGTGTGCTTTCATACTTGGCTAGAAAATAGCCAAAGGAGAATCCAAACGGCTTACTTAGGCCTACAATAGCGTTATATATTTTATTTCTGGTTGATCTGCTGGTGGCTGTCCTTGCTGCAGTGCATCTACTACCAAATTGTGAGGAATTTGTAGTGAGACTTGCGACCTTTGTGTTTAGCGCTTTGTGACGCACATATCCATCGCAAAGACCGAAGTGGGAAAATTTATTAGGGGTTGGATTTCAATTAGGCACAGTCTGCCATTTCCTTTTTATTTTACGTTTATTTTTTCATAACTCAGCGTCATCTCATCTGGCATAGCAGTGTGCTTTCATACTTGGCTAGAAAATAGCCAAAGGAGAATCCAAACGGCTTACTTACGCCTACAATAGCGTTATATATATTTTATTTCTGGTTGATCTGCTGGTGGCTGTCCTTGCTGCAGTGCATCTACTACCAAATTGTGAGGAATTTGTAGTGAGACTTGCGACCTTTGTGTTTAGTGCTTAGTGACGCACATATCCATCGCAAAGACCGAATTGGGAAAATTTATTAGGGGTTTGATTTGAATTAGGCACAGTCTGCCAGTTTCTTTTTATTTTACGTTTATTTTTTTAATAACTCAGCGTCATCTCATCTGGCATAGCAGTGTGCTTTCATACTTGGCTAGAAAATAGCTATAGGAGAATCCAAACGGCTTACTTACGCCTACAATAGCGTTATATATATTTTATTTCTGGTTGATCTGCTGGTGGCTGTCCTTGCTGCAGTGCATCTACTACCAAATTGTGAGGAATTTGTAGTGAGACTTGCGACCTTTGTGTTTAGCGCTTAGTGACGCACATATCCATCGCAAAGACCGAAGTGGGAAAATTTATTAGGGGTTGGATTTCAATTAGGCACAGTCTGCCATTTCCTTTTTATTTTACGTTTATTTTTTCATAACTCAGCGTCATCTCATCTGGCATAGCAGTGTGCTTTCATACTTGGCTAGAAAATAGCCAAAGGAGAATCCAAACGGCTTACTTACGCCTACAATAGCGTTATATATATTTTATTTCTGGTTGATCTGCTGGTGGCTGTCCTTGCTGCAGTGCATCTACTACCAAATTGTGAGGAATTTGTAGTGAGACTTGCGACCTTTGTGTTTAGCGCTTAGTGACGCACATATCCATCGCAAAGACCGAAGTGGGAAAATTTATTAGGGGTTGGATTTCAATTAGGCACAGTCTGCCATTTCCTTTTTATTTTACGTTTATTTTTTCATAACTCAGCGTCATCTCATCTGGCATAGCAGTGTGCTTTCATACTTGGCTAGAAAATAGCCAAAGGAGAATCCAAACGGCTTACTTACGCCTACAATAGCGTTATATATATTTTATTTCTGGTTGATCTGCTGGTGGCTGTCCTTGCTGCAGTGCATCTACTACCAAATTGTGAGGAATTTGTAGTGAGACTTGCAACCTTTGTGTTTAGCGCTTTGTGACGCACATATCCATCGCAAAGACCGAAGTGGGAAAATTTATTAGGGGTTGGATTTCAATTAGGCACAGTCTGCCATTTCCTTTTTATTTTACGTTTATTTTTTCATAACTCAGCGTCATCTCATCTGTAGAGATGAGCGAGCACTAAAATGCTCGGGTACTCGTTATTCGAGACGAACTTTTCCCGATGCTCGAGTGCTCGTTTCGAGTAACGATCCCCATTGAAGTCAATGGGAGACTCGAGCATTTTTCAAGGGGACCAAGGCTCTGCACAGGGAAGCTTGGCCAAACACCTGGGAACCTCAGAAAAGGATGGAAACACCACGGAAATGGACAGGAAACAGCAGGGGCAGCATGCATGGATGCCTCTGAGGCTGCTTAATCGCACCATTATGCCAAAATTATGGGCAACAGCATGGCCATGACAGAGTGACAGAATGAAGCTAGATAGCATCTAAAACATCCAATAATTGACCCTGACACTATAGGGGACGGCATGCAGAGGCAGCGGCAGCAGCGGAAGGCTAGAGAGTGGCATGGTGACATACCCTAAATGGACTCAGGCTTCAAACCAATGGGTAGCAGAGAGGAACCAAAGAAGGTGAGCAAGAAGCGCTCAAATAATATTGGTACATGATAAAAGTTTGCCAGTATATTTTGTGGATTACACAGCAGGGTGGCGACAAAGTTAACATGGAAGCCATGAAAACAATCCAAAATTCTGCCTGACACAGCTCGTTTGATAAGGGGACGATGTATGGAGGCAGTGAACTAGTAGTAGATTAAAGGTACTGCAGTTAAAACTATGTTAGTTGGTTCTTGGCATGGAGCTGGCGCTCCGCTGCCAGGCGAGCTTTCGCCAATCCAAGCCCCTGTCTCTAGGCTACTCCCCAAACAGCACTTCTAAGAACCTTTCGGATAAGATCAAGTGTAGTAGCGTTCTTATAAGTTTGGGATATGGCGGGTGAGGGGAATGTAAACATCTGCGCAAGAAGCGCTGAAATAATATCCGTAAATGAAAAAAGTTTTCCAGTATATTTTGTGGCTTACACAGCAGGGTGGCGACAAAGTTAACAAGTTTGATGTGGAATGCCCTGCAATAGCTCTTGGGCGGTGTGCCTTTTATCACCTAGGCTCAGCAGTTTGAGCACCGCCTGCTGTCGCTTAGCAACGGCACTGCTGCTGTGCCTAGAGCTACCGACTGATGGCGCCATGCCCACGGATGGTAATTCGGAGGAGGAGGAGGTGGAGGAGGGGTGGGAGGATTTGGAGGTATAGTAGGCCTTTGAGACCTGGACCGAGGTAGGCCCCGCAATCCTCTGCGTCGGCAGTATATGACCAGCCCCAGGGTCAGACTCGGTCCCAGCCTGCACCAAGTTAAGTGTAGTAGCGTTCTTATAAGTTTGGGATATGGCGGGTGAGGGGAATGTAAACAGATGCGCAAGAAGCGCATGATGCGCATGGAGCTGGCGCTCCGCTGCTAGGCGAGCTTTCGCCAATCCAAGCCCCTGTCTCTAGGCTACTCCCCAAACAGCACTTCTAAGAACCTTTTGTATAAGATCAAGTGTAGTAGCGTTCTTATAAGTTTAGGATATGGCGGGTGAGGGGAATGTAAACAGATGCGCAAGAAGCGCATGATGCGCATGGAGCTGGCGCTCCGCTGCTAGGCGAGCTTTCGCCAATCCAAGCCCCTGTCTCTAGGCTACTCCCCAAACAGCACTTCTAAGAACCTTTTGTATAAGATCAAGTGTAGTAGCGTTCTTATAAGTTTAGGATATGGCGGGTGAGGGGAATGTAAACAGATGCGCAAGAAGCGCTGAAATAATATCCGTAAATGGTAAAAGTTTGCCAGTGTATTTTGTGGATAACACAGCAGGGTGGCGACAAAGTTAACAACTTTGATGTGGAATCCATGAAAACAACCCAAATTTCGGCCTGACAAACCTCGTTTGATAAAGGGACGATGTATGGAGGCAGCTATATGGACGACTTTTGGAGGTAGCAATGGAGACAACGTGTGGAGGCTGCTATGGAGACAATTCAATTTGGATAGTGCCTGTATGTGGCAGTCCAAAAAATTTTTCAAACCAGAGGAGCAGGTAGGTGGCCCTCCAGAAAAATGGAATAGATTGAGTGCCTGTATGTGGCAGTCCAAAAAATTTTTCAAACCAGAGGAGCAGGTAGGTGGCCCTCCAGAAAAATGGAATAGATTGAGTGCCTGTATGTGGCAGTCCAAAAAAGTTTTTAAACCAGAGGAGCAGGTAGGTGGCCCTCCAGAAAAATGGAATAGATTGAGTGCCTGTATGTGGCAGTCCAAAAAATTTTTCAAACCAGAGGAGCAGGTAGGTGGCCCTCCAGAAAAATGGAATAGATTGAGTGCCTGTATGTGGCAGTCCCAAAAAATTGTTTAAAACAGAGGACCGGAAAGGTGGCCCTCCAGAAAAATTGAATAGATTGAGTGCCTGTATGTGGCACTCCCAAAAATTGTTTAAAACAGAGGACCGTGTCGGTGGCCCTCCAGAAAAATTAAATGCATAAAGTACTATACCTAGAGCCAGTGGGCCCTGTCAAAAAACAGCCAGTTTCCTCTGCTTTACTGTAGAAAGAGGAGGAGAAGGAGGAAAATGAGGAGGAGGAGGAGTGGATAAATTATTCAGGTTGAGCTTCCTTCACCTGCTGGAGATTTGAAATTAGGAGAAATCCATGCTTTATTCATCTTGATAAGCGTCAGCCTGTCAGCGCTGTCAGTCGACAGGCGTGTACGCTTATCGGTGATGATGCCACCAGCTGCACTGAAAACCCGCTCTGACAAGACGCTAGCGGCAGGGCAGGCAAGAACCTCCAAGGCGTAGAGCGCCAGTTCGTGCCACATGTCCAGCTTTGAAACCCAGTAGTTGTAGGGAGCTGTGTGATCATTTAGGACGATGGTATGGTCAGCTACGTACTCCCTCACCATCTTTCTGTAAAGATCAGCCCTACTCTGCCGAGACTGGGGACAGGTGACAGTGTCTTGCTGGGGTGACATAAAGCTGGCAAAAGCCTTGTAAAGCGTACCCTTGCCAGTGCTGGACAAGCTGCCTGCTCGCCTACTCTCCCTCGCTACTTGTCCCGCAGAACTACGCACTCTGCCGCTAGCGCTGTCAGAAGGGAAATACTGTTTCAGCTTGTGCACCAGGGCCTGCTGGTATTCATGCATTCTCACACTCCTTTCCTCTCCAGGGATGAGAGTGGAAAGATTTTGCTTGTACCGTGGGTCCAGGAGAGTGAACACCCAGTAATAGGTGCTGGAATAAATTCTTTGAACGCGAGGGTCACGGGATAGGCAGCCTAGCATGAAATCTGCCATATGCGCCAGAGTACCAACGCGTAAGAATTCACTCCCCTCACTGGCCTGACTGTCCATTTCCTCCTCCTCCAACTCCTCCAACTCCTCTTCTTCTGCCCATACACGCTCAACAGTGTAGGACTCAACAATGGTCCCCTCTTGTGTCTCGCCAACATTCTCCTCCTCTTCCTCCTCATCCTCCTCCACCTCCACCTCCTCCGATATGCGCTGAGAAACAGACCTAAGGGTGCTTTGGCTATCAACAAGGGAATCTTCTTCCCCTGTCTCTTGTGAGGAGCGCAAAGCTTCCGACTTCATGCTGACCAGAGAGTTTTTCAACAGGCCAAGCAGCGGGATGGTGAGGCTGATGATGGCGGCATCGCCACTGATCATCTGTGTTGACTCCTCAAAGTTACTCAGCACCTGACAGATATCAGACATCCATGTCCACTCCTCATTGTAGACTTGAGGAAGCTGACTGACCTGACTACCAGTTCTGGTGGAAGATGACATCAGGCAGTCTACAATCGCTCGGCGCTGCTGGTAAACTCTGGATAACATGGTCAGTGTTGAATTCCACCTCGTGGGCACGTCGCACAACAGTCGGTGAGCGGGCAGTTGGAGGCGGCGCTGCGCTGCCCTGAGAGTGGCAGCATCTGTGCTGGACTTCCTGAAATGCGCACAGATGCGGCGCACCTTCGTGAGCAAATCAGACAGATTGGGGTATGTCTTGAGGAAACGCTGAACTATCAGATTTAACACATGGGCCAGGCATGGCACATGTGTCAGTCTGCCGAGTTGCAGAGCCGCCACCAGGTTACGGCCGTTGTCACACACAACCATGCCTGGCTTCAGGTTCAGCGGTGCCAGCCACAGATCAGTCTGCGCCGTGATGCCCTGTAATAGTTCTTGGGCGGTGTGCCTTTTATCGCCTAGGCTCAGCAGTTTGAGCACCGCCTGCTGTCGCTTAGCGACGGCACTGCTGCTGTGCCTAGAGCTACCGACTGATGGCGCCATGCCCACGGATGGTCGTTCGGAGGAGGAGGTGGAGGAGGGGTGGGAGGAGGAGGAGGCATAGTAGGCCTCAAACACCTGGACCGAGGTAGGCCCCGCAATCCTCGGCGTCGGCAGTATATGACCAGCCGCAGGGTCACACTCGGTCCCAGCCTCCACCAAGTTAACCCAATGTGCCGTCAGAGATATATAGTGGCCCTGCCCGGCAGCACTCGTCCACGTGTCCGTGGTCAGGTGGACCTTGTCAGAAACGGCGTTGGTCAGGGCACGGATTATGTTGTCTGACACGTGCTGGTGCAGGGCTGGGACGGCACATCGGGAAAAGTAGTGGCGGCTGGGGACCGAATACCGAGGGGCGGCCGCCGCCATGAGGCTGCGAAAGGCCTCGGTCTCTACTAGCCTATAGGGCAGCATCTCCAGGCTTAGCAATCTGGAGATGTGCACATTAAGGGCTTGGGCGTGCGGGTGGGTTGCACTATATTTGCGTTTCCGCTCCAGCGTCTGGGGTATGGAGAGCTGAACGCTGGTGGATGCTGTGGAGGATCGTGGAGGTGACGATGGGGTTTTTGTGGCAGGGTCCTGGGCAGGGGGCTGACTATCAGCTGACACAGGGGAAGGAGCAGTGGTGTGCACGGCCGGAGGTGAACGCGCTTGTTGCCACTGAGTGGGGTGTTTAGCATTCATATGCCTGCGCATACTGGTGGTAGTTAAGCTAGTAGTGGTGGAACCCCTGCTGATCCTGGTTTGGCAAATGTGGCACACCACAGTCCGTCGGTCATCCGGTGTTTCCTTAAAGAACCTCCAGACTTCTGAAAATCTAGCCCTCGCCGCAGGAGCCCTCGCCACAGGAGCTTCACTAGTTGACACATTTGGCGCTGATGCACCAGCTCTGGCCCTGCCTCTCCGTCTGGCCCCACCACTGCCTCTTCCAACCTGTTCTGGTCGAGGACTCTCCTCCGTCTCAGAAGCACTGTGTTCACCCGGCCTCTCAACCCAGCTTGGGTCTGTCACCTCATCATCCTCCGATCCCTCAGTCTGCTCCCCCCTCGGACTTCCTGCCCTGACAACAACTTCCCCACTGTCTGACAACCGTGTCTCCTCATCGTCGGACACCTCTTTACACACTTCTTCCACTACGTCAACAAGGTCATCATCACCCACAGACTGCGACTGGTGGAAAACCTGGGCATCGGAAAATTGCTCATCAGCAACCGGACAAGTGGTTTGTGACTGTGGGAAGGGTCCAGAAAACAGTTCCTCAGAGTATGCCGGTTCAAATGGCAAATTTTGCTGGGAGGGGGCAGACTGGGGGGGAGGAGGCTGAGGTGCAGGAGCTGGAGGAGTGCCGATTTCGGTGACATGGGTGGACTGCGTGGAAGACTGACTGGTGGACAAATTGCTCGAAGCATTGTCGGCAATCCACGACATCACCTGTTCGCACTGTTCTGGCCTCAACAGTGCTCTACCACGATTCCCAGTAACTTCAGACATGAACCTAGGGAGTGTAGCTCTGCGGCGTTCCCCTGCTCCCTCATAAGCAGGTGGTGTCTCACCCCGCCCAGGACCACGGCCTCTGACCCCTGCAGTAGTTGGACGCCCACGTCCCCGCCCTCGTCCTCTACCCCTAGCCCTCGGGTTAAACATTTTGAAAATGAGAGTTATAACTTGTATTTTTTTTTTAACTTTTTTTTTGTTTGTTTTTTTTTTGTGTTTTTTAGTTTTTAAAACCAAACGATGCTATCCTATTGCTATGGCTATTTTCTAGCCAAGTATTACAGCACACTACTATGCCAGATGAGATGACGCTGAGTTATGAAAAAAATAAACGTAAAATAAAAAAGGAAATGGCAGACTGTGCCTAATTGAAATACAACCCCGGGCCCTAATAAATTTTCCCACTTCGGTCTTTGCGATGGATATGTGCGTCACTAAAACACAGTGGTCGCAAGTCTGACTCCAAATTGCTCCCAATTTGATAGTAGATGCACTGCAGCAAGTACAGCCACCAGCAGATCAACCAGAAATCAAATATATATAACGCTACTGTAGGCGTAATTAAGACGTTTGTATTCTCCTATGGCTATTTTCTAGCCAAGTATTACAGCACACTACTATGCCAGATGAGATGACGCTGAGTTATGAAAAAAATAAACGTAAAATAAAAAGAAACTGGCAGACTGTGCCTAATTGAAATACAACCCCGGGCCCTAATAAATTTTCCCACTTCGGTCTTTGCGATGGATATGTGCGTCACTAAAACACAGTGGTCGCAAGTCTGACTCCAAATTGCTCCCAATTTGATAGTAGATGCACTGCAGCAAGTACAGCCACCAGCAGATCAACCAGAAATCAAATATATATAACGCTACTGTAGGCGTAAGTAAGCCGTTTGTATTCTCCTATGGCTATTTTCTAGCCAAGTATTACAGCACACTACTATGCCAGATGAGATGACGCTGAGTTATGAAAAAAATAAACGTAAAATAAAAAGAAACTGGCAGACTGTGCCTAATTCTACTCAAACCCCTAATAAATTTTCCCACTTTGGTGTTTGAGGTGGATATGTGTGTCACTAAGAGCTAAACACAACGGTAGCAAGTCCCCCTGCTAATTCCTCACAATATGGTACTAGCTGCAAATAAAAAAAAAAAAAATATATAACGTTATTGTAGCCCTAAGAAGGGCTGTTGGGTTCTTTTAGAATCACTCCTGCCTAACAGTAAGCTAATAGAACACCCTAACGCTTTCCCTGAGCAGCAGCAGCTCTCTCCCTAGCGGCATCCAGACAGAGAATGATCCGAGCAGCGCGGGCAGCGGCTAGTCTATCCCAGGGTCACCTGATCTGGCCAGCCAACCACTGCTATCTACGTGTAAGGGTACCACGTCATGCTGGGTGGAGTGCAGAGTCTCCTGGCTTGTGATTGGCTCTGTTTCTGGCCGCCAAAAAGCAAAACGGCGGGAGCTGCCATTTTCTCGAGCGGGCGAAATACTCGTCCGAGCAACGAGCAGTTACGAGTACGCTAATGCTCGATCGAGCATCAAGCTCGGACGAGTATGTTCGCTCATCTCTACTCATCTGGCATAGCAGTGTGCTTTCATACTTGGCTAGAAAATAGCCAAAGGAGAATCCAAACGGCTTACTTACGCCTACAATAGCGTTATATATATTTTATTTCTGGTTGATCTGCTGGTGGCTGTCCTTGCTGCAGTGCATCTACTACCAAATTGTGAGGAATTTGTAGTGAGACTTGCGACCTTTGTGTTTAGCGCTTAGTGCCGCACATATCCATCGCAAAGACCGAAGTGGGAAAATTTATTAGGGGTTGGATTTCAATTAGGCACAGTCTGACATTTCCTTTTTATTTTACGTTTATTTTTTCATAACTCAGCGTCATCTCATCTGGCATAGCAGTGTGCTTTCATACTTGGCTAGAAAATAGCCATAGGAGAATCCAAACGGCTTACTTACGCCTACAATAGCGTTATATATATTTTATTTCTGGTTGATCTGCTGGTGGCTGTCCTTGCTGCAGTGCATCTACTACCAAATTGTGAGGAATTTGTAGTGAGACTTGCGACCTTTGTGTTTAGCGCTTAGTGACGCACATATCCATCGCAAAGACCGAAGTGGGAAAATTTATTAGGGGTTGGATTTCAATTAGGCACAGTCTGCCATTTCCTTTTTATTTTACGTTTATTTTTTCATAACTCAGCGTCATCTCATCTGGCATAGCAGTGTGCTTTCATACTTGGCTAGAAAATAGCCATAGCAATAGGATAGCATCGTTTTAAAAATTAAAAAACACAAAAAAAAAAAACACAAACCCCCCCCCCCAAAAAAAATAAAATTAAAGTTATAACTTTCATTTTCAAAATGTTTAACCCGAGGGCTAGGGGTAGAGGACGAGGGCGGGGACGTGGGCGTCCAACTACTGCAGGGGTCAGAGGCCTTGGTCCTGGGCGGGGTGAGACACCACCTGCTGATGAGGGAGCAGGGGAACGCCGCAGAGCTACACTCCCTAGGTTCTTGTCTGAAGTTACTGGGACTCGTGGTAGAGCACTGTTGAGGCCAGAACAGTGCGAACAGGTGATGTCGTGGATTGCCGACAATGCTTCGAGCAATTTGTCCACCAGTCAGTCTTCCACGCAGTCCACCCATGTCACCGAAATTGGCACTCCTCCAGCTCCTGCACCTCAGCCTCCTTCCCCCCAGTCTGCCCCCTCCCAGGAAAATTTGGCATTTGAACCGGCATACTCTGAGGAACTGTTTACTGGACCCTTCCCACAGTCACAAACCACTTGTCCGGTTGCTGCTGAGCAATTTTCCGATGCCCAGGTTTTCCACCAGTCGCAGTCTGTGGGTGATGATGACCTTCTTGACGTAGTGGAAGAAGTGTGTAAAGAGGTGTCCGACGATGAGGAGACACGGTTGTCAGACAGTGGTGAAGTTGTTGTCAGGGCAGGAAGTCCGAGGGGGGAGCAGACTGAGGGATCGGAGGATGATGAGGTGACAGACCCAAGCTGGGTTGAGAGGCCGGGTGAACACAGTGCTTCTGAGACGGAGGAGAGTCCTCGACCAGAACAGGTTGGAAGAGGCAGTGGTGGGGCCAGACGGAGAGGCAGGGCCAGAGCAGGTGCATCAGCGCCAAATGTGTCACGTAGTGAAGCTCCCGTGGCGAGGGCTCCCGCGGCGAGGGCTAGATTTTCAGAAGTCTGGAGGTTCTTTAAGGAAACACCGGATGACCGACGGACTGTGGTGTGCAACCTTTGCCAAACCAGGATCAGCAGGGGTTCCACCACTACTAGCTTAACTACCACCTGTATGCGCAGGCATATGAATGCTAAACACCCCACTCAGTGGCACCAAGCCCGTTCACCTCCGGCCGTGCACACCGCTGCTCCTTCCCCTGTGTCAGCTGATAGTCAGCCCCCTGCCCAGGACCCTGGCACAAAAACCCCATCGTCGCCTCCACGATCCTCCACAGCATCCACCAGCATTCAGCTCTCCATACCCCAGACGCTGGAGCGGAAACGGAAATATAGTGCAACCCACCCGCACGCCCAAGCCCTTAATGTCCACATCTCCAGATTGCTTAGCCTGGAGATGCTGCCCTATAGGCTAGTAGAGACCGAGGCCTTTCGCAACCTCATGGCGGCGGCCGCCCCTCGGTATTCGGTCCCCAGCCGCCACTACTTTTCCCGATGTGCCGTCCCAGCCCTGCACCAGCACGTGTCAGACAACATCATCCGTGCCCTGACCAACGCCGTTTCTGACAAGGTCCACCTGACCACGAACACGTGGACGAGTGCTGCCGGGCAGGGCCACTATATATCGCTGACGGCACATTGGGTTAACTTGGTGGAGGCTGGGACCGAGTCTGACCCTGCGGCTGGTCATATACTGCCGACGCCGAGGATTGCGGGGCCTACCTCGGTCCAGGTCTTTCAGGCCTACTATGCCTCCTCCTCCTCCCACCCCTCCTCCACCTCCTCCTCCGAACTACCATCCGTGGGCATGGCGCCATCAGTCGCTAGCTCTAGGCACAGCAGCAGTGCCGTCGCTAAGCGACAGCAGGCGGTGTTCAAACTGCTGAGCCTAGGCGATAAAAGGCACACCGCCCAAGAACTATTACAGGGCATCACGGCGCAGACTGATCTGTGGCTGGCACCGCTGAACCTGAAGCCAGGCATGGTTGTGTGTGACAACGGCCGTAACCTGGTGGCGGCTCTGCAACTCGGCAGACTGACACATGTGCCATGCCTGGCCCATGTGTTAAATCTGATAGTTCAGCGTTTCCTCAAGACATACCCCAATCTGTCTGATTTGCTCACGAAGGTGCGCCGCATCTGTGCGCATTTCAGGAAGTCCAGCACAGATGCTGCCACTCTCAGGGCAGCGCAGCGCCGCCTCCAACTGCCCGCTCACCGACTGTTGTGCGACGTGCCCACGAGGGGGAATTCAACATTAACCATGTTATCCAGAGTTTACCAGCAGCGCAGAGCGGTTGTAGACTGCCAGATGTCAACTTCCACCAGAACTGGTAGTCAGGTCAGTCAGCTTCCTCAAGTCTACAATGAGGAGTGGACATGGATGTCTGATATCTGTCAGGTGCTGAGTAACTTTGAGGAGTCAACACAGATGATCAGTGGCGATGCCGCCATCATCAGCCTCACCATCCCGCTGCTTGGCCTGTTGAAAAACTCTCTGATCAGCATGAAGTCGGAAGCTTTGCGCTCGTCACAAGAGACGGGGGAAGAAGATTCCCTTGTTGATAGCCAAAGCACCCTTAGGTCTGTTTCTCAGCGCATATTGGAGGAGGTGGAGGTGGAGGAGGATGAGGAGGAAGAGGAGGAGAATGTTGGCGAGACACAAGAGGGGACCATTGTTCAGTCCTTCACTGTTCAGCGTGTATGGGCAGAAGTGGACAGTCAGGCCAGTGAGGGGAGTGAATTCTTACGCGTTGGTACTCTGGCGCATATGGCAGATTTCATGCTAGGCTGCCTATCCCGTGACCCTCGCGTTCAAAGAATTTATTCAAGCACCGATTACTGGGTATTCACTCTCCTGGACCCACGGTACAAGCAAAATCTTTCCACTCTCATCCCTGGAGAGGAAAGGAGTGTGAGAATGCATGAATACCAGCAGGCCCTGGTGCACAAGCTGAAACACTATTTCCCTTCTGACAGCGCTAGCGGCAGAGTGCGTAGTTCTGCGGGACAAGTAGCGAGCGAGAGTAGGCGAGCAGGCAGCTTGTCCAGCACTGGCAAGGGTACGCTTTACAAGGCTTTTGCCAGCTTTATGTCACCCCATCAAGACACTGTCACCTGTCCCCAGTCTCGGCAGAGTAGGGCTGATCTTTACAGAAAGATGGTGAGGGAGTACGTAGCTGACCATACCATCGTCCTAAATGATCACACAGCTCCCTACAACTACTGGGTTTCAAAGCTGGACATGTGGCACGAACTGGCGCTGTACGCCTTGGAGGTTCTTGCCTGCCCTGCCGCTAGCGTCTTGTCCGAGCGGGTTTTCAGTGCAGCTGGTGGCATCATCACCGATAAGCGTACACGCCTGTCGACTGACAGCGCTGACAGGCTGATGCTTATTAAGATGAATAAAGCCTGGATTTCTCATAATTTCCAATCTCCACCAGGTGAAGGAAGCTCAACCTCAATAATTTATCCACTCCTCCTCCTCCTCAATTTCCTCCTTCTCCTCCTCTTTGTACACTAAAGCAGAGGAAACTGGCTCTTTTTTGACAGGGCCCACTGGCTATAGCTATAGTACTTTATGCATTTAATTTTTCTGGAGGGACACCTACCCGGTCCTCTGTTTTAAACAATTTTTGGGAGTGCCACACACAGGCACTCAATCTATTCAATTTTTCTGGAGGGCCACCTACCTGCTCCTCTGGTTTGAAAACTTTTTTGGACTGCCACATACAGGCACTCAATCTATTTCATTTTTCTGGAGGGCCACCTACCTGCTCCTCTGGTTTGAAAACTTTTTTGGACTGCCACATACAGGCACTCAATCTATTTCATTTTTCTGGAGGGCCACCTACCTGCTCCTCTGGTTTGAAAACTTTTTTGGACTGCCACATACAGGCACTCAATCTATTTCATTTTTCTGGAGGGCCACCTACCTGCTCCTCTGGTTTGAAAACTTTTTTGGACTGCCACATACAGGCACTATCCAAATTAAATTGTCTCCATAGCAGCCTCCACACGTTGTCTCCATTGCTACCTCCAAAAGTCGTCCATATAGCTGCCTCCATACATCGTCCCCTTATCAAACGAGGTGTGTCAGGCAGAAATTTGGGTTGTTTTCATGGATTCCACATCAAAGTTGTTAACTTTGTCGCCACCCTGCTGTGTTATCCACAAAATATACTGGCAAACTTTTACCATTTACGGATATTATTTCAGCGCTTCTTGCGCATCTGTTTACATTCCCCTCACCCGCCATATCCCAAACTTATAAGAACGCTACTACACTTAACTTGGTGCAGGCTGGGACCGAGTCTGACCCTGGGGCTGGTCATATACTACCGACGCAGAGGATTGCGGGGCCTACCTCGGTCCAGGTCTCAAAGGCCTACTATACCTCCTCCTCCTCCCACCCCTCCTCCACCTCCTCCTCCTCCGAATTACCATCCGTGGGCATGGCGCCATCAGTCGGTAGCTCTAGGCACAGCAGCAGTGCCGTCGCTAATCGACAGCAGGCGGTGCTCAAACTGCTGAGCCTAGGCGATAAAAGGCACACCGCCCAAGAGCTATTACAGGGCATTCCACATCAAACTTGTTAACTTTGTCGCCACCCTGCTGTGTAATCCACAAAATATACTGGCAAACTTTTATCATTTACCGATAGTATTTCAGCGCTTCTTGCGCATCTGTTTACATTCCCCTCACCCGCCATATCCTAAACTTATAAGAACGCTACTACACTTGATCTTATACAAAAGGTTCTTAGAAGTGCTGTTTGGGGAGTAGCCTAGAGACAGGGGCTTGGATTGGCGAAAGCTCGCCTGGCAGCGGAGCGCCAGCTCCATGCCAAGATCCAACTAACATAGTTTTAACTGCAGCACCTTTAATCTACTACTAGTTCACTGCCTCCATACATGGTCCCCTTATCAAACGAGCTGTGTCAGGCAGAATTTTGGGTTGTTTTCATGGCTTTCACATCAAACTTGTTAACTTTGTCGCCACCCTGCTGTGTAATCCACAAAATATACTGGCAAACTTTTATCATGTACCGATATTATTTGAGCGCTTCTTGCTCACCTCCTTTGGTTCCTCTCTGCTACCCATTGGTTTGAAGCCTGAGTCCATTTAGGGTATGTCGCCATGCCACTCTCTAGCCTGCCGCTGCTGCCGCTGCCTCTGCATGCCATCCCCTATAGTGTCAGGGTCAATTATTGGATGTTTTAGATGCTATCTAGCTTCATTCTGTCACTCTGTCATGGCCATGCTGTTGCCCATAATTTTGGCATAATGGTGCATTTAAGCAGCCTCAGAGGCATCCATGCATGCTGCCCCTGCTGTTTCCTGTCCATTTCCGTGGTGTTTCCATCCTTTTCTGAGGTTCCCAGGTGTTTGGCCAAGCTTCCCTGTGCAGAGCCTTGGTCCCCTTGAAAAATGCTCGAGTCTCCCATTGACTTCAATGGGGCTCGTTATTCGAGACGAGCACTCGAGCATCGGGAAAAGTTCGTCTCGAATAACGAGTACCCGAGCATTTTAGTGCTCGCTCATCTCTACTGTTAATCCATCTCAGATGGAGATATTGTCCGTAGGGCACAGCTTTTTTTCACACAATGATAGCTGGTATAGTGCAGATAAGTGTTTGCTGTAGTAGGTTTGTAAAGGACGAAAGCATCCAAAAACTACATTTGATTAGCTGTTATTTTGTATGTGAAGAACATATTCATCTTGTTGGCATTTAAATACGCAATAAATGAAAAAAAAAGTCTTCGTCTGTACTGGACCACACTATGAATATGTCATCCACATAACGATGATAAAAACAAATCTTACTGACAAATGGATTATTAACCGAATAGATGTATCAGGCCTCCAAAAAGGAAGGGTGAACTAAAGCTTATTAAAACATAACTTTTAATATACAGGCAGTCCCCGGGTTACATACATGATAGGGTCTGTAGGTTTGTTCTTAAGTTGAATTTGTATGTAAGTCGGAACTGTATATTTTATCATTGTAATCCCAGCCAGAACTTTTTTGGTCTCTGTGACAATTGGATTTTAAAAATGTTGGGTTGTCATAAGAACCAGGATTAACACTAAAGCTTCATTACAGGCACCTTTGATAACTGTTATAGCTGTTTATTATAACCTAGGACTAAAGTACAAGAAATTACCAATTACCAGTGGTCCGTTTGTAACTAGGGGTCGTATGTAAGTCGAGTGTTCTT
Organism: Engystomops pustulosus; assembly: GCF_040894005.1. Lineage (NCBI taxonomy): Eukaryota > Metazoa > Chordata > Amphibia > Anura > Leptodactylidae > Engystomops > Engystomops pustulosus. Next base: position 171,182,061 of record NC_092414.1, read on the forward strand.
AAGTAGGGGACCGCCTATATTCAATAAAAGGTTATAAAGTACTTCAGACCAGAGCCACACTCCATCTCATAACACCAGAAGAAACAGAGAGCAGTAATAAAACAGACAATTTTGCATCAATACAAAATGGAAAGATCGCCACAAATGACATGTCTACTTTATTCTTTGGGTCGGTACGATTAAGGGGATACCAAAATTGTATAGGTTTTATAATGTTTTCATACATTTACAAAAATTAAAACCTCCTGTACAAAAATAATTTTTTTGATTTTGCCAACTTCTGGCGCTAATAACTTTTTTATACTTTGGTGTACGGAGCTGTGGGTGGTGTCATGTTTTGCAAAATTTGATAATATTTTCAATGATATCATTTTTAGGACTGTAAGACCTTTTGATAATTTTTTAACGATTTTTTTATATTTTTCAAAATGGCAAAAAAGTGCCATTTTCGACTTTGGAGCGCTATTTTCCATTACGGGGTTAAACGCATTGAAAAACCGTTATCATATTTTGATAGATCGGGCATTTTCAGATGCGTTGATACCTTAACTGTTTATGATTTTTACTGTTTATTTATATTTATGTCAGTTCTAGGGAAAGGGGGGGTGATTTGAAATTTTAGGGTTTTTTATTATAATTTTTTTTTTCTTTTTTTTTTTCTTTTTACTATTATTCAGACTCCCTAGGGTACTTTAACCTTAGGTTGTCTGATCGATCCTATCATATACTGCCATACTACAGTATGGCAGTATATGGGGATTTTCCTCCTCATTCATTACAATGTGCTTTCAGCACATTGTAATGAAGGGGTTAAAACGAAATAGCCTCGGGTCTTCGAAATACCCGAGGCTACCATGGAGACGGATCACCGCTCCCCGATGATGTCACGGGGAGCGGCGATCCCAGGTAAGATGGCGGCGCCCATGCGCCGCTATCTTTTTGAGGCTGCCAGCAGCTTTGCCGGCAGCCATCGCTGTGATAACACCTGCAATCGGAGCTAGCCCCGATCACGGGTGTTACCGGTAAGCCTTTGCTGCAGAGCCCGTGAGCCCTCTCCATGCAGCGCGACCCAACGGGTCGGTCGCGAACCGGTTAAAGGATAATAAACCAGAAAGATTTCACCCATGAAGAGGAATTAGGAGCCACGGAAATTGAGCAGGAATATGGAGTGGTTACTGTCAACAGAAGGGGGTCCCAGACCAGGAAAAGATGAAGGCACTGCATCCAGGTATCCCTAAAGCTGCTCTGTCCCTGCTCCCCAGAATAGCTCCCGTCCTAACCAGGACTGTCCCAGGAGATCCCTAGAATCTAAAGGTCCCAAGGGAAGGCATTCTACGGCAATCCTAGGGAATCCTTTAGATTCTAGGGATCTCCTAGGACTGTCCTTGTTAGGGAAAAATTGAAAAAAACGCATGTGCTTCAAGTTCTTGTGGTCTCAGTTTTTACGACTTTCACTCTGCACTCCAAATAACACCTCTACTTTACTATTTGGTTTGGTACGATCGCAGTGAAACCCGAAGCTGTCATGGCAACTAATCACCGCCCCCCCCCCGATGATGTTCGGGGGAGCGACGATCAGAGGTAACATGGCGGCACCCATGCTTTCAGTGCTGCTGGCGAGCACCGACCGTAGGTGTTAGCGATGGGTTTTTGCTGCGATATGCTAGTGTCCTCCTCATTGGCGCTGGCTACTTCCAGCCTCCTATATAGCCTGGCAGCTCTGAGCATTCCCTGCCGGATCTTCAAGTCATTCTACTGAAGTGAAAGCCTCCTGAGCCCACATGTTTCCCCATGTTCCTGTGGTATTCCCATGTTCCTGTGGTATTCCCGTGGTCCTGTGTTCTTGTGGTGGTCCTGTGTTCCTGTGGCGGTCCTTTCTTCCTGTAGCAGTCCTGTACTTCTGTGGCAGTTCTGTACTCCTGTGGCGGTCCTGCCATCCCGTGGTCCTGCCATCCTGAGGTACTGCCATCCTGAGGTCCTGCCATCCCGAGGTCCTGACATCCTGAGGGCCTGCCATCCTGAGGTCTTGCTTTCCCTGTGTCCCTACCTTGGCTGCCACCGCAGGCTAGTCGCACCCGTGGAACGACCTGGTGGCTTCCCACCGCAGAAAGACCATCCCGCTTTGCGGCGAGCTCTGGCGAACACCAGGGGCCACTTAGATTCCGGTCCCAGGTTGTGGCTAGTACCATCATCTCCCGCGGTGGTCCAGGGAGTCCACAGACTTTAGCCCCGAGACTCTCCCTCACCCCTGTGTGTATTTTATTAGTATATACAGGGCCGCATCTGCCATGAAGCGAGATGAAAATCTCGCTTCAGGCGGCAGAATGCCGGTCCCTGTAAAGGGCGGCGAAATTCGACGCTCTAAAGTGGACGATTCGGGCGTCCATTCACGCCCGAATCGCCCACCAGCTAAGTAAATCGCGCCTGTCTCTTTAAGACACAGGCGCGATTTATATGCGGAGCGACGCAGCGCCTTTCCGGCAGCTGCTTCGCTCTGATCTAAGCAGTGACACAGGCGTCATGACGTCACGCCGCCTGTGTCACTGTGCGGAGCCGCGGCTCACAGGAGAGCCGCGTGAAGAACAGAGCCGCCCGCCGAGGGAGCAGCTGCCTGCAGGTGAGTAAGTATTTTATTATTTTTCATGTATTTTAATTAATTAAATGTGGCTAATAATTAATACTGGGGGGGGGGCTATATATATCATATGGGGCCAGAATTATTTTATACTGGGGGGGAGGGGATGGAATGCTATGTATTTTATTTGGGGCTATAATTATTTTATACTGGGGGGGGGACACTGTGTATATCATATGGGGCCAGAATTATTTTATACTGGGGTGGGGGATGATGGAATGCTATGTATTTTATTTGGGGCTATAATTATTTTATACTGGGGGGGATGCTATATATATTTATATTATTTGGGGCTATACCGTAATTATTTTATACTGGGGGGGATGCTATAGATATTATATGGGGCCAGAATCATTTTATACTGGGGGTGCTGTATATATTATATATCACTATATCACTAAGCTGGGGGGATGTAAATGGGATACAGTATATTACTAAGCTGGGGGGATGTATATAGGATACAGTATATTACTAAGCTGGGGGGACTGTATATGGGGTACAGTATATTACTAAGCTGGGGGGCTGTATATGGGGTACAGTATATTACTAAGCTGGGGGGCTGTATATGGGATACAGTATATTACTAAGCTGGGGTGATGTATATGGGATACAGTATATTACTAAGCTGGGGGGGCTGTATATGGGGTACAGTATATTACTAAGCTGGGGGGATGTATATGGGATACAGTATATTACTAAGCTGGGAGGCTGTATATGGGATACAGTATATTACTAAGCTGGGGGGGGCTGTATAACAGGTACAGTATATTACTAAGCTGGGGTGATGTATATGGGATACAGTATATTACTAAGCTGGGGGGGCTGTATATGGGGTACAGTATATTACTAAGCTGGGGTGATGTATATGGGATACAGTATATTACTAAGCTGGGGGCTGTATATGGGATACAGTATATTACTAAGCTGGGGGGGGCTGTATATAGGGTACAGTATATTACTAAGCTGGGGGGATGTATATGGGATACAGTATATTACTAAGCTGGGGGGGGCTGTATAACAGGTACAGTATATTACTTAGCTGCAGGGACTGTATATGGGATACAGTATATCACTAAGCTGGGAGGGGACTGTATATGTGGGGCAAGATTTTATCCCTATATAATGAAGGGATGTGTTATATGTGGGGAGAGTGCGGTCATTTGTGTTGTGAGGGGTATATATTATTTAGGAGCACAGTGTTGTTATCCAGGAGACTTTATACCGTAAGTGACTGGGACGCCGGGTGGAGATGCTGCACGGAGCTGAAGATATCTGGCCGTGAATTCAGCCGTGATACGTCATGGATTGGAGAACCCGGAATAAAGTTCTACTGATGGAAGAGATGGTCATCTATAAGGTACTAGATGCCACTAATGCCTCTCAGATCCTGTAGCCAGTCACACAGTGTCAGGGAGCTGTCTGTAGGGATGTTAATTGTTAGTAAAGTTTAAGGATTTACTTAACAGGGAGCAGGGGGGGGGGGGATTAGGGGAGGGGCAGCATTTTAATATTCGCCTCGGGCAGCAAATATGCTAGAATCGGCCCTGAGTATATACGACTAAAACTGGATAATACATTGAAATATCAATTTGCTTTTAATATCAGTGAAAAAAATTAAATTGTATAAATCTACAGCAAACCATTTAAGTGGTAGGGGAGATCTTTAAAGCAAAATATGACAATGTAAAAGTGAGTCACATACTCACTTTATTCTCCAATGGATCTCTAGATAAATTGCTTGAATGTGAGTGCTTGACCCCATTCTTTTGATCAAGTGCTTTCCCCCAGTTTTGACTTGAAGTAAAATCAATAAGCTATTTGTGATTCACGTGAAAAAGCTACATTAATGTATTTTCATCTTAAGATAAGATGAAATAATTGAGTAAATATTTAAAAATGTCACATTACTTCTTTTTTGCTTATCATTAGATAAGCCATCATTAGATTAGCCATGGAACTAGTACCCAGATGGTAGAATCCTAGTAAAACCCTGTGAACTTTAATCATTTGCAGTAGAACTCACACTGCTGTGCCCTCTGATGTGTCAGCGTTATAACTGGACTTGAGAAACTGTGAAAAAGCAACAGCTGTGATGACAGCGGAGGAAATAAATGAGCTGTGACCACATCCAGAGAAAGGAGAAAACATAAGGGCTGTTTGTGTCAAACCTCGGACATCAAACAAACTGCAGAAGCTTTACTGGTGCAAAGACACATCTCACACTCACAAAAACCATGGACTTGCCATGAACTTTAGTGAAAACTCATTGGCCCGGAATTATCAAAAGTAGTGGAGTTTGCCTGCACCAGAGTGCAGCAGATTATTAAATACTGGCACACGGTCTTCATTAATCTGGCGCTCCGTGCACTGCTCGGAAATTGTGTGACAACTTTTTTTTGGTGCATCTTTAACATAAAGGGGCACATTTCCTAATGGTCCGAATCGCTTTTTTCTGCCGGGTTTCCCACATTTTTCCGATTTGCGCCGAATGGCCTTGGGATTTTGGTGCATGCGATCAGATTGTGGCGCATCGGCGCCGGCTTTCAAGCAACAGAAATGGGGGGGCGTGGCCGTTGGAAAACCCGACGGATTTGGAAAAACAACGGCTTTTTTTAAAAAAAATGTGTCGCAAGAATATCACTCACATACACCAGAACGAAGCAGGTGAACTTCAGCGGACTTCAGCGCAGCAGCGACATCTAATGGACATCGGGTGCACGGACCTTACTGAATCCCGGCAGAACTTGAATCAGTGACGGAGAACACGCCGCTGTATCACGACTGGACCGGGTAAGTAAATCTTACCCTACAGATCTGCAACACAAATCTGTTGAGTCACTGTATTAAATGTGCACACAGTCCAAATCAGCATGGTAACTCCCCTTTGGCACAGCACAAAACTGGCACAGACACTTCATAAATACATGTGCAAGCAGTTTGCACGTTTTATCTACTGCAAAGATAGACAGAAAAACTGATGAGGGCTATTATAGCATATTACCAGGATATATTGATTTTATCTATTCTAGTTCATTTACTCAAAACTGGCAGTGCCATGGAGATGTAGCTTAAAGATCCAAGGTCCTAGTGAATATATGTAGCAGGAACCACCTTTCCCAAAACTACCATGAACCATATTGCAAAAACTTTGGGGCTCACTTACTAAGGTTTGTGCTGCGCACTTTTGTCGGACTGTGCACCTTCCTCACGGCTAAAACTGCTTTTTTAGTTATTGGGGCCATGTGATGGGATGAGATGCTTTTTCCAGGGTTTACCATTTTGGGGTTGCTATCCCCTATTGTTGAAATTTTAGGAACTTTGTTTTGAGGGCAGGAGTAGAAAAGCATCAATTCTGTACACGATTTTTAACTTTTTTTTTTTCGTGTTCAACGTATAGCTTAATAATCATGTTATCTTTATTCTATGGGTCGATATGATTACAGGGATATTTTTTCTAACATTTTACAAAATTTGATAAATAAAACCGAATGTGGGGAAAAATCGATCATTTTTGCATTGCCGTCTTCCAAGTGGCATAATATTTTTACTTTTTTGACTATGGAGCTGGTTGATTGCTTGTTTTTTGCGGGACATGTTTTACTTTGCAACAGTATCTTTCTGGAGTACATATGTTTTTTGATCACTTTTTGGCAGGTTTTTAACAGTTTTTTTAACGGCGTTCATTAGGCAGGTTCAATTATTATTTAATTTTATTCTACAGGTTGTTACGGATGTGGTGATACTATATATGTGGGGTTTGGGTTATGATTTAGACTTTTTTTGTGTTATATGTATCTTTATATGTTATGGGGCTTATGGGCATTTTTATTGATTTATTACTTTATTTTTTATTGAAAAACATTTTTTTTTACTTTTTTACTGTTTCCACCATGGGACATGAATGCCTAGGATTGTCTGATTCTTGTTCATGATTATAATCTGCAATACTGATGTATTGCAGCGTATTAGCAGTGTCAGCCTATGCACATGCATAGGCTGACACTGGGCCTTTAAGGTGATGTCATAGACGCCATCTTTCAGGCAGGACCCCGGGGCTGCCATAAAAGTGATCGGCACCCCCTGAAAACAGCGCAGGAAGGGGGGCGATCGTGGGGGAAAGACCCCCCAAAGGCATGTATAATGCTGCGGTTGTTACACTGGGGTGTCGGTTATTTGCCATAGCCGGCACCCTGTGTGTCCCGATGCCGGTTCGGCTCAGATCTTGAGCTGAACCGCCATCAGCACAGCGTCCGATATATCGGACGCTGAGTGCCAAGAGGTTAAACTGTCAGTCCTGGTGTACACATTTCTGTTACCCCAGGATCAATTCATTAATCTTCTGACTCTTGGGTCTTATTGGGGCTTATTAACTAGGGGTCCCCGGCCACACTTTTGTTGGATTTTCGGATGTTTTCAGGGTTTGCATTGCTGTGACAGGTATTTAACTAGGGATTGTTTCGTACGCGATCGGATTGTGGCGTGGCTGCGCTGGCTTTCATGCGTCAGAAACCGGGGGGCGGACTGTTGGACAATCCGACTGATTCAGACTGAGCTCAGAATTTAACTTTCAAATTGTATCACAAGATCAAGCACTTAAATGCACCAGGAAGAAGAAGGTGAACTTCGGCAGACCTGAGCGGGGAAGCAACACATACAGGAGTGCACGATCGTAGTGAATCGTAGCAGAGTGCATTCCAAACGGACAATGCACTTTTGAGGAACTCAATCGGACAGGTAAGTAAGTGTGCCGCACTGTTATCATGTCTGATGCTGAGCTCCTCTCTGCCTCTAGCACCCTTGCATTCTAAGACGAGCTCTCACACAAAGACTTGCTGTCAGCAATCAACAACTTGAGGAGAGTAAATCTACAAGCTACAGAAAGATAAGACTGGGTGTCATGGATCCCAATAAACCAATGTGAACTCTCTCAGGCCCTTTAATACTTATCCACATTATCAAACAAATAACCATAAACACACGCAGACTCTTCCTTTGTTGGGTATAAAAATTGGTCACAGCTTTATTTTTTAAATAACAATTTTCCAAAAAACTCTTAAACTCGTGAAGGCACTTGATTGTGAACTCGTTCCATTGGCCCGGCCGCTGTATGCCAGCTGGCCTCCCAGCTGCCAAGTCGGCCAACCGAGCCTTCACCTCCATTGCTCATTTTTCGCCACCAGCAGAACCGTGTACTCCTACACGGTGCTGCGACCACCACCCAACAAAAAGAGAGCCTGCTCTATACCGTCTTGAATCCCCGACAGAAAAATATCTGTCCCAATATCGTTTAAATGAGCCCCGTCTTCACGCATCAGATTGGCATTATTGCCTTCCAATTCCCTGTGACGCACAACAACCCCACATCGGCCTTGAACATAACGGGACATTCTCGTACTGATGGTGCGTCTGGCTCTCTCCACCGCCGAGCGATCACCAGCACCTCTCCAAACCACCCGTGGAATCACCTCTGACCACACCACCACCACTTCCGAAAAGAAGGACAAAATGCGCTCCAGGTCCTGACGCATGAGGGTAAGCAACTCCGCCACACGTACAGTGCACAGATCATTCCCCCCCGCGTGCAAAACTAACACCACCGGGCCAGAGGTAGATCTGCTAATGGACACCGCTTCGGGAAGCACCTGAACCCATCTCAAACCCTGAATGCCCCTCCAACACACGTCAGCTTGGTGAAACCCGAGACTCCGGCCTCCCGGACGACACGCGGCCCTCTGGCCCGCCCAAAAAATATAGGAATGCCCCAATAACCAAACCGCCGGCCTGGGGCGCACCATACCAGCAACTCCTGAAAAACAAAATTGAACAATATGAATAAAACATCACAATAAATCAGGACGTATGTAACGCGCAAAACACGCCGATCTCCATCGCCCAATTTTCATAACTTCCGCATCCGGAAGACCCGCCCTGGCAGCCTCCGTTGCCGCCCCGATACGGAAAGAATGAGTGCCGTAGCTACTGTGGTCCACCCCCAACACCCTAAGGCATTTCCGAAAAATAGACTGAAATTGATAACGAGTGAGGGGGGAACCATCCTCATGAACCAAAAAACACGAACCCGCCGTAGCGACCGAAGAAAATTCCCGCACTAACGAGACCGGACACGATGGACCGCCCACCGACTCCAAGCGAATCCAGGCGCCCCGACCGAAAACATCAGTCTTTGAGCGTCTCACCCGAAGGCGAACGATACCCGCACCCAAAGCCACGTCCCCTTTTTGTAACCCGCCTGGTCTAGCCGCAGAAGGGGGGACTAATTCGCCTATCCGAAATGCGCCGAAAAAGGCCAAGCTAAAGGCCGTTGAAAAAAGCAAGGACTCAAAAGGGGAGGAACACACCACAGAACACCCCTTAATCAGGTCGCATAACAAAGCAAAAGAAACCGGCCGCCTCGATTCGCCAGGGATGTGCTCCCTACGCCAACCCTTCAAGGCTTGTCTGATGACAAAAGTCTTTGTGGGGTCAGCCAGCCCGAAAAACTGCAAAAAGAAGGACACCCCCGCTAGCCGACGCTGCGCCACTGCCCCCGATATACCCGCATCCCGCATACTCAACAAATAATCCTGAGTCACCCTTGTTCTCATAGCAGGATCCCGCCATATGTCCCTATCGCCTGCCGCTTGCAACCAAGCCCCCCACGCCTTACCATACTGCTGCCATGTAGCGGGGGCCACCGAGGAACGAACCATCGCCATCAACCGTGGATTAGGCTCCACATATGGGGAGGGCACTGACACCCCTCCATATCCGCTCCCGGGAACCGCTGCCGGAAAACTTGAAAATCAAGGCGAGATAGCGGGTCAGCAATCACATTATCAACTCCCGGCACATGTTGTGCCCTGAACATGATGTTCCACTCCAAACATCTCAGGACCAGGTGCCTCAGCAACGCCAACACTGGAAGGGAAGAAGAAGTCAGTTTGTTAACAGCAAACACAACCCCCAGATTATCCGTCCAAAAACAAATCCGCTTATTCGCAAAAGAATGGCCCCAAAGCTCAACTGCGACAACAATCGGGAACAGTTCCAACAACGTCAGATTGCGAACCAACCCCATAGCCGACCATTCGGACGGCCACGGCTCGGCACACCATGCGGATCCGAAAATCGCCCCAAAACCATGCCCGCCCGCAGCGTCCGTGAAAAGCGACATCTCTGAGTTAGGAACCTCTGGGGCCTGCCAACACGTCATGCCATTATACCCCAGCAAAAAACTTTCCCATACCCGCAAATCAGCCCGGTGCTGGGCAGAAATACGAATATGATGCTCAGGGTGGCAAACCCCTTTTGTGGCCAAGGACAAGCGCCGCGAAAAAACTCTGCCCATGGGCATAACCCGACACGCAAAAACCAGCAATAACGATTGCATTTGCCGCAGCGTGACCTTCCTGACCGAGCAAAAACCCCTCACTAAATTCAAGAGCCTTTCGAGCTTTTCCCTAGGCAAACGGAAAACCATCGCTTCCGAATCAAGTTCTATCCCCAAAAAGGACAAAACCGTGCACGGGCCCTCCGTCTTGTCCGCCGATAAAGGGACCCCGAAACGAGACATGAAAAACTGGAAGGATTTTAACAGATGTGAGCAAACCGGGGAAGCAGCCGGTCCCACAAACAAAAAATCATCCAGGTAATGTGTGACCGACCGAAATCCAGTTTCGTATCGGACCACCCACTCCAGGAATGAACTGAAAAGCTCAAAGTATTTGCAAGAAATGGAGCAGCCCATAGGGAGGCAGGTATCATAGTAATACATCCCATCAACCATGCAACCCAAAAGATGATAGCAATCTGGGTGCACCGGCAAGAGCCGGAAAGCCGACTCGATGTCTGACTTTGCCAGCAAAGCCCCCTGTCCTGCCTGCCGCAACAAGAAAACTGCCCTGTCGAACGAGACGTAAGAAACGGAAGCCTGCTCAGGAGAAATACCGTCATTCACCGACGAACCCTTCGGGAAGGATAAGTGATGAATGAGTCGGAACTTCCCAGGTTCCTTCTTTGGAACGACTCCCAAAGGGGAAACCCTCAAATTTGGAAATGGTGGCGATGAAAATGGGCCCTCAATGCGACCCATCTCCACCTCCTTCCCGACCTTGTCCCTAAGGACATCGGGGTGCTCAGCTGCCGACCTCAAATTACCTGCAAAAGAGCCAACTGGAGAAAAATTGAAGGGGATAAAGAAACCGAACGAAAAACCGAAACTAAGCTGACCCGCCGCCTCCTTATCAGGATATCGGCCGAGCCAGTGGGACATCTCGCAGACGTTCACCGGTGTCTTTTTGTTCGGCACCAGCGCCCTTCCCCCCGTGCCTGGCGGCCGGACGAGAGCACTTGACTGCCGAATGATTCCCACCGCACGAGGAGCACTCATGCTTGTACTTACAAAGCCCGTAGAACCTGCAATGGCCTTCATTGAAAAGCCAGCATGCCCCGGGGCGTCTAACGGCCGCTGAACCATGGCCAGAGTTCCCGGCCTGACCAGCGGCCCCCGAGTGAAAGGGGGGGCGTTGAGACACCATCAAGCGGATCCAATCATCCGCCGCCTTCACGCCCCAACCCATTTCTGGCTCCAAAGACAACCGCCTTCGGAAATCATCGTCATACCGCCACCAGGCGGAACCCCCATGTGACTTATAGGATGAGTAGATCACGTCCTGATATATGAATAACTCCGAACATCGCTCGGGGTGTTTTTGACCCATCACACACCCCAACACTGAAAAGGCCTGAAGCCAATTGTTAATGGTTTTAGCCACCCTCGGTTTCCGATCCTGAGACCGCGCTGTAACCACAACCCGCTCCTTGTCCACCGTATGCTGATCCACAGAAATGAGAGACCAGATATCTATATATGCGTTAGCCCAGATCTTCTCCTTGACCTCGGCATCCACACGAGATCCGAGGGGGCTAACGCTGCAAAAAACCGAATCCTTGTGAATCACCGAAACAGCTGAAGGAGCGGGTGCGACTGCAGGAGCCGAAGGAGAGGGAGAGGGATACTTATCCAACAATGCCCTCATGGATGCTACAATATCAGACCCCGCAGCACCCCCCCCCCACCCCCCCAAGCACCCGCGTATTGAAACTCACCAGAAGGAAGTACCACCGGAGGACTCGCTGCCATGACTGGAGGCTGGGAAACCGCAACAGGAGCAGGCTGTACCACCTGCGCTACCGGAGCTGGAATCACCTGATCTGGAGGAGGCTGCTGATGTGACACAGACCTCCTGGAAGAAACAGACTCCACAACTCTCCGCCTACGGCGTCTACGCCCAGACATCGCCGTGGCATCAGAAGACCCCTCAGAAGACGATGGGGACCGCCACCTAGACGATCTGGATCGCCTCGACCGCTTCGAGGACCTAGAACCAGCACTCAAAGTGTAAAGATGCACCGCAGATCCGCGGCGGGAGTGCCTACGGGTGTCCCGGGAGGAGGTGGAAGACTGCGATGACTGGCTGCGGGACCTCCCACGCCTACGCCTTGGAGCACTGAAACCCGAGAATGGCAATGTGGGGGTGGGGGCCGTGGGGGGTGAGAAGAACTGCCCAGAAGCAGGCTGCCCTGACTGACCCCCTTGGGGGGCAGCCACCGTCCCACTAAACTGCGGCTGCTGCATGAGAGGCTGAGCGGTTCCTGAGGCCGGCGCCGGCCCTTGGCAAGGGGCCACTGGACCCGGGGCGCCCGTAAACGGCGTGCTCGCCGGGGGAGGCATGGGGGCAGCGCAGGGCTGCTGAAGCTGCGCCACAGTAGGAGGTAAACTTGCCGGGGGGTCTTGGCCAACGAGGGGGGGGGCGAGGACGGACCGCCCGCCGGATGCGGAGTCGGCGCCGGGACCCCGTCACCCGCCTGGGAGCGAGCGGAGGTATCAGAGGGACCAGAGCTGATGTTGCTGCCCATGGCCGGGAGAGGAGCGCGTGGTGCAGGGAAAATGGCGGCCGCGCACTGAAAGGGAGGCACTTCCGGTCGGAGCTCACGTGACCGGAAGTGGGCGGAGTCAGGGGGCGGAACGGGAGCCGCGCCACAAACCTGAGGCGCGCTCCCGCCCGTAGGAAGGCCATGCACCGCATCAACAGAGGCATGGCGCCTGGGCCTGCCGGAGCGCCGAGCAACCTTAGAACCGGTAAGGGAGCGACCGGAGCGGGGACGGGAGGAGCGGGGAGAGGGAGAGGAGGAGGGGCTAAGCCGAGCCGGCGGGCGCGACACGCGGGACGACCGCCGCCCGCCGCTTACACTCACCGCAGGCGCCGCAACAGGAGCTTGCACTGATGAAAGAAACTGTTGCAGCCAGCCATCACCCTCCGTTTGCATGCGGGCACGGAAGGCCGCTGCAAGAGGGTCCTCCATTATTCACAGGCTTAGACCTGGACACAGCAACCGCTTCTCTGCCCAGCTTGTGACAAAGAGGAAGCACCCACCCCCTATACCAGCTTAAATACCACACGCCAGTAGGCGTGAATAACTATGAGGTAGTAGGGTGGGGATGAGCTATAACCCACCCCCAATTAAAGTGCCACCAGCCCTTGAACATAACCTTGAGTCAAACTAAAAGAGCAGACACCAGTCTAGGGGCACCTTCCTTAATTAGTCAGGCGTACCCCGCAGGTCTTTATCCAGGGAAGGGGGAGGGAGGCACGGCAGAGCTGGCAGTGTATGTTATGGCTGAGATGTAGCAAGAGCTGAGAATGTAATTGTGTGTTGTATCCATCTCATGGATTTCATCATTTCTCATCTCTGATCTGTCTCATCTCTATTTCTGTGTCAGATACTAGTACAATGTTCCAAAGGTAAATGAAAATGTATATAAACCTGTACCCTGACAATCTAAGCACATTGTCAGAACACATAGCTAGATGGATAATAATGTGTCTGCTTAGAGAGTCCCCACCCACACCCTGGAATCTTACACTGACCATCACTGATTGATAGGAGCTATTGCTAAATTCTGATTTTAGCTGTATTTTTTTATTACTCTTTGCCTCACAATTCTGTACTTCTCTTTAGGATTTACACCTAAATGCATGTGATCAGGAATCAACACCACAAGTTCTCATTGCTGAATGAAAGCTTTTAGGTGTAAACATATATATGATTGAGAATGACTCCACTTTAGGGTAGTGGGGCTATGTTTAGTTGGTTGAGGGTCAGTGGACACATTTAGTCTCCTGGTGTTTGTGTTCCCATAGTGTGCTTGAATTGCATTTATACTGAAACGTTTGTGATTGTGAACAAGGATAAAACACATGGTGCACGTTCTAGAACGACAGTTTTTTGTGTTAGTGTAGATGCAATAGGGAGAAACTCCTCCCCACTGTGCTTGTAGTGCAAATGCATTGAGCAAAAACACATCTACATATGATGATGCATTTTTCACAATGCGTTTCAAAATGGAATGCAAACGCATCATGTGAGTGCAACCTGAAGCTGGGGGTTATAGGCAGAGACATTGGGGCACATTTAATTACCCAGTCCCTGCGCGATCCCCGATCCGGACTGTCCGACGAAGATGAACTCTGCCGTGATTCATGAAGATTGTGCGCCCGATTTCCTGCATGAATCACTTCCCCGATCAGGTCCGACGGAGTTCGCCTTCTTCTTCCCGGTGCATGTAAGTGCATGGCTTGCAACACAAATTTAAATGTTAATTCCCGAGTGTAGTCAAAATCCATCGGATCGTCTGATGGCCCGCGCCCCGATTTGTGTTGCGTGAATGCTGGAGCATTCGCGATCCTTGAAAAGTCGGGAAAACCGACAAAAATGCGCCCGTGGCATCCTTAGTTAATAAGCCCCACTAGCTTAACAGCACCAATAGGGGGCATAAGTACTATGAGAGTCTACAGCAGTATCAATACTAAATATAGCCCTTGGCACCCGTCATCATCAAAAATAAATCATTATGCTGTATGTTGCAGAAATATTTGAACATTTAGTCAAAGTAGTTCTTTTAAAATTTGGATCTACCATTTTTAACAGAAACAGAACCACTTTTATCATTTGAATGGACCCGTAGCATTACCATCAAGGCTAGCCAATGGACAACAGTGGTGCCGTGTCATGAAAACAAATTATCCAATGACCTTTAATTTTTCTTAGATTTAAGTTTCCAAGTAACAGGGAATAATCCTGTTGAAGTGAAAACAAAACCTACCATTTTGCATAATAGCAAAGACCTGTCTTCAATATAAAAGGCTTTTGTATATTTCTGTATCACATGAGAGATCATCCATAATTATCTTTTCCCAGAAATGAACTGTTCCGAAATCAGGTAGTGGGAAAGAACATCAGTAAACTAAGTAGTTAAGAAAAATCACAAGTAAATGCAGACTAAATAGATGTTATGTATAACAAGACCCCAAGGGAAAACATTGTAAGAGAGATGAAAACACCAAGCAAACATGTAAAAAATCGAATAAATAGTATATCCAACATAAAGTTACAGCCAATGTATAAATAAGATCAAAGTTCAGATACCATGTTAAAAAAATAAAATAATAACCTACAAACATAAAGCGATATTCCAATTAAATTTAACCATAGATCACTAATTGATATTTCTATTATTGAAATAAAGATACACTGAAAATAGCACCCAATTAATGGTGCTCCTTGTCAGACCATACATCTTCATCTCTCACAAGCACCTTTTGTTTGGGGGTGGTGGGTGGTAAGGGGAGCCTCTCCTCCTCTGTGCCACCTCCTTCTGATTTGGTCTTGGGTCCGCTCCCATTACTACACCACAGATTTTAATACATTGATCCAATTTTGGCATAATCCGGCTCTCCTTGAGCCTAGTGGCTCTCCTTTCTTCAGGAAATACCTGGGAAAACTCTGATCTCCTATTTATACACAGAATTGTTCCCATTAAACTGAACACGTCCCAGCTCCTGCGAGAAGGATGGTTAGGAAGGGAAGGTAGAGCCATTGATTGATAAAGAATAGTCTATTGCCCTTTTCGTCAAGTCACTCCTTGTGATAACTGCTTAATCTTGGTGTACAAGTAGAGGAACCATCCCTTAAAGAAGACCTGCCATCAGAATTTTACCAACCTGACTAACAATGGCTGCTGATAAAGGCAAGTCCTCTCCATATCACCTAAAATTAGCTGCCAGTGAGGCACTTTACCTTAATTACAGCCGTTTTTTCTTATATGCAAATTAGGTTTCCTGACTCATGTCTCCTGCCTTTGACTCTTTTCCTTTCCCAGGCTGCCAGTGAACCACACCTTCCTTTTTTGATGGACAGGTCTGTGTCTCTTCAAATCAGTGGCCTGCCTCCTTGTACTTAGGGACTGTCTGCACACATATAAAGCTATATTTACTTATACTTTTTTTCAGTGTGTCTTGTGTTACATTCATTTCATGTGACCAGGGACATCATCTCAGGTCCTTTGGCCTCCTACATTAGCAAACTCTACCCCATGTATGTATCTAATCACATGAAATCCCAGCAGCCTGCATGGAGGATGAGGAGGATGGAAAGGAGTAGATAGGAGGGGTCAGTCAAGCAGAACATGCCCTCTACGATGCGAGGGAATATAAAATAAAGTTCATTTATGGAGAAACAATTTTTAGCTGAAAAATGTTATTCAGTTAGTTAATAGGACCATAAAGGAAACTGTCACTAGCTGTATTTGTGAAAATGTGGTTCCCTTTAATTATATACAGATGATACTTGCCATTCAAAAGTGGAGAGCTGTAAATGAATTTTTCCTTATTTGTAATATCATTGTAGTGAATCAGTAATATACCAAAAGAAATACATAATTCGGTCTGATACTCAGACCTTCTTTAGTTACTGATTGCCATGGAAATGAGGAAGATGAGTAAGCCAGGGTAGTAGGGCTGTAGTGTCTGGTGAATCGCCGCAATGTCACAAAAAAAATGGCTGCCTGATGAAGAAGTTACTTCCCAAATGAGTGTACTACTACTGATTTGAGATGAGTCACTTTTTACTTTGAGATTGCCTATTTAGTTTGCTTCTGTATGACCAACCTATTTAACTGCAGATTATTCTGTCTCTCCACTATCCCTTAAATAAAATTAACTGTTGACTTTAAAAAAAAGCAGTCAGTGTGTGAATTAAAGAAGTAAGACATACACAGAAAAATGCATACAGTAAAAAGTTCATTCATTTCATCTACATTGTCACAATAACCCTTAGACACGTGTTTACACATAAGAAATCTAAAGTTTATATAGAAATAAATATGTTCATCAAGTGATTAAGAATTTCTGATATTTACTTTTTTTTACTCTGTGCAAACTCTCTCCATTTCTTTGTTTAAATGTCTGAGCTCTGATGAATAGGAGGGGCTGAAGCACTTTGTTATGTCTTATGCCCTCTTCCTGTGTATGTCAGTGAGACGGCCTTTAAAAAAGAGACACAGTGGGCGACGCCATTAGGATGGACTGGAGCAGTGAGAAACAGCAAGTTGTATCTATATTCAGGGGGCAGCATAGTTAGAACAGAGAAAAGCTGAAGTTCTCAAAGGAGGCAAATACACAGGTACATATACATGAAAAGACATGTCTAATGGAAGAGGTTTATTGAAAAGTGGTCAAACCCTCTAAATTACATTTGAACTATATTGAACTAGACTAAGTGGGAAGAAGGAGCCATCAAAGGCTCATAATCTTTATGCGAGTGTAGATGGCAATATGAGGGGAGGAAGCATATTAGTAGGGTTATTGCATGCTGTAAGTGTGAGGGAATAGAATCCATTCTCCATTGTGTTCACAAACTATGTGTTTTACTATACTCAAGTTCCATCCCCACGTGTACACAGATCATCTTTCAGTTACATCCTCTTGATGGCTTGGAGTGTGAGCATGCTCAGTAGGTTCCTTTGTCCCAAGAACCTATAAAAACTGTCTGCTACCTAAATAAATGGGAATTCTCTCAAACATGTGAAGGTCTGAGTGATTCACCGAGCAGCTTGTACTATACAATGATTTGGAACCACACATCACATCAAGAGATGGGGATATTTCCCTAACATAAGTAATCCTAAATAGAAAGATTTTCAGTATGAAAGATGCATGGGAGAGGTCCCTGAGGTGCTTGCTTCAACTTGGATGTTAAAGTCAACTATTATGATGGTGGGGATATCGGAGGAGAGGAAATAAAGAAGACAGGTTTTAAAGTGGTAAATAAAGGTGATGGCTGGGTCTGGGGGTCAGTAGATGATGGACACTTAAGATGAGAGGTGAGAATAGATACTGACGGAGTGCACTTCAAAAGATGGGAATGTTAGGGATAGTAAAGGTGGAATTAGGATGAAGGAGCAGTTAGTTATCCAACAGGAGTAGAGTCACAGTTAGTGTCAGATTGTGTAAGCCACAATTCAGACCCTGAAATGACCTTTTTCTAATAAATGAAGAGGTTGTGAAAGTCACAGGATTTGTTACAGATGGAACTTGCATTTCATAATGTGCCAGCAAAAGAAAGTGGTCCTGGTGACGGGGTCAGGTAGGTTTGTAGGTAAGAGTGCTTACAAAGCACTCTTAAAAAATAAGGCATTGACATAAGGCAGATGCAATTGTGGATATTTGCTTTGAGGGCCCAAAGTTAGGAAAGAGATAGTACAAGGAAAAAAAAACATATACGATCAGCTCATCACCAGCCTGCGACAATAGTGAAAAAGAAAATCCATGTATCCATTTTTGGATAACAAAATGTGCAGGTAACAGGTCAAAAAGACAAACACGTTTCAAACTAGTTAAAATGGTCGATTCATGTACCCTGCACATTTTGTTACATTTAATAACTGAACCATGTTTTACCGTAATACATTGGAGAGAACATTTTTCTTTTTCACTTGGAAAGATATTATTATTAGCAAGAAGGAGAAGTATAGATAACTGGTGAGAGAAGGATAGAGAGTGAGGTAGGTGTGCATTCTGGCTAAGCAGAGCTTAAATCCTTAGTTAGGTCTCTTTTCATCACTTCTGGTCCTTTGAGGATCTTTCTCAAGAATTACATTTACGAAAAATATATTATTCTTTATTGTTGGTAGGTTTAATGTGAATTAGTGCATAGTAGCCAAAGCTTGGCGTGTGTCTCCCTGTGCTATATGGAAATTAACCTTGACAGCAATTAACCCTGTTTTCTTTTTTGCTTTCCAAAACCCATAATTTTATTATTTTTCTGCTTATAGAGACAAATTGTTCTTTTTCATGGTGCCATTTAAAGTTCCATAAAATGAACTGGAATGTCAAACCCAATATCATCATCACCATACAAACATCACCATACAAACCCAATATCATAATTTTCTCCAGGTTGTCCGACGCTGATTCGGATCTGACGGGGTTTCACTAAGGTCCGTGCGCCGATATCCACTAGGTGTCGCTGCTGCGCCGAGGTCCGCTGGAGTTTACCAGAGTTCACCTTCTATTTCTTGGTGCAGTGCGTGTCAAGCGGGACTTTTTTCTTTTTAACCCCTTATCACCGACACTAGTTTTCAGCTCAATGACCAGACTCGATTTTTCAAATTTGACATGTCTCACGATAATTGGTTATAACTTCGGAACGCTTTAACATATCCTGGTGATTTTGAGAATGTTTTCTCGTGACACATTGTACTTCATGTTAGTTATAAAATTTAAGTGATAAGTTTTGCGTTTCGTTCTGAAAAAAAGTGAAAATTTGGCAAAAGTTTGTAAAAATTCTTCGTTTTCCAAGTTTGAAATGTTCTGGTTTCCAGACAGGAAGTAAAACTACCCAAAAAGCTTGATAAATTACATTTACAGAATATCTGCTTTATGTTGGGATGATATTTTATGCTTCCGGTCATTTTTCTAGGATGTTATGAGGTGCAGAACTTTAGGTGCGATTTTTCTTATTTTCATGAAAATTGCCATAACTCACATTTTGAGGGACAACTCGGCTTCCAAGTGACTTTGAGAGGCCTAAATAATAGTAAAACCTCATAAATTACCCCACTATAGAAACTTCACCCCTCAACGTATGTAAAACAACTTCTATTAAGTCCATTAACCCTTTAAGTGTTTCACATGGGTTAAAAAATATGGACCTGCGATTTAGAAACTATGGAATTTTTTTGGAAATACATTCATTTAGGCCAAAACTGACATTTTCAGAATAAATTAAATGATGAAACGCACTGCAACGCTTGATGCCTAATTTTACTGATACCACATATGTGGTGGTAAACTGCTGTACGGGCGCACGGCCGAGCATAGAATGAATGGAGGCGCGGTCCACAGCAGATTTGTATTGTCACATTGTACGACCTATAAATTTTTATTTTTTTTGGTAATGCGATCATATGAGGGCTTATTTTTTATGGGATGAGATACAATGTATAAATAATTTATTTTGGGGGTCTAAAGCTTATTCATGAGATTTTATTAACTATTTCAAGGGGGACACAAACAAAATCATCAATTTTTATTTTGGATTGTGAGCATTTCCCCCCCCCCCCGCTCACCGTAACGTAAAAATAATATTTTATCTTTATTCTCTGGTTCACTACGATTGCGGTGATACCTCATTTATATAGTTTTTCTTATTTTGCTCAATTTTCCTGAGCAAAACCAATATTGGAGAAAATCGCATGGTTTTTACTATTGACAACTTTTCAGGGCCATAACTTCTGTATTTTTCTGTTGTCAGATCTGGTTGAGGGCTTATTTTTTGCGAAAACAGTTGTTCTTTTCAGTCGTATCATATTAGGTACCGTAACTTTTTTTGATCACTTTTTAGAACATTTTTTGTGATGGTGTTTGATGAAAAATTGTATGTTATGGGAAGTTTTTCGAGTTTTTTTTTTACGTAGTTCACCGAGCGGGTTCAATATTGATTTAGATTTATTGTACAGATTAATACGGACGCGGTGATACCTCATTTATATAGTTTTTCTTATTTTGCTCAATTTTCCTGAGCAAAACCAATATTGGAGAAAATCGCATTGTTTTTACTATTGACAACTTTTCAGGGCCATAACTTCTGTATTTTTCTGTTGTCAGATCTGGTTGAGGGCTTATTTTTTG
This sequence comes from Engystomops pustulosus, assembly GCF_040894005.1. Lineage (NCBI taxonomy): Eukaryota > Metazoa > Chordata > Amphibia > Anura > Leptodactylidae > Engystomops > Engystomops pustulosus. Next base: position 171,202,728 of record NC_092414.1, read on the forward strand.
CGAAAACAGTTGTTCTTTTCAGTCGTATCATATTAGGTACCGTAACTTTTTTTGATCACTTTTTAGAACATTTTTTGTGATGGTGTTTGATGAAAAATTGTATATTATGGGAAGTTTTTCGAGTTTTTTTTTTACGTAGTTCACCGAGCGGGTTCAATATTGATTTAGATTTATTGTACAGATTAATACGGACGCGTTGATACCAAATATGTACGTGTTTTGTGTTTTATATACTTTATTTGCATTTTATGTGTTACTGGGGAGATTATGGGACTTTTATTTTATTTATTTATTTAATTATATTATAAAAAGATTTAATTTTTTTTTTTTTTACTTTTTTACATTTTCTACTTCTTGGCTTGAATAAGCGATCATCCGATCGCTTATTCAAGCCTTTACACTGCAATACACGCATGCTGCGCATGCTCAGTTACTTACAGCCGGGTCCTGGACCCGGTGAGAAGAGGAGCCGACAGCCCCGGGTCACTCGTCGGAACCCGGGGCAGCGGCAGGAGGGATCGGATCCCCCGGTAAGCACACCGGGGGGGTCCGATCCACGGGGGACACACTTGCACGCCGCGGTCTTGCCTGACCGCGGCGTGCAAGGGGTTAAACACCCGGGATCGGAGTTTTTCCGATCCCGGGTGCTAGTGCCGGGTCTGGGCTGTGATATCACAGCCCGACACCGGCACCAGCAAGACCCGGTGTCCCGAAAACTTCTTCTGATGCGCCGCCGTAGAAAGGCGTCGCATCAGAAGAAGTACCCTTAATGACCGCCGTAAAAACCCGATAGGGCGGTCATTAAGGGGTTAAATGACGCGGTTTTTCCGAATCCATCAGGTTTTCTTACGGCCATGACCCACGATTTCCGTCGCATGCAACCCGGCGGAATTCGGCGCAAATCGTAAATCGTCGGGATACCGATGGAATTGCGCAATTCGGACCCTTAGTAAATGAGCCCCAATGTGTCTCCTTTACTTTTAGGTCAATAACATTGTGAAAGTACCAAGTTTATACAGTTAAACAAATGTAAAAAAATGTTCAAACTTTTCACTTTGAATTCCAATTTTTATTGTTGATGATTGCCAAAAAAAGCGTAGATATTTAAGCTAGGATAATAATTTTTATATTTTGATAGATCAGACATTTTGGACATGAGGATAACTGAAAACATGCTTGTTATCTTATTTGTTCATTTATTTTCATGTGTGTTCTGGGGGAAGGGGGTGGGTTGAATTTTTATTTTTTATTAATTTTTGTTTATAATATTATAAAGTGTACCTGTCACCAGGAATGGCATTTTTAGCTGGTGACAGGTTCCGATAGCCTATGCTTTTCTGATTTTAAAAATCCCTTTGTCAGAATTTTGAATCATTTCAGTAGTTTATATAAGTTTAACTTACATTACCTGCCCCCCTGCCAACAGCATGTGGTGAGTCCTTGGGGAAAGGGTAGCTGTACCCTAAGTGTGCCTGTGTCTCAGTCTCTTCTCCTCCACACTCATGCCACTCCCCCTTTCCCCACTTCCTGTCATGTGCATTGAACAGACAGGGGAGGGGAAGATGTGGAGGAGAGGAGGGATGTATAAGGAGATACAGACACACAGGGACTCACAACATGCTGCTGGCAATGAGGCAGGTAATGTAAATTTATCTTATATAAAGTATTGAAATGATTCAGAATGCTGATAAAGGCATTTTTAAAATGAGCATAGCATATCCTATTACAACCTGACACCAGCTAAAAATCACTTTGCTGGTGACAGCTATTTTTTAACCCTAGGGGACCTGATTGCTACAATTTACTGGTATACTACTGTATTATGAATACACTACCTAAATATAACAATCTACCTCAAAGCACACCATTACAAATCAGGTTTAATAATAGGCCTAGGAAAAACTCCCGACTGTCATGGCAGATGGATAATTCTACTCCTAGTGTACAATTGCACTATAGCAAATGGTGGCAGGGCCCACTTACACCTATGCCTAAATACTTGGTGTATTTAGTCACAAATCCTAGTGCTTGCCATTACAAGCATTGGAAAACTCCCCATCCATGTCTTTGACACATCAGATTGTCAAGGGATTGTAAAAATTCACCAAATTGATCAGCAACATAGCAGTAGTCATATTGTATTTGTCATTTTGGTAAATGTTTGACTCATTCTTTTTCCTGCCATTTTTTTTAATATATTTTTTTTAAGATTTTCAATTATCTTTCTATACTTCTCATTTTTCATTAAAGCTCTTCATGTGTCATGTGTATATTTTAAAAGTTGATCTTGTAAGTAAATTGTCGTTTAATTAATTAAATTGCTTCTCTTTTATATTCTTTCAATCCTATATGCTAATTGTCAAGCAGAGAAGCAATCACTATAAATCACAAATGTAATTAGCCAGACAAGCTTTACATCAAGGTTTACTTTAGATTACTAATACAGTGGAACCTTGTCTTCTCATATGGGAAAGTGACACCAAAAGGGCCCCCTAAACCCATTGGGTCCGGGTGCGACCGCAACCCCTGCACCCCTCAAGTTACGCCCCTGACCACCACATCTCCACTGTATGACACAATATAGAAGAAAGTAGAAGTAGAAGAAAAAAAGGGGCTAAATGTTGTACTACACATGACTAAATTATTTTGGGGTGTGGAACTATTTCCTATGAAAAAATTTGCTTTGACATACAAGTGATATGGATTAAAGGGAACCTTTAAGCAGAAATTGACCTAATAAACCACTACCATCGAGTGACTGAACACCATCCAGATCATGTCTGTTTCATGACAAAGCGCGGTTGCATCGTCCAGAAAATAACTTTGAAGTGACATGTAATTTGGTTGTATAAAGTCAAGGAGACATAGAGTTAAACAGGGGCTGACATCACAGAGTGTGCCGGCCGGCCATGCGGATGGAGCTGTCGCGGACTTGGCACGGGCAAGAAGAAATAAGAGGCGCTGCCACGGAGCTGTCGCAAACACGAAGATGGAAGTGGAGCTGGTGAGTACAGAGTTTATTTTTTGGGGGGACTGGTTGTATACTACAGGGGGCTGGCTGGCTATCACATATGTCCTTGGCTATACAGATGCCACACTGTAAGGTATGAGATATCTCCTTGGCAGGGAAAGCAGGGCTTGCCCATGAAAGAGAGTCCTCAAACCTTAATAATAATAATTCTTTATTTATATAGCGCACACAGATTACACAGCGCTGCACAAAGCATGCCATACTGGTCCCTGTCCCTATGGGGCTCACAAGCTAAACAACCTAACAGTATGTTTTGGAGTGTGGGAGGAAACCGGAGTACCCGGAGGAAACCCACGCAAACACGAAGAGAACATACAAACTCTTTGCAGATGTTGACCTGGGTAGGATTCGAACCCAGGATCCTAGTGCTGCAAGTCAGAAGTGCTACTTAGAGATGAGCGAACATACTCGTCCGAGCTTGATGCTCGTTCGAGCATTAGCGTACTCGAAACTGCTCGTTGCTCGGACGAATACTTCGCCCGCTCGAGAAAATGGCATCTCCCGCCGTTTTGCTTTTTGGCGGCCAGAAACAGAGCCAATCACAAGCCAGGAGACTATGCACTCCACCCAGCATGACGTGGTACCCTTACACGTCGATAGCAGTGGTTGGCTGCCCAGATCAGGTGACCCTGGAATAGACTAGCCCCTGCCTGCGCTGCTCGGATCATTCTGTGTCTGGATGCCGCTAGGGAGAGAGCTGCTGCTGGTCAGGGAAAGCGTTAGGGTGTTCTATTAGAATAGCGTTAGGCAGGAGTGATTCTACAAGAACCCAACAGCCCTTCTTAGGGCTACAATAACGATATACTTTTTTTTTTTTTAATTTGCTTGTGGCTGGGCTTGCTGGCACTAGTAGTGCAGCTAGTACCATATTGTGAGGAATTTGCAGGGGTACTTGCTACCATTGTGTTTAGCTCTTAGTGACACACATATCCACCTCAAACACCAAAGTGGGACAATTTATTAGGGGTTTGAGTAGAATTAGGCAGAGTCTGCTGATTTTTTTTTTTTTTTTTAGCTGTATTTCATTTTATAGCTCAAACTCATCTTGCAAAGCAATGTGCTCTCATTGTAGGCTACAAAATAGCCATAGGAGAACCCCAACGGCTTACTTAGGCCTACAATAGCGTTATATTTTCCTTTTTTTTGTTTGCTTGTGGCTGGGCTTGCTGGCACTAGTAGTGCAGCTAGTACCATACTGTGAGGAATTTGCTGGGAGACTTGCGACCGTTGTGTTTAGCTCTTAGTGACACGCATATCCACCTCAAACACCGAAGTGGGACAATTTATTAGGGGTTTGAGTAGAATTAGGCAGAGTCTGCTGATTTTTTTTTTTTTAGCTGTATTTCATTTTATAGCTCAAACTCATCTTGCAAAGCACAAAATCCATTGTGTGCTGTCAGTGTAGGTTAGAAACTAGCCATAGCAATAGGATAGCATCGTTTTGTTAAAAAAAATAAAAAACTAAAAAAAATAAACACAAATTTTTTTTTTTTTTCAAGTTTACACTTTAATTTGGAAAATGTTTAACCCGAGGGCTAGGGTTAGAGGACGAGGGCGTGGACGTGAGCGTCCAGCTACTGCAGGGGTCAGAGGCCGTGGTCCTGGGCGGGGTGAGACACCACCTGCTGATGGGGGAGCAGGGGAACGCCGCAGAGGTACACTCCCTAGGTTCATCATGTCTCAAGTTACTGGGACTCGTGGTAGAGCACTGTTGAGGCCAGAACAGTGCGAAGAGGTGATGTCGTGGATTGCGGACAATGCTTCTAGCCATTTGTCCACCAGTCAGTCTTCCACGCAGTCCACCCATGTCACCGAAATCGGCACTCCTCCAGCTCCTCCACCTCAGCCTCCTTCCCCCCAGTCTGCCCCCTCCCACCAAAATTTGGCATTTGAACCGGCATACTCTGAGGAACTGTTTTCTGGATCCTTCCCATAGTCACAAACCACTTGTCCTGCTGCTGCTGAGCTATTTTCGGATGCCCAGGTTTTCCACCAGCCGCAGTCTGTGGGTGATGATGACATTATTCACATAGTGGAAGAAGTGTGTAAAGAGGTGTCGGACGATGAGGAGACACGGTTGTCAGACAGTGGTGAAGTTGTTGTCAGGGCAGGAAGTCCGAGGGGGGAGCAGACTGAGGGATCGGAGGATGATGAGGTGACAGACCCAAGCTGGGTTGATAGGCCGGGTGAACACAGTGCTTCTGAGACGGAGGCGAGTCCTATAGCAGAACAGGTTGGAAGAGGCAGTGGTGGGGCCAGACGGAGAGGCAGGGCCAGAGCTGGTGCATCAGCGCCAAATGTTGCCCGTAGTCAAGCTCCCGTGGCGAGGGCTAGATTTTCAGAAGTCTGGAGGTTCTTTAAAGAAACAGCGGATGACCGACGGACTGTGGTGTGCAACCTTTGCCAAACCAGGATCAGCAGGGGTTCCACCACTACTAGCTTAACTACCACCAGTATGCGCAGGCATATGAATGCTAAACACCCCACTCAATGGCACCAAGCCCGTTCACCTCCGGCCGGGCACACCACTGCTCCTTTCCCTGTGTCATCTGCTAGTCAGCCCCCTGCCCAGGACCCCGGCCCAAACACCTCCCGTGCGAAAACCCCATCTTCGCCTCCACGATCCTCCACAGCATAAACCAGCGTTTAGCTCTCCATACCGAAGACGCTGGAGCGCAAAAGGAGGTATAGCGCAACCCACCCACACGCCCAAGCCCTCAACATCCACATCTCCAAGTTGCTTAGCCTGGTGATGCTGCCCTATAGGCTGGTAGAGACCGAGGCCTTTCGAAACTTCATGGCGGCGGCCGCCCCTCGGTATTCGGTCCCCAGCCGCCACTACTTTTCCCGATGTGCCGTCCCAGCCCTGCACAAGCACGTGTCAGAGAACATCATCCGTGCCCTGACCAACGCCGTTTCTGACAAGGTCCACCTGACCACGGACACGTGGACGAGTGCTGCCGGGCAGGGCCACTATATATATTGCTGACGGCACATTGGGTTAACGTGGTGGAGGCTGGGACCGAGTCTGACCCTGGGGCTGGTCATATACTGCCGACGCCGAGGATTGCGGGGCCTACCTCGGTCCTGGTCTCAAAGGCCTACTATGCCTCCTCCTCCTCCCACCCCTCCTCCACCTCCTCCTCTGAATTACCATCCGTGGGCATGGCGCCATCAGTCGGTAGCTCTAGGCACAGCAGCAGTGCCATCGCTAAGCGACAGCAGGCGGTGCTCAAACTGCCGAGCCTAGGCGATAAAAGGCACACCGCCCAAGAGTTATTACAGGGCATCATGGCGCAGACTGATCTGTGGCTGGCACCGCTGAACCTGAAGCCAGGCATGGTTGTGTGTGACAACGGCCGTAACCAGGTGGCAGCTCTGCAACTCGGCAGAGTGACACATGTACCATGCCTGGCCCATGTGTTAAATCTCATAGTTCAGCGTTTCCTCAAGATATACCCCAATCTGTCTGATTTGCTCACGAAGGTGTGCCGCATCTGTGCGCATTTCAGGAAGTCCAGCACAGATGCTGGCACTCTCAGGGCAGTGCAGCGCCGCCTCCAACTGCCCGCTCACTGACTGTTGTGCGACGTGCCCACGAGGTGGAATTCAACACTGACCATGTTATCCAGAGTTTACCAGCAGCGCCGAGCGATTGTAGACTGCCAGATGTCAACTTCCACCAGAACTGGTAGTCAGGTCAGTCAGCTTCCTCAAGTCTACAATGAGGAGTGGACGTGGATGTCTGATATCTGTCAGGTGCTGAGTAACTTTGAGGAGTCAACACAGATGGTCAGTGGTGATGCCGCCATCATCAGCCTCACCATCCCGCTGCTTGGCCTGTTGAAAAACTCTCTGGTCAGCATGAAGTCGGAAGCTTTGCGCTCGTCACAATAGATGGGGGAAGAAGATTCCCTTGTTGATAGCCAAAGCACCCTTAGGTCTGTTTCTCAGCGCATATCGGAGGAGGTGGAGGTGGAGGAGGATGAGGAGGAAGAGGAGGAGAATGTTGGCGAGACAGAAGAGGGGACCATTGTTCAGTCCTTCACTGTTCAGCGTGTATGGGCAGAAGAAGAGGAGTTGGAGGAGTTGGAGGAGGAGGAAATGGACAGTCAGGCCAGGGAGGGGAGTGAATTCTTGCGCGTTGGGACTCTGGCGCATATGGCAGATTTCATGCTAAGCTGCCTATCCCGTGACCCTCGCGTTCAAAGAATTTATTCCAGCACCGATTACTGGGTATTCACTCTTCTGGACCCACGGTACAAGCTAAATCTTTCCACTTTCATCCCTGGAGAGGAAAGGAGTGTGAGAATGCATGAATACCAGCAGGCCCTGGTGCACAAGCTGAAACAGTATTTCCCTTCTGACAGTGCTAGCGGCAGAGGGCGTACTTCTGCGGGACAAGTAGCGAGGGAGAGTAGGCGACCAGGCAGCTTGTCCAGCACTGGCAGGGGTACGCTTTACAAGGCCTTTGCCAGTTTTATGTCACCCCAGCAAGACACTGTCACCTGTCCCCAGTCTCGGCAGAGTAGGGCTGATCATACCATCGTCCTAAATGATCACACAGCTCCCTACAACTACTGGGTTTCAAAGCTGGACATGTGGCACAAACTGGCTCTGTACGCTTTGGAGGTTCTTGCCTGCCCTGCCGCTAGCGTGTTGTCCGAGCGGGTTTTCAGTGCAGCTGGTGGCATCATCACCGATAAGCGTACACGCCTGTCGACTGACAGCGCTGACAGGCTGACACTTATTAAGATGAATAAAGCCTGGATTTCTCCGCATTTCCATTCTCCACCAGGTGAAAGAAGCTGAACCTGAATAATGTATGCACTCCTCCTCCTCATTGTCCTCCTTCTCCTCCTCTTTGTACACTAAAGCAGAGGAAACTGGCTATTTTTTTGCCAGGGCCATCTGGCTCTGGCTATAGTACTCTATGTATTTAATTTTTCTGGACGGCCAACTACCCTGTCCTCTGTTTTAAACAATTTTTGGGAGTGCCACATACAGGCACTCAATCTATGTAATTTTTCTGGAGGACCAGCTACCTGCTCCTCTGGTTTGAAAACTTTTTTGGACTGCCACATACAGGCACTCAATTTATTTAATCTTTTTGGAGGACCAGCTACCTGCTCCTCTGGTTTGAAAACTTTTTTGGACTGCCACATACAGGCACTCAATCTATGTAATTTTTCTGGAGTACCAGCTACCTGCTCCTCTGGTTTGAAAACTTTTTTGGACTGCCACAAACAGGCACTCAATCTATGTAATTTTTCTGGAGGACCAGCTACCTGCTCCTCTGGTTTGAAAACTTTTTTGGACTGCCACATACAGGCACTATCCAAATTAAATTGTCTCCATAGCAGCCTCCACACGTCGTCTTTTTAGCTGCCTTCACACGTTGTCTCCATTGCTACCTCCACACGTCATCGCCATAGCTGCCTCCAAAAGTAGTCCATATAGCTGCCTCCATACATGGTCCCCTTATCAAACGAGCTGTGTCAGGCAGAATTTTGGATTGTTTTCATGGCTTCCATGTTAACTTTGTCGCCACCCTGCTGTGTAATCCACAAAATATACTGGCAAACTTTTATCATTTACCAATATTATTTCAGCGCTTCTTGCGCATCTGTTTACATTCCCCTCACCCGCCATATCCCAAACTTATAAGAACGCTACTACACTTGATCTTATACAAAAGGTTCTTAAAAGTGCTGTTTGGGGAGTAGCCTAGAGACAGGGGCTTGGATTGGCGAAAGCTCGTCTGGCAGCGGAGCGCCAGCTCCATCCCAAGATCCAACTTACATAGTTTTAACTGCAGCACCTTTAATCTACTACTAGTTCACTGCCTCCATACATGGTCCCCTTATCAAACGAGCTGTGTCAGGCAGAATTTTGGGTTGTTTTCATGGCTTCCTCATCAAACTTGTTAACTTTGTCGCCACCCTGCTGTGTAATCCACAAAATATACTGGCAACCTTTTATCATTTACCGATATTATTTGAGCGCTTCTTGCTCACCTCCTTTGGTTCCTCTCTGCCACCCATTGGTTTTAAGCCTGAGTCCATTTGGGGTATGTTGCCAAGACACTCTCTAGCCTGCCGCTGCTGCCGCTGCCTCTGCATGCCGTCCCCTATAGTGTCAGGGTCAATTATTGGATGTTTTAGATGCTATCTAGCCTCATTTGGTCACTCTGTCATTGCCATGCTGTTGCCCATAGTTTTGGCATAATGGTGCGATTAAGCAGCCTCAGAGGCATCCATGCATGCTGCCCCTGCTGTTTCCTGTCCATTTCCGTGGTGTTTCCATCCTTTTCTGAGGTTCCCAGGTGCTTGGCCAAGCTTCCCTGTGCAGATCCTTGGTCCCCTTGAAAAATGCTCGAGTCTCCCATTGACTTCAATGGGGCTCGTTATTCGAGACGAGCACTCGAGCATCGGGAAAAGTTCGTCTCGAATAACGAGTACCCGAGCATTTTAGTCCTCGCTCATCTCTAGTGCTACTCCATTAGTGATGCGAACTTTTAAATTATTTTGCTGCTTTTGCTCTTGTGGCTGTATTAGCTGCCTGGTCCCTCTCTGCACATCCTCTTATCCACCTGCGGAAAGGGATTAGCTACACTTTTATTTATCTTCTGAAGATTGTACTAATATCTGACACATAGAAAAATGGAGATGAGAGAGATCAGAGTCAAACTCTGCTCTGCTGCCTCACCTAATCAATCAAACACACACTCAGCACTACTATGTCTCGTTTGTAGGGCTGCTCTCCTCTTTATCCTGCTGGACAGGAAGTACCTCTGGTTCTAGTAATCTCTTCTTCCTCCTCCACCTGCTTCTCCCATGCCAACCAAAACACACAATAGCAGTACTGATAGAGACAGGTTGGAATTATATCTGTGAAATGCTGTATTTTTGTTAATATTTAAGATTTTTTTCTTCATGGGAATACCCCTTTAATATTTAAGGTATAGAATGCCAAAGCAACCCAAACTCAAAAGTGTTAATCTATTGTCAAAAATGATGACTTAGCAAGCATTTTTAATTTTCTAATTCCATTTTTGTATCTTTTTAGTTTTAAGTTTGTGATGAAGTCATCATTATGAGATGTTGGTATTATTTTTTACTCTCCAACTTTAGGCTACACAACCATGGTAGTCTGGGGAATTACTGACCGCCTGATTTCATTGTCTGAACACTATGCGGAGGACAGTGATTCACAGACTGAGAATGGCCATGTCTTTTTAGCCTACATCATTACTTAAGTACAGACTAGTAAACAAAGGCAGCTACAACATCTCTCCAGGCATCGCTGATGCATGTGAAGGCTGCTGCATGTTTTAAATTCAGTCTAATGAAGTAAGTGCCACCTAGAGGTGGTTGTATGTAGCTGCTGTGACACTGATGACAAGCTGCTAAGTTTTGAGCTGGTGTCAAATCCTTCCACCACAAGTCCCATAGCAATAATTTGTCCTCCATCTATTGCATGTAGGACACACCAAGTCTTTTGATGCAAGAACAGGGAAGCGTGCTGTGTTATTTAGTGTATGTATGCTGCAATGTGCCTTTTGCTAATAGTTTCCCTTGTAAACATGATTGAATCCATCCACTCAGTATAGCATGCTCCTTTTCTTAGATTTCCGTTGCTAGGGTCAGATCTGCCTACTTTCCCTGCCTGCTTTTCCTACTTGCCTACTGTTCCCTGTATACAGATCCAGTGCCTGGCCACACCCCCTGCAACAGCGTGCATGCTCCTGGATCCTGCGTGCACTCATGCTGCCCTACAGACTATCCTATAATATTATGAGAGTGATTCCTGACAGGGAGATAGACAACTTCTAAGTGTCAGATGGTTGGTGCCTTGTTCGGACAAGTTCCTCAGGGCACCCTTGGATTTATGTGTACTAAGGGCAGCCTATGTTCTGCTCTGTGTCCTATCAGACGTCACTGTAATTCTCCCCACCCCTGAGGAGCTCAGAGACGAAATTGCCGTGGGGTTGAACATATAAAAAATTAGGAGTTTTAAACAAGGAAATAATGCAATCCCCTCCATGTGGGAAAGGGAAGGGCATACTTTTTTTTCAATGAAATGGCACTTATCCTTTAAACTACTACTATATGGAGTGCATTACATGGACAGGCCATCAATTTCATCTGCTATTATGTACTAAGTTATTTCTCCTGTGGGGGTGGTGTTGCTGTATTCCTAATCACAAATTATTGCTAGACATTCAGCAGTAAGTTACACTACCTACTTCGGTTTAGTGTGCATCAGTGATCTCCCCCAGGGATGGCAGCTATGCCTCACTGACACAGCTGACATCCTAGACCCCTATGTGCCCCACATCGCTCTCGCAACGCATGCTGCCGGGATCTCCCGGCCCAAACGCTGCAAACCCAGACTGACCTCAGCATGTCAGTTCTTCGCATCACACTCGCAAGTATGGAACGGGCCTCAGTCAGGGGGGAGATTGCAGAAGTCAGCCCTTTGATTTGCTTGTATTGCTTTGTACCTGAATTGTACCTGGCACAGACACAATAATCAATTGTGAAATTCAGCTGAGGCCCAGATATATTAGAGGATATTTTTTATACAGGTTAACAGGATTTCGCATAAAAGAGGGAATTTGAGAAAGGACATTTCATACCCTACCTGAGAGTTTTAGTAACATGCTAAAATTGTGTGACAGGAGATTTTATACATCTAAACAAATGTTTTGGACATGTAATACAAACAAGCAAACCAATAAAAAACCAAAATGAGAATGTAGGGTACCCCCGACTGAATATGGAGGGTGCCCTCTGACTGGGGGTGTCCAGGAGTTGCACTCAAGTGTTTTATTGTGGTGTTTGCACTTTAAGGGGTGTAGTGCTCAGTTGTTGGGCTCCTCCCCTCCCCGTGGTTTCCCCTCCTCTTGGGTTTATAAGCTGGTGCCTGGGCGTGCTGCTTCCTCTTGCCCGCGCCACCGGTGAAGCTGTGGTGAGCGTGTACTTGGGTTGTGTGCCTGTGTCTCCCTGCCAGGTTTGCTCATGGGCGATCCCCTGATAGAGGCGCTTCGCGCCCGCATAAGGCTGGAGGGAGAGGGCTGGCTGTCTCAGGTCCTCTCTCCCTCCCAGCTGTCATCCCCCGCTCCCCCCCCGGCGCCTTCTCCTGTACATTCCCCGGCGCCGGGTTATCGTCCTCCCCCCCCTCCTTGTTCGCTCCCTCCCCCTTCTTTTCTCCCTCCCCCTCCTTTTATCCCTTCTCCTGCTGCGCATGTGGTTAGCCGGCGGTCCGGACGTGTGTCGCGGCCGCCGGCGCGCCTGAGTGAGGACTCAGCCCTGCTGGCTGGTCCTGGCTCGCGCGCCCGGGCAGGGGGCGTCCCTGCCTCTTCTGCTGCGGCGCGCGGCCTATCGGCGCCTCGGTCCCGCCCCCACACCACACTTCCGGCCGACATTGCCAACATGGGAGGAACATACAGCTCCCCTGCCTCCTCCTCCTCCGAGGCTTCGGCCTCCAGCCACCAGGTTAGGGCTGCCCCGGTGACCGAGGGGCGGCAAGAGCTCTCAGCACCGGTGGCAGCAGCTGCTGCGCCTGTAGAAGCGGAGGCTAGTGCTCCTCCGCAGGCCCCCTCACAGCCTCTGATTTCCCCCCGCCCTCAGGCCTGCGTGGCCCAGCCTGTCATGGCCCCTGCACTGCCCCTGGTGGCCCCTGCACAGCCCCTGGTGGCCCCTGCTCAGCCCCTGGGGGCCCCCGCTCAGCCCCTGGCGGTCCCCGCTCAGCCCCTGGCGGTCCCCTCACAGTCCCTGGTGGTGCCCACACAGCCCCTTTCTGCTCCTTCTCAGCCATTTGCAGGGTTGTGTCTGCAGCCCGTTCCCCTTGTTCCATCTCAACCGCCTCCAGGACCGTCGGCTACTGCTGGGTCCAGGCGCAGGCGCAGCAGGTCCTATTCATCCTCGCCCGCCCGGGATGCACGCAGGCGTCGCCGCCGCGGCTCTGCGGTGCATCGTGACAGCAGTGGAAGGTGGTCCCGCTCCTCTCATCGGGAGAGGAGATCCAGGTCGTCCAGATGGCGTTCCCCGTCTTCATCGGGCGGTTCATCGGACGCCTCGGCGATGTCTGGTCAGAGGAGTCGTGGACGACGTGGGAGCAACAGGAGCCGTTCTGCCAGGGAGACCAGCCTGGTTCCACCGCCGATGCCATCGGCCACCATTGCGACGCCTGTGGCTCCGGCCACAGGTGCTACTATTTCTGGCGAGTATCCTTTTGTGGGTGCTTGGGCGGGGGCGGGGCCTAGTGGGGTGGGTTCGGAAATATTGTCTTCCTTGAAGCAGATTGTGGATAAGTTGCCTTCTTCTGTTACTCCATCTGTAACGCCCCCTCAGGTTCCCGTCCCTTCTACCACCGCTGCGCCTGCGTTGGCTGGGGTTCATAAGGACGCTGTGTATTGTGCTGTCAGCCCGTTAGGGGATCATTTAGACATTGCGTTGAAAGAAAAGATTTGGGCTAATGCGTACATTGACATCTGGTCGCTAGTAACGGTAGACCAGCATACAGTGGATAAGGAGCGTCGGGTTTGGTCTGAGCGGCCCCAGGATAGGAAGCCCCGGGTGGCCAAGACCATTAATAACTGGGTCCAGGCCTTTTTTGTTTTGGGGGGGGTCATGGGGCAAAAGCACCCGGAACGGTGTTCCGAGTTGTTTATGTACATGGACGGTATTTATTCTTCGTACAAGACACATGGCGGTTCTGCTTGGTGGAAGTACGATGAGGATTTTCGGAAGCGGTTAGCTCTGCATCCGGAAATGGGTTGGGGTGTAAAAGCGACGGATGCGTGGTTACGGTTAATGGTATCACAAAAGCCCCCTTCCTTTCCAGCCGTGGCCGCCTCCCCCGGAGCAGTCAGTGCTTCAGGGGCGGTGGCCGTTAGGCGCCCAGGAGCCTGTTGGCTCTTTAACGAAGGACACTGCCGTTTTTTCGGCCTTTGCAAGTACAAACACGAGTGCTCGTCCTGCGGAGGTCCTCACCCCTTCTCCCGCTGTAACAGGGCGGCGGGCAAGCAGCCGCCTAAGCCCTCAGATCCAAAAGACCCCGGTGAGCGTGGACGCGATGCAGCCGTGGCTCGACGCTTACCCCAATAGGGAGGCGGCCGAATCCCTATCTCTCGGTTTTCGTGACGGTTTTTTCATCCCTTTTTCGCTGTCCTGGGAAGGGTTTTTCGCGGATAATTTGAAATCGGCCAGGGAACATCCCGAAGTTTTACGTGAAAAAATTGCGAAGGAGGTCGCTTTGGGCAGGATTGAGGGCCCTTTCAGTCGCCCCCCGTTTTCTAATTTGCGTGTGTCCCCGCTCGGGGTGGTTCCTAAGAAGGAACCGGGCAAGTATCGCTTAATCCATCACCTTTCCTTTCCTAAAGGTTCATCGGTCAATGATGGTATTTTGCCGGAGGAGTCCTCTGTCTCCTATGTTCCTTTCGATAGGGCGGTCGCGTTGCTGCGCGTTGCAGGTCCTGGCGCTCTTATGGCGAAGTCCGATATTGAATCGGCTTTTCGGCTATTGCCTATACACCCTGATTGTTATCACTTGTTAGGGTGTTGCGTGGACGGGGGTTATTATTATGACACTTGTTTGCCTATGGGATGCTCCATTTCCTGCCGTTATTTCGAGTTGTTCAGTTCTTTTTTGGAGTGGGTGGTGCGGTATGAAACGGGTTTCAATTCCGTCATTCACTACTTGGATGATTTTTTGTTTATTGGCCCGGGAGGTTCCCCTGTTTGCACCTTTTTGCTGAAGACTTTTCAGTATTTTATGCGTTATTTTGGTGTTCCTTTGTCAGCAGAAAAGACAGAGGGTCCGTGCACGGTTATCACCTTTTTGGGCATCGAACTTGACTCGGTGGCTATGGTTTTTCGCCTTCCTCAGGACAAGTTGAGCAAGCTCATTGATTTGGTTGAGGGGTTTTGCGCAGCGAAGAAGGTTACGTTGCGGCAGGTGCAATCCTTGCTGGGCATGTTGGTTTTTGCATGCAGAATTATGCCCATGGGGAGGGTTTTTTCCAGGCGCCTTTCTTTGGCCACGCGGGGTGCCACTAAGCCGGCGCATCACATCCGGGTCACCTCTCAGCTTAGGGCTGATCTCCAGGTGTGGCGTGTTTTTCTGTCCTCTTACAATGGGCAGACGTGTTGGCCTTTTCCGGAAGTTCCCAGCCATGAGCTGTCCCTTTTTACTGACGCGTCGGGGGCTATAGGTTTTGGGGCCATTTTTGGGTCTGATTGGTGCGCCGCCGAGTGGCCTTTGGCTTGGCGGGATGCAGGTTTGTGTAGGAATCTGACCCTCTTGGAGTTGTTCCCGATCGTGGTTGCAGTGGAACTCTGGGGGCCTTCTTTTGCAAATCGTAGGATCTGTTTTCATACTGACAACCTTGCGGTCGTTTTTTGCATTAATAGATTGACGTCCTCATCCCTCCCTGTGTTGTCTCTGTTACGGCACCTGGTCCTTCGGTGTTTGGAGTTTAACATTGTTTTTAGGGCCCAACATGTGCCTGGTTGTGTTAACATTGTTGCTGATGCTCTTTCCCGTTTTCAATGGCAGGAGTTTCGGGAGTTTCTTCCTTCGGCCGCCCAGGAGGGGCGGGAATGCCCATCGTTCCTGTGGGACCTGATCCTCAATTGATGTCGCTGGTCCAGTCCTCTCTTGCTCCTTCGACATGGCGTCAATATGGTAAGGCGTGGGAGTCGTGGTTGGCCTTTGCCGGTGACAGGCCTGTTTTTTCTAGCTCGTCAGACAGGGTCGAAGTGACTTTAGCCTTTTTATCCTCTCTCCGCTCCCGTGGAGCTTCCGGGGCGGTTGCGCAAAAATGCCTTGCTGGCTTGGCATTCCATTTTCAGTTGCGGGGCTGGCCAGATATTACAAAGGGTTTTCTCATTAGACAGATCCTTAAAGGTTGGAAAAGGGAGGCAGTGACTACGGAGTCGCGGCGCCCAGTCTCCTTCTCGCTTTTGGGGTCTCTGGTGTCAGCTTGCGGGTCGGTTTGTTTATCTGAGTTCGAGGCTTTGCTGTTTTCCTTGGCTTTCAGTCTTGCATTTTTTGGGGCTTTTCGTATCGGGGAATTATTGCCGGCGTCCGCTTCTTCATCTGGGGGTTTGCTTAGGCAGGACGTTGTTTTTGGCCAAGATGTTTTGCGGATTAAGGTCCGCAGGTCTAAGACGGACATTTATGGGAGGGGTTCATGGATTCGTTTGTGCGCTGTACCCGGTCCGATTTGCCCTTTTATGTTGTCCCGCAGTTTCTCATCTCTTTCTCCCCAAGGGGATCGTTTTTTGGTCCATGCCGACGGTTCGCCTCTTACCCGTTTTCAATTCTTGTCTGTGTTTCGTGGATGTTTGTCCACTTTGGGACTTGTCCCTTCTGAGTACGGCACGCATTCATTTAGGATTGGTGCTGCCACGGAAGCGGCCAGGGCGGGTTTACCTGATTCCGATGTTATGCGTATCGGGCGCTGGCGCTCTGGTTGTTTTGCTCGCTATGTCCGTCCTGATCTTCTTCAGTAAATGTTTTGCCAATAATTTCCTTTGTTTTCTGTTACAGGTTCTTCTGCGCTGCGTTCGCGCCCGGCTGTGTGGATACTGGGGCATTCATATGTCTATTGGGCGTCCCAAAGGGCAGAGAGTCGGCCGGGTGGGAGGACTTTGGGTTTCCATGGTGTGGATGTATTCTGGCGTGGCATAAGAGGTTTGTTATGGTCCCAGGTCCTGACTGAGGTGGTGGACATTAGTCGTGTTTGTAATTCCCCGGTAGTGCTGGTGATTCATGCTGGCGGTAATGACCTTGGTTCCCTTAGGGTCGCAGAGCTGCTAACGGTTATGCGCTCAGATGTGGACAAGTTGTCTGCATTCTTTGCCGAGGTTGTTATAGTATGGTCTGAGATGGTCCCGCGGGTGGCTTGGCAGGGTGCAAGGGATGTTGGGGCTATTGATCGTGCTAGGCGGACTATAAATGCTCGGATGGCGCGCTTTGTGAGGTCAAAGTTTGGTGTGGTGGTTAGACACAGAGAGCTGGAAGGGGATAATTCGGCTTTGATGCTGGATGATGGGGTTCATCTGACGGACATTGGGCTTGACATATTTTTGTCGGGCCTGCAGGACGGCATTGAGCAGGCGCTTTTCCTGTTGGGTGGCGGTCGGAGCTCTGTGTAGGGTTACACGGAGCTCCTGGTGGCGGAAAATGGAAGAGATTGGTGGAGATTGGAGATTTGGAACGAGATTTGCCCGGAAGACGCAGTGTTGGGCGGGAGTCCGGCCGAGCAAACCGCTTCGGGCAGCTGCGGTTTTTTGGCACAAAGGAACATCATAATAGTGCCGTTTAATTTTGGAGTTTTGTTAAATTGTTAAATAAATAGCTGTGACCTTTTTTACACCCAACAGGAAGCCTCATTGCCTTTACTTGGTGGGGATGTTTGTTAGAGTTTATAACTCTGTTAATATTATGGGTCTGTTCTAAAGTGCCTTATTGGGGAAAGAATTGGTGTTTAAGTTTACTACCTCCCAGTCTGCTTAGTATAAAGGCATGACTTCTGTCTCATATGAAAACACATAGAGGGGCACAGACATTTACTTACCGGGTCCTGCGGAGTTCACGAAAGTGCATTATCCGATGATTGTGAGCCCGATATCCTGCATGTGTCGCTTCCAACGTCTCACTGCTGTGAGGTCCTCTCCAAGTCAAGATGCCGGGGTATAATACAAGTAGAGCAGAGTAGCAGGAAAGGACAGGGTATACCCCCAGCCAAAACTATACCTAGGGCTAACAATAGGTCATCAAAATCTATGTCCCAGAAAGCAGTATTACAGTTTAGGCAACATGGCAAAAATTATCAGCTACCTTATAATGATATTTCTTCATAAGTCCTTAGTCTTAATTTAATAACGATCCGTGCCAATTATCTAATGGTTCACCAATCCCAGCAAAGCATCGGAAAGCGCTTAGTAATAAAGAAATAATACAATAAATAGTCAATAAATAGATCTCTCACAAGGGACTGGGCAGAAAATCGTATATGTAAATGTTTATACTTAAGGAAGATTACGGAGAAGGAAAAAATGTTACATTCCCGTGGTGGGACATTCTCCAGAGCTTCAAGCAGTGATAAATAGAATTATCTATATAGGAGCATTTTGCAGTAAAAAGTACAGCTATGATCTCTAAAGGCCTTTGCTAAAGCTTCATTAGCCGGAACTATTTTCTGCATGCTATTTTGTAAGAGATAAAAAGACCTAATTAGAGGAGTTGCTTCGTTACAGCCATCGCTTTCAGCTCATTTCATTACTGCCCTCTTCCTTAATACGTGCCATCTTTATAAGCAGATATTATGGGCAGCGCAAGGCTATAATTTGTAAATCATGGTATTAGAAATAGCGGACATAGTCTTCAATTATGTTACCCTGGTAGTAACACAAAAGCAAAAAATAAAAATAGGTAGGGACTAGTAATCACTGCAGAGAAGTACAGAAATATACAGATTTACTTATAGAAGAAAACAAATCGACCTGTACTGTATTTTTCGGACTATAAGGTGCACAAAAAATCCTTTGATTTTCTCAGAAATCCAAGGTGCACCTTATAGTCCAGTGCGTCTTATATATGAATGGTACTTACAGGCAACAGCTGCCTTGAGCTGTGCACAGGTCTGGTCATTCATCCTTATAATCAGGTGCGCCTTATAATCTGGTGCGCCTTATAGTCTAAAAAATATGGTAATTCATTCTGAAAGAATTTACCTTTCAATTTGAAAAAGGCTGTATGTGCTATAGTTGTTTTTATGCCCACAATATTACCATCTGCGGGTATTTATCGAGGCCTATTGGCATACAAGCCCTGATATATTTCCCCCCTTAATCCACCTCTATCTGAGGTAACGACGAGAGATGTAAAGAGTGGCGCGCAATGGACTGGAGTGACCTAAACAGGTGCAAGCACAAATCTATGTCAGGTAGGGCCTGGTGCAGAGTTGTCCACAGGCGCACCCACCCATTGGATATGGATCAGGAGGCCGGAGCTGGATAGATCAGGAGACTAGGCCTAAGCCCCCTCTGCTTATACCTCCACCTGCCTGGCTATCTGTTAGGTTTTAACCACCTGACAAAATAAAGAGGAGTGTTTTTATTGGTATGTGTCGAGTGCCGCATCTTTTTTCTTTATTGTTGTAAAGCAGATTTTAGATTCTAACGCTGACTGGGGCAGAGCACCACCACTGCCTCATCATTATCTCTGGCGGTCTCAGGATTTGTCAGTACGCAAAAAAAGAAGAGAATGAAGATGTGAGATAGTGCCCCTCAGTTCATTTCATTGCATATCGGATGTCTATGGGAAAGCTGGATACGGATCAGCCCCATTATGTTTATGGGAAAGCTTCAAAAGATGTATGCATCAGTATTTGATCAGGAATAGATCAGTATTTACACTGCATATGTGTGATTTTATTTTTGGTGGTCTAGGGGAAGCTCAAGTCTGTATCTTGGTAATCTTCAAAAGTGTAAGGGATATTCCCACCATCTCCAGTGGTCTATACCAGTAAAGGGCTTAATGTAAGGATCCCTGGTGGTTTGGACAGTAAAGAGGTTGATGGGAGCAGCAAATCAGTTAATGGCTGTATACCCACAGGGTGGTGGTACCTTCCAACATTTCTGATAGTTCTACACAGTAAATAATTTATTAAAGGAAACCTACCACTTCCGATAGGGCTTCTAAGCAGCGAATGCCGTGCACCAGCTCAGGGTGAGCTGGTGCCGGCGCTTATCTTCGTTATGTTTTTAAATGGTTTTAAGGCATTTAAACACTTTATTAATCTTTATATCCGAAGTAGCTTCTCCGCACCGTGGTCTGTGCTCGGTGCACCATGCGCGACCACTTCCTATTCAGGCGCACACACAGTCGCGCGCATGGTCGCTCCTTTGTGTAGGGTAGTAGAAGGATACATGTGGGCTATGTTTTCTCTATGTTTGAGCAGAGTGATTCAGGAGCACTCTACCTGCTCATTAAGGGGAAACTCAAGAAGTCTACATGGGAGCAGACCAAATGAGTGAGAAATTGTGTGGATCACATATAGTTTCTAAAACATATAAAAAATGTTGTATGTAGAATATGCACCCATTTTGGTGGTAATTAAGGGATACTATAGAGATTAGTTTTCCAGGATAGGAAAAGGAAAACCGTGCCTATTTTGAAACAAAGCTCCCCTGACATCAAGCATGACTTTTAGGAAGCCTTATAACAAGATGCAGGATTAGAGAGGAGTGGTTTTCCTTTTCCCATCCTGGAAAACTTATTTGCATATTTTCCCGGTATCCTCCAGTAGAACATCAATAGCTGTAAGTCTGCACACGCCTAAAAGGCGGCCTTACTTTGCAAAGTCTCTGTAAGGAGAACTCTTACTATCTAACCTTGGTGGTAATTAAGGACTAATTCTGCCAAATTTAGTCTAGGAAAACTGTCCCAATATCTTAAAATAAACTTTATTGATGTTTTTAAAAGTTTTACAGATTATATTAATAATGAAAGACAATTTTAGAAAAAAAAGGTTACTTTCAGCTGAACATAAATCAAATCTTATCTTTATTACTTATGCTGTTCGCTTACACTAAAGAGAGGTTAAGGAGACCAAATTGATATCTCCTGGGTCACATCCAGAGGATTGAGTAGGTTCTTGATGTAAGCTGTGCTCTTTCCACATAAAAAGACAAATCCATTTTGCCTTAATATAAACTGCACATTGGATATCTGGTCTGTACAATAAAGAAATACTGTGGTGGATCTTAATTACATTACTTAGATACACGGTAGACTTACTAAAAAAGATCATTTTCAGTTCAGTAAAACTGAAGGTGATTTTTTTTCACATATAACAAGAGTTTATATTTTGTACCATAGTCTTTATCTTGCACTTATAGGGAACCTACCACCACGATTCTACCTATAAAGGTAGAACGGGTGGTAGGTGGATCTGTAGGACGTGAGGATAAATGATTATGCATCCACTATCCACCAGCCACTATCTACACTCACCGGCCACTTTATTAGGTACACCTGTCCAACTGCTCGTTAACACTTAATTTCTAATCAGCCAATCACATGGCGGCAACTCCTGCAGTTCAAACCGAGCATCAGTATGGGGAAGAAAGGTGATTTGACTGCCTTTGAACATGGCATGGTTGTTGGTGCCAGAAGGGCTGGGCTGAGTATTCCAGAAACTGCTGATCTACTGGGATTTTCACGCACAACCATCTCTAGGGTTTACAGAGAATGGTCCGAAAAAGAAAAAACATCCAGTGAGCGGCAGTTCTGTGGGCGGAAATGCCTTGTTGATGCCAGAGGTCAGAGAAGAACGGGCAGACTGGTTCGAGCTGATAGAAAGGCAAGAGTGACTCAAATCGCCACCCGTTACAACCAAGGTAGGCAGAAGAGCATCTCTGAAAGCACAGTACGTCGAACTTTGAGGCAGATGGGCTACAGCAGCAGAAGACAACACGGGGTGCCACTCCTTTCAGCTAAGAACAGGAAACTGAGGCTACAATTTGCACAAGCTCATCGAAATTGGACAGTAGAAGATTGGAAAAACGTTGCCTGGTCTGATGAGTCTCGATTTCTGCTGCGACATTCGGATTGTATCAACGGTTCAGGCTGGTGGTGGTGGTGTCATGGTGTGGGGAATATTTTCTTGGCACTCTTTGAGCCCCTTGGTACCAATTGAGCATCGTTGCAACGCCACAGCCTACCTGAGTATTGTTGATGACCATGTCCATCCCTTTATGACCACAATGTACCCAACATCTGATGGCTACTTTCAGCAGGATAATGCACCATGTCATAAAGCTGGAATCATCTCAGACTGGTTTCTTGAACATGAGAATGAGTTCACTGTACTCAAATGGCCTCCACAGTCACCAGATCTCAATCCAATAGAGCATCTTTGGGATGTGGTGGAACGGGAGATTCGCATCATGGATGTGCAGCCGACAAATCTGCGGCAACTGTGTGATGCCATCATGTCAATATGGACCAAAATCTCGGAGGAGCTTCCAGCACCTTGTTGAATCTATGCCACGAAGAATTGAGGCAGTTCTGAAGGCAAAAGGGGGTCCAACCCGTTACTAGCATGGTGTACCTAATAAAGTGGCCGGTGAGTGTATATGAACAGAATTCAAACTGCATGAGCCTAAAAGTAACATATAAAAGTAGATCAGGTTACAGAGGATAACATACAGTGGGGGACTGTTTGAAAAGTCAAGATTTCAGATGAGATAGAGGAATGTGTTATGTCTGACTAAAGCTATGGATTTTTACTTTGAAAACTGTGTATTAGTCAGGGGTCGGGGGTAGAGATTTCAAAGATTTGGTGCAGTCCTGAATATATAAGTGGGAGGTTCTTAAATGATTGACAGGGTCAAGAGCATGAGTAGGGCAGTAGACTAAGATGAGGGAAGAGAGGTAGGGAGGTGCAGAGCTTTGTGGATGAAGGTGAACTTGTATTCGAAAGGAGATGGGGAACCAGTGCAGTAACAGGCACAGAACAGGGGCATCCATACAGCATCTTTATTGAAACATTAATCTGGCTAATGAATTAAAGGACATCTGCCATCAGGTCTGTGTCACTTGTCCTGTCACTACTACCTGTTGGAGCAGCTCACAAGGATCCATCCCAGCCTTTATCTAGTTATTTCATACATTAATCATTGTAAAATCATCTATTTTTTATCATGTAAATGAGGCTGGTCACATGGTCAGAGGCAGTGATGTCACCCCTGTTACCCCTCCCCTCTCCTCCCCCTGCTCATGTCTGTGTGTAATGTATAGTAAAGCATGGCTAGTGTGTGTGCTGCATCTACTGACATGCTGCATCTTCCTAATATACAGGTGAGAGACACAAACATCAGCTACACAAGTACCTGACATGTTCTGCTGTAACATGGCTGCAGCCTGGAGCTTCTGTATCTCTCCTAAACACACACACACATGCACACACAGGCTGCAGGGGGTGTGGCCACCAGCACCAGGAAGCACATCATTATACAGCCTCACATCATTATACAGGCTGTCAGTCATTCACTGGGGGTGTGGCTGTGCCTCCCACTCATGAATAAGGTGGACAGCTTGAATATGCTAATGCTTCATTGGACATTTCACAGGTCATCTGCATACAGCTTTAGGACCTCATTGCTTAGGTTTACAGGCATGTAGAGGGACAATGAATGGATAGAGGCAATGCTCTCTAATGGCAGTTTATGAAAATATATTTAGTTTAGGGGGGTTATTTTGCATGACGGGTTCTCTTTAAGGAAAGATTCTAGAAAAGAGAGAATTTAGTAAATAACACTGAAAATGGCAGTAAAAGGTGCAAACTATTGTAATCCAAGTATCTGAATTTTCTGCCTCCTACATGTCAAGTGGGGAGGACCCATACATATTAGATTGATGATTGATCAAAATCTCTAGGTATGATTGTTAGGGTACATTCACATGACATATCCCGAGCGAACATACAGCGATGCTCACCCATCCGCTCTCCATAGTGTAGCAAGCTACTGTTGCTAAAGCATGCAGAAATATAGGACATTTCCTATATTTCGGCTTGCACGGTCACAGTGAGACAACGTATACTCATAGGACAGATGCCATAGACATCAATGACATCCCCATTACGTGCATGTGAATGAGCCCTTAGATATACAATCCATGTATCCTACCTAAAGATCTATGGTGATTTGTGTCTTTCCTGATATCAGTATACAACAAATTTATAATTCCATAATCTTTATTGGTTCAAAATTGTATGGAATCTACAAGGAATATAATAACAGAATGACAAGGTCTGTTATAGGCCACATTACGGAATTTGGCTCCTGTTACGTGGTGTATATAGCAGAGACTTGGCACTACAGACAGTGCTGCTCAGTTACATTTTTAACAATAGAGTTACAGGTAATATCTTATAAAGGTTTGGCTCCAGACGTACCTGGTAGAGCATATTTCTAAACAGAAATGTGAATGCAGCGCAGTACTATATAACAATACTAAAATTAGGCGGCTCAGCTCCATCTTATTGTGGGTTAAAGCGGGTTCTAAGCAGGGAATCATAAGACAAGACTTTAATTACTATCTTAAGTTTTTTCATGCTGAAAATTCTCATTTGTTCTGTGTGCCAATTGTACCATAGAAGGTGACCTTGCAGAAGATCTAGTATGGACAGTCTGGAGGTGGGAACACTTCTAGGAATCTGCCTAAACTCTCTGGATTGCTGTGTCTGGCAATCTTTGTGCTTGCATGTAAATGTTCACCTTATTGGCCATTTCTGCATTTCCTATTCCAATATAATAACCAAAAATGGCTACATTTATATTAGTGGAAAATGCTCTTTAATTGAAATCCTATGCTTTCAGGGGAATGTGTTACAAGGAATGAAACTTTTGGTCACCACAACAATGATAAAGAAAATGCATTATGTAAATCAATTGTTATTTGTCACCTGAGTAAAAATATAATTTCCTTACTTCACAGTGGAATTAGTATTTCTTCCCTATAAGATGCCTCTGTCACATACATTTCATCCTAGAAGTGTCAGGCTCCTTGATGAAAGCTGAGGAGCTTTGTTCTGCTGATCAGTGCTGGCCTCAGCGACACCAACCCATCTCACATTCGCTTCTCGCTGTCACGGATTAAGGTGCTGGGGCTGTGCCGTGTCTGATGCTCCTGCTTTATGCAGTGGAAAGATAGGAGAAGGCAGAGAATTTTATCCATAACAGAATATAGCGAGGCAGTAATTGAAAATCACCCATGCACTAACCAGTCTGCCTCCGACTCCCACTAAACAGTTCTGATTTCATAAGCTGGAGGAAGAATGACATGGGAGGAATGGGATACAATTTTAAAATGGGACGGCTGAAAAAATTCCAAATGAAAATATTATCGTTAGTCACTTCATTCAGAAAGTTCCTGCTGCCAGAATTCATACGCTGTTCTCCAGAACCGGCTGTGTCTTAGTATTGATGTCTCTGTTTGTAAAGAAAAGAAAAAATATAACATGTAACACTGTTTTAGAGACATGCCGAGTTTATTTCCCCCCAACAATATTGTTTCACTATGTTTTTCAAAATGTTTAACCCCTTGGTGAGATTTTCCACTTATCCACAAGAAAAAATAGAGTTTTGAAGATTTTTTTTTATTTGCACTAAAATGGTGCCAGTAAAAAATTACAACTTGTCCAGTAAAAACAATCCCTTATACATTTCAAGTATTGTTAAAGTAAACCTACCACTTGTAGTGGCAGGTTTCCGATGGCAATACCGGGCACCAGCTCAGGGTGAGCTGGTGCCGGAGCTTATTTTAGTTAGTGTTTTAAACCACGGTATCGCGGTTTAAAACACTTTTTAAACTTTATAGCCGGCGCAGGCAGGTACGCGCTCGGCGCTTACCGTGCACGCGGCTACATAGGAAGTGAATGAGAGCCGCGTGCACGGTAAGCGCCGAGCGCGTACCTGCCTGCGCCGGCTATAACGTTTAAAAAGTGTTTTAAACCGCAATACTGCGGTTTAAAACACTAACTAAAATAAGCTCCGGCACCAGCTCACCCTGAGCTGGTGCCCGGTATTTCCATCGGAAACCTGCCACTACAAGTGGTAGGTTTCCTTTAAGCATACAGGTGTCAGCATATAGTAACAGAGAGAACTCGTACTAAAATGTTTAAAAATCTATATAACTTTGGTTCAGAAAATGATTCAGTTATTCTGACAGCCATATTATACGTTGGGAAGGAATTTTTCCCTGACATCAACCTTGCAGGTTTTTACGTTCTTCTCTATTAATGCAGTAAATATTTTAGGTTGGCCTTGATGGACTGATGTCTTTTTCTAACATTTTTTACTATAATACTATGACATTTGAAATCTCATTTCACATCTGCTTACACGGCTTATTATTGATGGCAACGTTTCAATAATTTGGAAAATCTTTATAAGATTTTGGGGCAGATTTATCAAGAGTAAGAATGGGCTTAGTTGTCCGTGGCAAACAATTACAGCTCCCCTTTAAAATATTTATGAGCAGTGGTAAAATGAAATCTACCCCTTTGAGTTTATATGAAACCGATATTGTAGAAACGCTCTGCTGTCTTATAGTTATCGATCGCTCAAGGACCTGCTCTCAGATCGCCGCAACCCAACAAACTGTGGGGAATTTAGGTTTTGGCTGATGTTTCCCTATGGGCATTAAAATCACTAAGAACAACATCAATAATACAACAGTCCTTATGTGTAGCCTTTGTTGGACTCTTGTCCATGAGGTCTAAAAATGGAATAAGGAAAGGTTTATATATCAGACTGATAAGGAAGAAGCAGGAGGAAGAAGGATGAGCAAGCGGAAGAAGCTCAACAAGTAGAGACAGTTGCCAAAGATTATTATTCAGTTGTCATAAATATAAACCTTTCCTTTTTCCATTTTTAGGTACAAATTTAAAGGTGTCCCCTGTTTTTAAAGGGGTATTTCCAGGGGTGATCCTAAACTTTCTGCTGCCTGAGACAAGCTCTATAATGTTTTCCCTATCCAGTAGTAATATATCAGGTTACCATTTCAGTGGTTCTCCCGGCAGAGTCTCACATCTATGGTGACATAACGTAGGTTGTAAAAAGAAACTATTTTTAAGTGTCAGGTCCTGCTTTGTAGCAGATAATTGCGCTCCTGATGCTGCCCATCATCTTGCTGAAGATGGTGCTGCCTGTTATTTTTTTGTTGAGTTGTCCTTTTAAGTGGTACCATTTTGGTGCACATAACTTTTTTTGATCAGTTTTAAAACATTTTTGTGAAGGGATTTTATGAAAAATGTACATTTTTTCTGAGTTTTTCGGGTTTTGTTTTTACGGCGCTCACCAAGCAGGTTCAATAATGTTACCTATTGTACAGATTGTTACGGATGCGGCAATACCAAATATGTGGGTTTTTTTCTGGTGATTTTGTGTTTTTTACTTTATTAGATATGTGTAGGGAATGTTTGTGTTTAGGGGACTTTAACTGATTAATTAATTCTTTTAACTGTTTTTTTTACTTTTACAGGTTGGCTTGAACAAGCGATACTCTAATGGCTTGTTCAAGCTATTCTTCACCTATTACAGTTTAATATAGCATGCTCAGTGGACCTGGCAGGACCTGGAAGACCTGGCTCCCGGAGGAAGTCGCGCAGCCCCGGGGCACTGGCAGACCCCGGGGCTGCCAGCAGAGGATCGGACCTCTTGTAAGTGTCGGAGGGGGGGGGGGAGTCCGATTTGGCACACAGGACTGTGGCGTGTAAGGGGTTGATGCCCACCATCGGAGGAAACTCTGATCGCGAGTGCTAGAGACGAGTGCCAGTTGTAACATAGTAACATACAGCTGGCACCTGATGCTTCTGGTACCGGCTCTGTTCAGGAGCCGGTGCCAGAAGCATAACATAATAATTCTGCAAAGTGCAGGAACGCACTTCCTGCCATGCAGTATTATTACGTCAAATGTCGAGAAGGGGTTAAAATGGTAACCATTTTAAGGCAGCATTGAAAAAATTACACCACCAACAGCTCAGTACACTGAAGTATGAAAAAGTTATTAGAGCCAGAAGATGGCAAATCTTCGTGCTGAGGCCCCCGCAGATTCCGAAAACGAGCGTCCCGTCGAACCCCTTGCCGCTCCTCAGATTAATGGTGCAGACGGCCGCACATGGAGCTAACAGAGATCACTGAGCTAATTGGACTCCTCGTTCTCCTCGAGCACTCAGACCCTCACTGATTAGCAAGTTCGGCCCTATTCCGTGGAGAGGGCCTAACTTTAGTTCAAGGGAAAACCCCTTTAACTTTTGTAAATGTATGAAAACATTATAAAACCTATACAAACTTGGTATTCCAGTGATCGCACCGACCAAAGAATAAAGTAGACATGTCATCTGGGGTGCACATTGAAAGCTGTAAAATCTAAGCCCACAAGAAAATGGTGCAAATGCATTTTTCACTGCATTTGGAATATTTTTTCCGCTTCTCATCTCAGTACAGGGCATGGAATATTAAATACCGTCACTAGTGCAATTTTTTACGCAGAAAACAAGTCCTCACACAGTTATTTACATGTAAAAATAAAAAGTTATAGATTTTTGGAGGTAGGGAGTGAAAAATGAAAATGGAAAAACAAAAAAGGGCCTGGTCGTTAAAGTTAATCTATGTTCAAATAACCCAATAGACCCCATTATAAATCAATGGAATTCAAGGGATTTTTTAAGATCTCCTACAAACCCCTCCTAACTCTCATTGTTTTATCCTAACATGGGGCAATGATGCTTGTGAGAACAGATCTTAAAGGGATTGTCCACTTTCAGCAAACAATTACCGTAATATTGTTTGTGCAACAAGGCTCGTTATGCAAAGCTCTGATTACTCTCTGCGTCATAGCGAGTCACGCACTTTTGTGACATCACAGGATCAAGGAACGGTTTGTATGTATACACAGGAAGTACAAATTGAAGCTTCCTGTTGAATGACATAAAAATAGAAAACTGAGTAATTGATAAAGAAAGTACATTGAAAAATTGTATAACTATACATTATTCAAACAATATCAATAAGTTTCTGAAAGTGGACAGCCCCTTTAAACATACAGGAATGATATGTATTGTTAGAAAATAGATGCTAGGATATCTACTGTGATCTATAAATACATTAATAAATACTTGTCTACTATAAAGAAGGTACTTTGAGAGCACATCAGACTTTTTCCCCCTGGCTTTAGTAGAGATGTCTTGTGCGCCTACAGTCATAGAACATTGCTGAACTTCCGAAGCTTACAAGATTTAATGAACACCTCATGCTCCGTTGCTGAACTGAATCAAATGCAGGCCTCTAGGTACCCCACATAAAGGATTGTTTCACTAGCCCACTTTACACCGACTCTAATAATGGCTTCGAATCCATCCATTCGAGTGTTTAATTGAGCCATAGGGGTTTTATCAGAACACTGAATGCTGGCTGCAAAATTCAATAGGCATCTTTCTTCTGTAGCCCTTATTTGCTTTACAAGGTTGAGCGCATCACAAACCAGTTCTCCGACTTTTTCCCCAGAAGCGTTGTGTCAGGAGGTGATTTTCAGCAAACATAAGCTCAGGTTGCACAGGGGATGTTTTGAGTATGCCGGATTTTTTTTTCTAGGGAAATAGTTGGCGCACATCACAGACATTGGAGTCCTGGAACATATTATGAAAACACCTTGGGATACTTGTTAAGTCAATGATGATAGGGGTTATTAACATTCCTTATGTTTACGCAACCTGTGGTCCTTCAGTAACTGTGATGCTGCGAGTCCCTCTATCTTAGATATTTCCCAGAAGCCTGGTTTATGGTTCTGTTCACACAACAGTATTAAAATAAATATAGAACAAGTATAGAACATGAATGTTTCATGTTTATCTGCACATCCTTTACCTACATCTGGTTTCTGTCTATGGCTAGCAATTACCCCGGTCGTTAATATGGACATGCACCGATATATCCAAATGTTTTCAGTTTCCAGGCCCTACAAAGTCAAAAATAAAAATTCTGCGATGAATACTTATTTTTAGAAACCCCCTTAATAAAAATCCTTTTTCTTGCTTCTCAGATTGTTAGCAGCCTTGCCATTGCTATCTCTTTATTAACTTGGCACTATAAGACCTGTATTTGTGTGAAGTCCCATTACACATTAAAGTATAATGTGCACCCAGATAGAAAAAAAATCATCTATTGGGGCACTATATTGGAGTTAATAATAATTAAATGGGGCACTATGTGTAAATTAATTGTTTAGGGGGGCATAATATTTGAATTAATGATTTAATGGGGCACTGTATGTAAATTCATGTTTTAAGGGGGCACAATCTGTGAATTAATCATTTAAAGGGGCACTATATGTGAGTTCATGATTTATAGGGCACAGTATGTGAATTGATAATGGGGCACTATATTTAGGGAGGCACCCTAATGTATAAAAATTTGGACATTTTGCATGAAACAATTGATTAGATGGGCACTGCATCGAAAATAATTGCTATAAGGAGATATGTATATAAAATATAATTGATTAGTAGGGGCATTACAAAGACAAAGTAATTCATTGGAGGAGGCTACATTTAAAATAATTGAGAGGGAAACTAAGAAATTAATCGTGGCAAATCATTTACAGGCAGTCCCTGGGTTACGTACAAGATAGGTTCTGGAGGTTTGTTCTAAAGTTGAATTTGTTTGTAAGTCGAAACTGTATATTTTAGAATTATAACCCCGACAAAAATTTTTTGGTCTCTGTGACAATTGGATTTTAAAAATGTTGGACTGTCATATTAACCAGGATTCACAATAAAGCTTAATTGCAGACACCTTTAATAACTGTTATAGCTGATAATTGTAGGCTGGGACTAAAGTACAGTAAATGACCAAAATGTAGAGGTCCGTTTGTATCTAGGGGTCGTCTGTAAGACGCGTGTTCTTAAGTAGGGGACCGCCCGTAGTTTTCATTTATTAGGTGTACAGTATTATTTATGTTGTATATATTGTGATAAATTGATAGGCTGTAGTTTAATTTTTTATATATTCAAGGTTACAGCATAGCTTTGTTATGGGGGTATATTTGATATGTGTGGGGGGCACAGTGTGGTGGGGGATTCCACAACTGTACTAAATATGCTGCAACTAGTTATTTCCCATGTGATCTTCCAAAGTGTATGGGGGGTATTGAGACTGACAATGGCCCACTCCATTAAAGGATATCTAAAATTACAATCAAGATAAAGATAAACCAGGGACACTTACTCGTATATCCAGATCCCCTGTTTGTGGGGATATTCTTATATTAGTTATCCATGGCCTCCTGTCTTCTAAAATCAACTTTTAAAATTGTGATAATGGGTCTGAAGTATTGTTATTGGAGCCCCTCTGTGTTGTAGCTTCACAGGCTGCTACACTGTCTCACACTCCCCCTCAGAACTTCCCTCTCCCTGATGTAATATCACTGCAGCACATGATGTTCCAGCACACAGTGTAACAGCATGTGAATCTGCAGCACAGAGGGGCTCTGGTAACACACCTGGGCACCATTCCTTAGCATAAGTTTATTTTGGAAGTAAGGAGGCTATGGATAAAAAATAGCCATGGGGCCATGTAAGTGTTCCTGGTTTATTATGCTCTATTGTGATAGTAAATTTGCTGCTACTTTATTTCGCTGTGGATTTACATGTGGGCACCCTACGTGTCCTTTCACATGGACTTGGAAGGTAAGTATTGGAAGGATGAACCTGGACAAATCCAACAGGTTCTTCTTTTTAGTGGCAGAAAACAGCTCTACTGTGGGTCAGTATACAACATGAAGGACTGCACAATGCATTTTTGTCCAGTACCTGGACCTTCATCAGGTGTATAATAATAATAATTCTTTATTTATATAGCGCATACAGATTACGCAGCGCTGCACAAAGCATGACAAATCGGTCCCTGTCCCCATTGGGGCTCACAATCTAAATAGCCTAACAGTATGTTTTTTTTAACATGGACCGACATTACATTCATAATGGGGCAAATTTACTTACCCGGCCCATTCGCTATCCAGCGGCGCGTTCTCTGCTCTGGATTCGGGTCCGGCCGGGATTTAAGAAGGTAGTTCCTCCGCCGTCCACCAGGTGGCGCTGCTGCGCTGAAACTCATCTCATCGCGCCGGAATGCACCACCTCGGACCAGGTGAAGGTAAGCACTCCCCAAGCGACACTTTTTCGGTTTTTAAATGCGGCGGATTTTCCGAATACGTCGGGTTTTTGTTCGGCCACGCCCCCCGATTTCCGTCGCGCGCATGCCGGCGCCGATGCGCCACAATCCGATCGCGTGCGCCACAATCCCAGGGCAATTCAGGTACAATCGGCGCAAATCGGAAATATTCGGGTAACACGTCGGGAAAACGCGAATCGGGCCCTTAGTAAATGACCCCCAATGTGTGCACAACAAGCTATTCAGTGCATCTTTAAAGGGCCTTTTAAGGGGTTGTCTGGAGGTTGAAAAGCAACCATTTTTTTGTAAAAATAGCACCACATCTCATCATGGGTAGTGTGTGGTATTGTAACTAAACTATGTCATATCTATACAGCTGAGCTGCAATACCAGCACAAACCATTGTTAGGTGTGGCGCTGTTTTTGAAAGAAACAGCCATGGGTTTTTTTAGCTCTTGTAGATATAACCTGCCCCTTCTGATGTATTATAAAGCACTTAACTTTTGTCACTTTTTTGGTTCTATCATTTCAGCTATGTTTCCTGAGGGATCGCAACTGGTAAAAGCAATGTTGTGTCATCCCTCAGAGAACTAGGTTATGCTGTGATGCAGATGTCATAGCCAGGCAATGTAGGTGTCTCTATGAATTATGTCTGAATTATTACTTATTAGTGCAGAAAATATGAACAATTAAATAATTACTATAGCTTACTCATAGTAAATTGCATGCTGGACTAACCATTGTTGTATATGCTGTCTCTATAGTCCATATGACTCCAAGCATCACCACTGATTGCAGGGAGCTCTCTTCTTCAATGGCCACAAGAAGATAGGGGAGATGAATGCAACACCCCTGCCAATATATAGGCAGGTGGTAGTTGCGAATAGAGTCCTCTCCAGGTCAGGAGCTGTTAGGGGGAGTCACAAACCCTGTATGAAGGTTCTAGAACAGGGGCAGGGAACCCAGGGCTCAGAAGCCAGATATGGCTCTTTTGTTGGCTGTATCTGGCTCTCAAACAGATCTTTAATAAATAGAGATGGCTGCTGTGTGTCTGTTAGACTGATCACTGGACACAGGCCATCGCTGCCATTGTCTAAGCCAAAGAGAAGAGCATGGGAGCGATGAGGAGCTGGCTGCAGGGAGCCATGGTAAGTGAATATTCATTTTTTTCTCTGCTGTGACTACCTATATACTGGGGGCATGTGCTGTGGCTACCTATATACTGGGGGACATGTGCTGTGGCTACCTATATACTGGAGGGCATGTGCTGTGGCTACCTATATACTGGAGGTCATGTGGTGGCATGTGCTGTGGCTACCTATATACTGGGGGCATGGGCTGTGGCTACCTATATAATGGAGGGCATGTGCTGTGGCTACCTATATACTGGAGGGCATGTGGTGGCATGTGCTGTGGCTACCTACATACTGGGGGCATGGGCTGTGGCTACCTACATACTGGGGGGCGTGTCCAGTGGCTACCTTTCTACTGGGAGTACGTGCTGTGGATACCTTTCTACTGGGAGCACGTGCTGTGGCTACCTATCTATTGGGAGTATGTGCTGTGGCTACCTATCTTCTGAGAGGTATGTGCTGGGGCTACCTATCTACTGGGGGGCATGTGCTAGGACTACCTATATACTGGGAGGCATGTGGTGGGTGTCAGGATTTGGACTACTGAACCTCTGGACCACCGCGGACGATGATGTAAGCAGTCACCTGGGACCGGAATCTAAGTGGCACCAATGTCTTCACCAGAGCCCCCCGCAAAGCAGGATGATCTTGCTGTAGCGTGGTACCATCAGGTCGTTCCACAGGCACGACTTGTCGAAGGTGGCAGCCAAGGTCGAAGTACAGAATCACTGGGCAGTCTCGTTGTCAGGAACAGGCAGACATTCAAGGCAAGCAGTAATGATGCAAGGTTGGGGATGGAGCAAGAGGTCAGGGCTGGCAGCGAAGGAGCAGAATCAGGAACAGATCCCAACAGGAGGTTAACACTTGGGAAGGAAACACTGTGGAAAGCTTCCTCATAGGCATGAAGCACTAAGATCTGGCCAGCCGGGATGGGAGCAGGAATGTAGAGAGGTGAGTTGAGCTCAGAAAGGGACGCCGGCTCAGAGAGGGGCACAGGTGTGCCTGCGATCCCAGATGTGGGATTACCTATCTACTGGGAGGCATGTGCATATTGTATGGCTCTTATGGAATAACATTTTAAAATATGTGGCGTTCATGGCTCTCTCAGCCAAAAAGGTTCCTGACCCCTGTTCTAGAATCTGGACATTGTGTAATAGCAGCTGTAGATTCTGCCTGGAAAGGCAACGGTTAAATGGGTGTAAGATGTTATCCAATTATTTGGCTGTATTGTAAACTGGATTCTGATTGGAGAGGTGTTACCACCTGACCAGGGGGAGTATAAAACCCCTGTGCATGGGAAGCACATGCTCTGTCTCAGGAGTCTGAGGGTGAACAGAGAGAAAGTGTGTACAGCACGCCTTCAGTGCTGTCACAGATACCCATCCCAGGTATCTGGGCTGCAGCTTCCACCGTTTGGACACAGCTCCATGTAAATTATCCTAGCCTACATATACCACCAGGCTGGTGCACTATTCCTGCGGACCGCTCTCCACGACCACACCGGTCCCCAAACCAAGCCCCCTGACATCAGCGTGCCTAGGCCGCAACCGCTAGCCACTCTGGTATTCTGGGCCCTGGCTGCCTCCAGGCCCCAAGAAAAGGCTAGACCCCGGTGGGGGATGTTGGATGTATCAATCTGCCAGAAAACTGGAATAATTTGCACCTAGAATGCTGTGCGCCACATTAATTGAAGGTTTTAGACCATTTTTTAGGCAGTTTCCTGACTCAAAAGTGGTGTGTGTCGGTAAATAGGGACGTGACCATACAGAAAATAGCCCACATTCTCGAAAATTCATTCCATGTGCCAGAAATTTCAATGTTGACAAAGTGCACATGAGCTGTGCTTCAGAGCACTTCAGCAATGCTTAATTTTTATATTCCTTTGATAAATCTCCCCCACTGAGATGGCTTCTGCCCTCCACGCCCAATTGTTGCAGAGGTGATATAAAGGTTCAAAAGTACAAGCCTTGATAAGTCCCCCAATAGACTCTCCAAACGTTTTCTAAATGTAATTTCTCAAAAACGAACAAGCAAAATCATTTGTTAAAAATAAACAATATAAAAAGTTTAATGTTTCAAAATGTAGAGGTAGTAAGTATATAAAGATGACACATTCCCTTCAATGTGGCATCAGAAGGATTTATATAAAGCTATGGTGGCAGAGTGAATGTACTGTATATCAAAATGAGCTAAATTCAGGAATGTAGAGATGATAAAACGGATACAATGTACTTCCATAAATACATTACACGATAACTTGTGTCTTTCTAATCAGCTGATGACCTGTTTTAAATTTGCATTTTCTTTTTTAATTGCTATAAATCCTGTTTTTTCCCTTTTATAGATGAAGCTCACAGCATATTCACATGATCGCTGATCAGATGACAGATCCGATTAATCTGTATGAGGCTAAAGGTGCCCTTACCAATCCAGACTATGAATGACTTATATTATTACTAATATCTCTCATTTTTGTGCTGAGGCTCACAAGGTTTTAGAATATTGTCCCTGCCTAAAAGTCTCTCTTATCAAGAAATAATTATATTTTATGTGAATCATAAAAAAACTAGTATTTTGGTGGTTTAAGTTGTAAAAGAAGAGAGTCATATTCTATGGAAGTGAAGTTTCTGCCAAGGAATAATATTTCTTTTATGTATTTTTATGAGATTTATGAATCTGTCTATGCCAGAAAACTGGAATTTCACCTGAAATGGTGTGCACCATATTTTTCGAAGGTTTTAGACCATTTTAGGCAGTTTTCTGACTCGTCCAAAAAAGGGACATGTCCTCGGTAACTGCGGGGGTGACCGGCAGAAAATAGCCCATGCACCAGAAAATGTAATATTGGGTTGTAGCAAAATAGACTAACTAATAGGAGATTAATCTAAAAAAAACTACTTCTAGTTGGTCTCAACTATGTGCCACAATTTTGGATGCACAGACGATTTCCCGCAAGTCGAACCCCTTTTCAGTTAAGCCACTCCCCTTTTACGAAGTCCGATAAGTCTGAAAAGTGGCAAAAAAAGGTCTAAAAGCCTTGATAAATGTGACGTAAGGTATCTAGGAAAGTTTTTTTTTGTTGAGCAAAAAAACACCAAATTGTGGCACAATAATAATAAATAGTAATGATAAATAGTAATAAATACCCCACAATGACTTACCTGGAGCAGTAGGGAACTGTCTAGTTCTACTCTGCACTGGTATACAGCCCGACATATTAATACATCTCTATCACTAGGTTGTAACGACAGCAGTTGTAGATATTATAGTCATACCTGGGTCGAAGTGCAATGCGTTTTCCAATGGCCCCTTTGCAATATAAGAGGACACTATTCTTAGGCCCAGTTCACACCTGCTTCTGGGTTTTCCATTATACTCTCTTTCTCTCTCTATCTCTCTTTTAAGGAGAACATAACAGAAACTGGCAGGTGAATGAAAGGTCTTCCCTATAAACTTCCTTTACACTACGCTATAGCTAAAGGAATGTGTAGTGGAACCTGCAGGTGTGAACTTAGACTTAGACTTAGTTGCTGGCAAATAAACCACTGCAATTACCTAGCTCAAGGGAAAGGAGAAGTAGTATTTGCATTGGGGCCTGAAGATAGCATCTGTACCGATATCGTTAATAGTGATGGAGCATAAGAGCTTCTTATCACACTTTGGACTATTTGGTTCCAATTATGTGAATTTAATTTAGACAATATCTTAAAAATATATTTTCTCTTTAAAGGGGTTTTCCCATGAACTTAATTTAGGCCATATCCACAGGATAGGGCTTAACTTGTTGATCAGTGGGGGTCTCAGATAGCGGTGCTCGGCAATTTCCATCAGCTCCATAGAGATTTATGGAGCAGAACGGCCGTCTGCTCCAGTAGTCTGATGGAGCGATGAGGGGTCTGACGGACCCCTCGTTCTTGTGATCTGTGGAGTCTCAGCACTGAGACACCCACTGATCAGCAAGTTAGACCCTATCCCGGGAATAGGACCTAACTTTAGTTGGTGGGAAAACCCCTTTAATAATTTTCCAATTTTAATCCTTCTTTCTCATTCATTATGCAAACTTGATTATTCATAACCTTTTAGTTACTTTCAATAAGTTTCTTAATATATTTTGTTCTAACAGAAAGTGGGATAAAAGTCAAAGGAGGGACATTTGGATACATTGGTAAATGATCAAATATACACCTACGACCCAAATACTTGTGGAATTGGGTTATTGGTAGAGATGAGCGAACATGCTCGTCCGAGCTTGATGCTCGGTCGAGCATTAGGGTACTCGAAACTGCTCGTTGCTCGGACGAATACTTTGCCCGCTCGAGAAAATGGCAGCTCCCGCCGTTTTGCTTTTTGGCGGCCAGAAACAGAGCCAATCACAAGCCAGGAGACTCTGCACTCCACCCAGCATGACGTGGTACCCTTACACGTCGATAGCAGTGGTTGGCTGGCCAGATCAGGTGACCCTGGGATAGACTAGCCGCTGGCCGCGCTGCTCGGATCATTCTGTCTCTGGATGCCGCTAGGGAGAGAGCTGCTGCTGGTCAGGGAAAGCGTTAGGGTGTTCTATTAGCTTACTGTTAGGCAGGAGTGATTCTCAAAGAACCCAACAGCCCTTCTTAGGGCTACAATAACGTTCTACTTTTTTTATTTTAATTTGCATCTTTTACCATTTTGTGAGGAATTAGCAGGGGGACTTGCTACCGTTGTGTTTAGCTCTTAGTGGCACACATATCCATAGCAAAGACCGAAGTGGGAAAATTCAGTAGGG
The DNA here is from genome assembly GCF_040894005.1 of Engystomops pustulosus. Taxonomy (NCBI): domain Eukaryota; kingdom Metazoa; phylum Chordata; class Amphibia; order Anura; family Leptodactylidae; genus Engystomops; species Engystomops pustulosus. Next base: position 171,240,414 of record NC_092414.1, read on the forward strand.
GTTGGATTTCTATTAGGCAATAACTCAGTGTCATCTCATCTGGCATAGTAGTGTGCTTCCTTTGATACTTGGCTAGAAAATAGCCATAGGAGAATACAAATAGCTTCTTGAAGCCTACAGTAGCGTTCTATATATTTGATTTCTGGTTGATCTGCTGGTGGCTGTAGTTTCTGCAGTGCATGTACTTGCCAATTCTGAGCAATTTGTAGTGAGACTTGCGACCGCTGTGTTCTGCGCTTAGTGGCGCACATATCCATAGCAAAGGCTGAAGTGGGAAAATTCAGTAGGGGTTGGATTTCTATTAGGCAATAACTCAGTGTCATCTCATCTGGCATAGTAGTGTGCTTCCTTTGATACTTGGCTAGAAAATAGCCATAGGAGAATACAAATAGCTTCTTGAAGCCTACAGTAGCGTTCTATATATTTGATTTCTGGTTGATCTGCTGGTGGCTGTAGTTTCTGCAGTGCATGTACTTGCCAATTCTGAGCAATTTGTAGTGAGACTTGCGACCGCTGTGTTCTGCGCTTAGTGGCGCACATATCCATAGCAAAGGCTGAAGTGGGAAAATTCAGTAGGGGTTGGATTTCTATTAGGCAATAACTCAGTGTCATCTCATCTGGCATAGTAGTGTGCTTCCTTTGATACTTGGCTAGAAAATAGCCATAGGAGAATACAAATAGCTTCTTGAAGCCTACAGTAGCGTTCTATATATTTGATTTCTGGTTGATCTGCTGGTGGCTGTAGTTTCTGCAGTGCATGTACTTGCCAATTCTGAGCAATTTGTAGTGAGACTTGCGACCGCTGTGTTCTGCGCTTAGTGGCGCACATATCCATAGCAAAGGCTGAAGTGGGAAAATTCAGTAGGGGTTGGATTTCTATTAGGCAATAACTCAGTGTCATCTCATCTGGCATAGTAGTGTGCTTCCTTTGATACTTGGCTAGAAAATAGCCATAGGAGAATACAAATAGCTTCTTGAAGCCTACAGTAGCGTTCTATATATTTGATTTCTGGTTGATCTGCTGGTGGCTGTAGTTTCTGCAGTGCATGTACTTGCCAATTCTGAGCAATTTGTAGTGAGACTTGCGACCGCTGTGTTCTGCGCTTAGTGGCGCACATATCCATAGCAAAGGCTGAAGTGGCAAAATTCAGTAGGGGTTGGATTTCTATTAGGCAATAACTCAGTGTCATCTCATCTGGCATAGTAGTGTGCTTCCTTTGATACTTGGCTAGAAAATAGCCATAGGAGAATACAAATAGCTTCTTGAAGCCTACAGTAGCGTTCTATATATTTGATTTCTGGTTGATCTGCTGGTGGCTGTAGTTTCTGCAGTGCATGTACTTGCCAATTCTGAGCAATTTGTAGTGAGACTTGCGACCGCTGTGTTCTGCGCTTAGTGGCGCACATATCCATAGCAAAGGCTGAAGTGGCAAAATTCAGTAGGGGTTGGATTTCTATTAGGCAATAACTCAGTGTCATCTCATCTGGCATAGTAGTGTGCTTCCTTTGATACTTGGCTAGAAAATAGCCATAGGAGAATACAAATAGCTTCTTGAAGCCTACAGTAGCGTTCTATATATTTGATTTCTGGTTGATCTGCTGGTGGCTGTAGTTTCTGCAGTGCATGTACTTGCCAATTCTGAGCAATTTGTAGTGAGACTTGCGACCGCTGTGTTCTGCGCTTAGTGGCGCACATATCCATAGCAAAGGCTGAAGTGGCAAAATTCAGTAGGGGTTGGATTTCTATTAGGCAATAACTCAGTGTCATCTCATCTGGCATAGTAGTGTGCTTCCTTTGATACTTGGCTAGAAAATAGCCATAGGAGAATACAAATAGCTTCTTGAAGCCTACAGTAGCGTTCTATATATTTGATTTCTGGTTGATCTGCTGGTGGCTGTAGTTTCTGCAGTGCATGTACTTGCCAATTCTGAGCAATTTGTAGTGAGACTTGCGACCGCTGTGTTCTGCGCTTAGTGGCGCACATATCCATAGCAAAGGCTGAAGTGGGAAAATTCAGTAGGGGTTGGATTTCTATTAGGCAATAACTCAGTGTCATCTCATCTGGCATAGTAGTGTGCTTCCTTTGATACTTGGCTAGAAAATAGCCATAGGAGAATACAAATAGCTTCTTGAAGCCTACAGTAGCGTTCTATATATTTGATTTCTGGTTGATCTGCTGGTGGCTGTAGTTTCTGCAGTGCATGTACTTGCCAATTCTGAGCAATTTGTAGTGAGACTTGCGACCGCTGTGTTCTGCGCTTAGTGGCGCACATATCCATAGCAAAGGCTGAAGTGGCAAAATTCAGTAGGGGTTGGATTTCTATTAGGCAATAACTCAGTGTCATCTCATCTGGCATAGTAGTGTGCTTCCTTTGATACTTGGCTAGAAAATAGCCATAGCAATAGGATAGGATTGTTTGGTTCTAAAAACTCAAAAAAAAACAAAAAACACAAAAAAAAACAAAAAACACAAAAAAAACACACAAAAAAAAAAAAAAAAAGTAAAAAAAAAAAAAAAGTTATAACTCTCATTTTAAAAATGTTTAACCCCAGGGCTAGGGGTAGAGGACGAGGGCGGGGACGTGGGCGTCCAACTACTGCAGGGGTCAGAGGCCGTGGTCCTGGGCGGGGTGAGACACCACCTGCTGATGAGGGAGCAGGGGAACGCCGCAGAGCTACACTCCCTAGGTTCATGTCTGAAGTTACTGGGACTCGTGGTAGAGCACTGTTGAGGCCAGAACAGTGCGAACAGGTGATGTCGTGGATTGCTGACAATGCTTCGAGCAATTTGTCCACCACCAGTCAGTCTTCCACGCAGTCCACCCATGTCACCGAAATCCCCACTCCTCCAGCTCCTGCACCTCAGCCTCCTCCCCCCCAGTCTGCCCCCTCCCAGGAAAATTTGCCATTTGAACCGGCATACTCTGAGGAACTGTTTTCTGGACCCTTCCCACAGTCACAAACCACTTGTCCGGTTGCTGCTGAGCAATTTTCCGATGCCCAGGTTTTCCACCAGTCACAGTCTGTGGGTGATGATGACCTTCTTGACGTAGTGGAAGTGTGTAAAGAGGTGTCCGACGATGAGGAGACACGGTTGTCAGACAGTGGGGAAGTTGTTGTCAGGGCAGGAAGTCCGAGGGGGGAGCAGACTGAGGGATCGGAGGATGATGAGGTGACAGACCCAAGCTGGGTTGAGAGGCCGGGTGAACACAGTGCTTCTGAGACGGAGGAGAGTCCTCGACCTGAACAGGTTGGAAGAGGCAGTGGTGGGGCCAGACGGAGAGGCAGGGCCAGAGCTGGTGCATCAGCGCCACTGTCAACTAGTGAAGCTCCCGTGGTGAGGGCTCTTGCGGCGAGGGCTAGATCTTCAGAAGTGTGGAGGTTCTTTAAGGAAACACCGGATGACCGACGGACTGTGGTGTGCAACATTTGCCAAACCAGGCTCAGCAGGGGTTCCACCACTACTAGCTTAACTACCACCAGTATGCGCAGGCATATGAATGCTAAGCACCCCACTCAGTGGCAACAAGCCCGTTCACCTCCGGCCGTGCACACCACTGCTCCTTCCCCTGTGTCAGCTGCTAGTCAGCCCCCTGCCCAGGACCCTGGCCCAAAAACCCCATCGTCGCCTCCACGATCCTCCACAGCATCCACCAGCGTTCAGCTCTCCATACCCCAGACGCTGGAGCGGAAACGCAAATATAGTGCAACCCACCCGCACGCCCAAGCCCTTAATGTGCACATCTCCAGATTGCTTAGCCTGGAGATGCTGCCCTATAGGCTAGTAGAGACCGAGGCCTTTCGCAACCTCATGGCGGCGGCCGCCCCTCGGTATTCGGTCCCCAGCCGCCACTACTTTTCCCGATGTGCCGTCCCAGCCCTGCACCAGCACGTGTCAGACAACATCATCCGTGCCCTGACCAACGCCGTTTCTGACAAGGTCCACCTGACCACGGACACGTGGACGAGTGCTGCCGGGCAGGGCCACTATATATCGCTGACGGCACATTGGGTTAACTTGGTGGAGGCTGGGACCGAGACTGACCCTGGGGCTGCTCATATACTGCCGACGCCGAGGATTGCGGGGCCTACCTCGGTCCAGGTGTTTCAGGCCTACTATGCCTCCTCCTCCTCCCACCCCTCCTCCACCTCCTCCTCCGAACTACCATCCGTGGGCACGGCGCCATCAGTCGGTAGCTCTAGGCACAGCAGCAGTGCCGTCGCTAAGCGACAGCAGGCGGTGCTCAAACTGCTGAGCCTAGGCGACAAAAGGCACACCGCCCAAGAGCTATTACAGGGCATCACGGCGCAGACTGATCTGTGGCTGGCACCGCTGAACCTCAAGCCGGGAATGGTTGTGTGTGACAACGGCCGTAACCTGGTGGCGGCTCTGCAACTCGGCAGACTGACACATGTGCCATGCCTGGCCCATGTGTTAAATCTGATAGTGCAGCGTTTCCTCAAGACATACCCCAATCTGTCTGATTTGCTCACGAAGGTGCGCCGCATCTGTGCGCATTTCAGGAAGTCCAGCCCAGATGCTGCCACTCTCAGGGCAGCGCAGCGCCGCCTCCAACTGCCCGCTCACCGACTGTTGTGCGACGTGCCCACGAGGTGGAATTCAACACTGACCATGTTATCCAGAGTTTACCAGCAGCGCAGAGCGATTGTAGACTGCCAGATGTCAACTTCCACCAGAACTGGTAGTCAGGTCAGTCAGCTTCCTCAAGTCTACAATGAGGAGTGGACGTGGATGTCTGATATCTGTCAGGTGCTGAGTAACTTTGAGGAGTCAACACAGATGGTCAGTGGCGATGCCGCCATCATCAGCCTCACCATCCCGCTGCTTGGCCTGTTGAAAAACTCTCTGGTCAGCATGAAGTCGGAAGCTTTGCGCTCGTCACAAGAGACGGGGGAAGAATATTCCCTTGTTGATAGCCAAAGCACCCTGAGGTCTGTTTCTCAGCGCATATCGGAGGAGGTGGAGGTGGAGGAGGATGAGGAGGAAGAGGAGGAGAATGTTGGCGAGACACAAGAGGGGACCATTGTTGAGTCCTTCACTGTTCAGCGTGTATGGGCAGAAGAAGAGGAGTTGGAGGAGTTGGAGGAGGAGGAAATGGACAGTCAGGCCAGTGAGGGGAGTGAATTCTTACGCGTTGGTACTCTGGCGCATATGGCAGATTTCATGCTAGGCTGCCTATCCCGTGACCCTCGCGTTCAAAGAATTTATTCCAGCACCGATTACTGGGTGTTCACTCTCCTGGACCCACGGTACAAGCAAAATCTTGCCACTCTCATCCCTGCAGAGGAAAGGAGTGTGAGAATGCATGAATACCAGCAGGCCCTGGTGCACAAGCTGAAACAGTATTTCCCTTCTGACAGCGCTAGCGGCAGAGTGCGTAGTTCTGCGGGACAAGTAGCGAGGGAGAGTAGGCGAGCAGGCAGCTTGTCCAGCACTGGCAAGGGTACGCTTTACAAGGCTTTTGCCAGCTTTATGTCACCCCAGCAAGACACTGTCACCTGTCCCCAGTCTCGGCAGAGTAGGGCTGATCTTTACAGAAAGATGGTGAGGGAGTACGTAGCTGACCATACCATCGTCCTAAATGATCACACAGCTCCCTACAACTACTGGGTTTCAAAGCTGGACATGTGGCACGAACTGGCGCTGTACGCCTTGGAGGTTCTTGCCTGCCCTGCCGCTAGCGTCTTGTCCGAGCGGGTTTTCAGTGCAGCTGGTGGCATCATCACCGATAAGCGTACACGCCTGTCGACTGACAGCGCTGACAGGCTGACGCTTATTAAAATGAATAAAGGCTGGATTTCTCAGAATTTCCAATCTCCACCAGGTGAAGGAAGCTCAACCTGAATAATTGATCCACTCCTCCTCCTCCTCCTCATTTTCCTCCTTCTCCTCCTCTTTGTACAGTAAAGCAGAGGAAAATGGCTATTTTTTGACAGGGCCCACTGGCTCTTGCTATACTTCATGCATTTAATTTTTCTGGAGGGCCACCTACCCGGTCCTCTGTTTGAAACAATTTTTGTGAGTGCCACATACAGGCACTCAATCTATTCCATTTTTCTGGAGGGCCACCTACCCGGTCCTCTGGTTTGAACAATTTTTGGGACTGCCACATACAGGCACTCAATCTATTCCATTTTACTGGAGGGCCACCTACCTGCTCCTCTGGTTTGAAGAATTTTTGGGACTGCCACATACAGGCACTCAATCTATTCCATTTTACTGGAGGGCCACCTACCTGCTCCTCTGGTTTGAAACATTTTTGGGACTGCCACATACAGGCACTCAATCTATCCCATTTTACTGGAGGGCCACCTACCTGCTCCTCTGGTTTGAAGAATTTTTGGGACTGCCACATACAGGCACTCAATCTATTCCATTTTACTGGAGGGCCACCTACCTGCTCCTCTGGTTTGAAACATTTTTGGGACTGCCACATACAGGCACTCAATCTATCCCATTTTACTGGAGGGCCACCTACCTGCTCCTCTGGTTTGAACAATTTTTGGGACTGCCACATACAGGCACTCAATCTATCCCATTTTACTGGAGGGCCACCTACCTGCTCCTCTGGTTTGAAAAATGTTTGGGACTGCCACATACAGGCACTATCCAAATTAAATTGTCTCCATAGCAGCCTCCACACGTTGTCTCCATTCCTACCTCCAAAAGTCGTCCATATAGCTGCCTCCATACATCGTCCCTTTATCAAACGAGGTGTGTCAGGCAGAAATTTGGGTTGTTTTCATGGATTCCACATCAAAGTTGTTAACTTTGTCGCCACCCTGCTGTGTAATCCACAAAATATACTTGCAAACTTTTACCATTTAGGGATATTATTTCAGCGCTTCTTGCGCATCTGTTTACATTCCCCTCACCCGCCATATCCTAAACTTATAAGAACGCTACTACACTTGATCTTATACAAAAGTGCTGTTTGGGGAGTAGCCTAGAGACAGGGGCTTGGATTTGCGAAAGCTCGCCTGGCAGCGGAGCGCCAGCTCCATGCGCATCATGCGCTTCTTGCGCATCTGTTTACATTCCCCTCACCCGGCATATCCTAAACTTATAAGAACGCTACTACACTTGATCTTATACAAAAGGTTCTTAGAAGTGCTGTTTGGGGAGTAGCCTAGAGACAGGGGCTTGGATTGGCGAAAGCTCGCCTGGCAGCGGAGCGCCAGCTCCATGCCAAGATCCAACTAACATAGTTTTAACTGCAGCACCTTTAATCTACTACTAGTTCACTGCCTCCATACATGGTCCCCTTATCAAACGAGCTGTGTCAGGCAGAATTTTGGGTTGTTTTCATGGCTTCCATGTTAACTTTGTCGCCACCCTGCTGTGTAATCCACAAAATATACTGGCAAACTTTTATCATGTACCGATATTATTTGAGCACTTCTTGCTCACCTCCTTTGGTTCCTCTCTGCCACCCATTGGTTTGAAGCCTGAGTCCATTTAGGGTATGTCGCCATGACACTCTCTAGCCTGCTGCCGCTGCCTCTGCATGCCGTCCCCTATAGTGTCAGGGTCAATTATTGCATGTTTTAGATGCTATCTAGCTTCATTCTGTCACTCTGTCATGGCCATGCTGTTGCCCATAATTTTGGCATAATGGTGCGTTTAAGCAGCCTCAGAGGCATCCATGCATGCTGCCCCTGCTGTTTCCTGTCCATTTCCGTGGTGTTTCCATCCTTTTCTGAGGTTCCCAGGTGTTTGGCCAAGCTTCCCTGTGCAGAGCCTTGGTCCCCTTGAAAAATGCTCGAGTCTCCCATTGACTTCAATGGGGTTCGTTATTCGAGACGAGCACTCGAGCATCGGGAAAAGTTCGTCTCGAATAACGAGTACCCGAGCATTTTAGTGTTCGCTCATCTCTAGTTATTGGTTTACATCTTACCTGTAGCTTAAAGAATATGAAACAAATGCCTTCCTCAGCAAGGGGGTCTGCAATGCATTAGTGGCCCTTTCAGGAGAAAATGTCTTAAATTACAAACAAGCTATGTGTAGAAAAGCCTTTGAAGGTCTAGTAAAGGAAATAAACTGAATGGCATCCGTGTATTTGTTTTCCCTCGGCATTCCGTTAGGTTGTATGAGGCATTGGTAAGTAAATATTGCGCAGTCCTTTTAAAATAATCCTTACATGTAAACAGTTCAATGTATACAGCAATAACAAACATGTCTTCAGGAATGCAGATCGGTAGAAAGAAGCAGGCAATGTATCTCTGTCTTCTGTTTCGTGCAATGTCAAAAACATAAATCTATTGGAGGATATTTATCATTAGGGACAGTTCTATATTGGGTTTTGGAGCTCAGATTCATTAAAGTGGCTTTGGTCCTTTAAATGTTCCTATTCTATATTTCCTGTCTGGGATTATTTTTTTCAAAAAGTCTAAAAATGCATAAAATGTCTCAGCACATAGACCAGCAGGAGACTGGAATGACTATGAGACTTTTCATTGGACTTTTATGAATCTGGCTTTGCATGGAGTTGCACTACCAATAGTTCTATGTTTATGTCAGATTAATGATGCAGTGGAAATAGTCCTGTAAGATGTTTTAGCGATGAAAAGTCCCAAAAAGCCTCAATGCAACTATATTGGAACTTTTTTATGGCAAACACCCCCCCCCCCCTGCTTCCTCAGAACTTAAATTACATTTATGATAATGACCTTGAAGCACTCCTGGGGGTGTTACCAGAGCCCAACATACAGCAGATTCACATGCTGCTACATTGTGCAGCAGCACTTCTCCCCCTCCCCCCCCCCCCCCATGGAGGCCATGGATTACAAATATAAGAAAACTATCACAGTCTCAGTGCCTGGATCTATGAGTGAGTGTCTTTAGTTTATCATGATGGATTTTGATGGTAGTTTTCCTTTAAAAGGTTTAATGTCAGTGGCATTTTTAGCCAATTTTCATACGCATTGATCTAAGGGGCATAACTTCTTTTTGTGTGCAATACGTTATATAATTTCCATCATGTTATTTCAGCAGATCCATATAATCTCCAATATTTCACCTATATATTTCTTCTTGCAGGAGAAAGTGCTAAGTCGCTTTATAGCCAAACTATTGACATCTATAAGTATAAACATTATTCAAATAATAAATAAAAATAAATAAAGAATACAAATTAAGGAAAATATAAAAAAAAAGGAGAAGCACTACCAGCATGTCGATAAAATGTTGCCTTACCCTGCCACAGTCAAATATTCTCACAAAGGCCTTTTACACACTAAAGGAAACCATTTTAATACTTAAAATGTCAATATGCAAACTTCAACAATAAACTAAAGGAACAAAGGGGTTGTTATCCCCTGTTCATATCTTACCTGCACAGATAACCAAAGTCTGAGCATGAAAAGATTTATCTATTGTTAATGGGCTACTGCACATACATGGACCTTCCATAAGGGGTAATATTCAGAACGTATACCTTCAATTGTAAAAATCGTAGTAAACAGCACCATAATTATTGAGGAATATCACATGAAAGTAATAAATCAACACCACATATTTGCAGCTGCCCCACCACTGACTTTATCGTTCTCACAATTAGAGACTTACATGTACATACTTTTGAGAAGAATGCTGATGATATCCATGTGAACATAACTCTGGGACTTGACATTTTTGTAACTCTAATAAGATATAAATGACAGCTAAATTTGGAGTGGGAATTTTCCTAGAAAGCAGCATGGCAGCACTGGGAATTTGGATCCCCTGTAGCCTTCGTGCCAGTCTCCTACCAGTCTAAAGATTTTACAACACCACTAAGTGTCGTCCCTGCTGACACGCAATGGTAGAAAAAAAGCTCTTGTGATTGAGGTTACATATGAGCCTCCCTAAGATCGTATAATGCCAGTGATCTGTGCATGCTAGCATGTTGCCTTGGTTGGCAGGCATGGACTTTAGTGTGACTTGTCTCAATGCTATTTCAGAGAGAAGACAGAGCTAGGGAGAGGCTGCTGATTCAGATAGATTCAGCAAAACAGCCAGGGACTTAGTAAACACAAATGAATGCCCTTTTCAGGGTTGTTACTGTAGGTAGAGAGAGGAGGCTTCTGTAATAAGGAACAGGAGGAATTCTGAAATCATTTTCCTTTTTAGGGCACTTTGAAAAACTGTACTGCTACTTATAAGCTGCTACTTATAGTGCAAGCTCAGTCTGAGTACTATTTGCATCATACAGTACTACAGTGTTATAGTAATAATTTCTTTTATATCCTCATATCCCCATACAGTACTATAGTATAGTGTCATTGTTATCACTAATTTAACCTTTTACAGGTGCTTTAAAATGGGGAGGGATGACTTGTTCTGTCTCTGCTTGCTACAATTACCTCTGGTAATTACCTCTGAGTTAAGCCATTGGTCAATTACAGGGCAGACAATGGGGCAGATTTATCAAGCTGTCTGAAAGTCAGAATATTTCCAGTTGCACATGGCAACCAATCACAGCTCCCCTTTAAAATATTCATGAGCACTGGTAAAATGAAAGCTGAGCTGTGATTGGTTGCCATGGGCAACTAGAAATATTCTGACTTTCAGACTGCTTGATAAATCTTCCCCAATGTCTCAACTTTGATTGTATTATCTTTGTCACTCTCCACCTTAATTGAAAATGCAGAGCCCTCCACCTTACCCCACTTCAACAGCACAGCCGAGTTGCAAGATACCCAAGAACTTGTGTTGGAGGGTGAGGGTTTGGATGAGGGTTGGGCCATCATATGAGATCTACAATGATGATAAAACCCAACTGCCAACTGCTGTGTCGTTCTGCAATGTGCTGGATTAAATTGTCAAAATCAGCATTCGCTAGATTCAAAACTGAAATATTCAAGTTCCACATTAGCTGGGTTTAAAAATCAAATAGTCAAATACTGCAATAGCTGGATTTTAACCATAGTGTTAGCAATGGTTTGATGTTTTCCTATAGCTTTTTTTTTACTGCAGAGAGAATAACTGGGTCTGAACAGCCAAAGCACCTTTAACCACAGTGAGAGGATTTCTTTTTTTTATTATTTCTTGGTTTCTTTATTTTTTTATGTTCTGTTATTATTTTATCCCCTTTCTGGCCAGGCCAAAAAAGGAAATCTACCATAAAAATCAAGTATACATATACTCAATCAATATTTAATCAAGTATACTACATATACTATACATTACAAAAAAAACCCTTTTTTATGCACTGTTTCTAACTGTAACCCTAAAAATGTTTTAAGATATTGCACAAAAAGATTATGGCTCTTAACTGTATGACAATTCACTAAAAATGCCTGGTTATTAAAGCCTTTTAAAGGAAACCTACCTTTAAAATCCATCAGGATAAACCAGGGACACTTACTCATAGATCCAGGCACCGTGACTGTGGTAATCTTTTTTATCCTTTGCCTCCTCCCGTCTTAAAGAAGGGCTCCTGGGGGATGTTACCAGCGCCCGCCAGTGCTGCACATTCACCGGCTGTTACACTCTACAGGAGCACTTTCCCCTCCAATTGTTGGCTTAAACTTCCTCTGCTGCAGTGAGATTATAATTAGACATGGAGAGGGGGAAGTGCTGAGAGAGCAGAGGGGGAGGGTGAAGCTGTAGCATGGATGCGCTCTGGTAACATCCACCTGAGGCCTTCCGGCTCATGTGCCTATTTTTAAAAGTTGATTTTAGAAGGAAGGAGACCATGGATAACAAATATAAGAAGATTATCACAGTCCCGGCCTGGATCTATGAGTAAGTGCCCCTGGTTTATCAGGATGGATTTTAATGGAAGGTTTCCTTTAAAAGGCTTTAATAACCAGGCATTTTTAGTGAATTGTCATACAGTTAAGAGCCATAATCTTTGTGTGCAATATCTTAAAAGATTTTTTTGTAATGTATAGTATATGCTTTATTCAATTTTAAAATTAACTCAAAATGACCATAGTAAATTAATTAATATTAATATTGTATAATATAGTTTATTTCTAAATATTTCTTAATATTTTTTTATGTGTTTTTTTTTTTTACTCAGGATCTGCACGTACTGATGTCTTTAGTCAGTGGGCAGTCAGGGACAAGTTAAGTACTTTTCCTCGCTCATTTGTCAGGGCAACTGCCCTGTTACTACCACCCTTTTTCAGACTTCTAACTTTTACTACCTACATTTTTCAACCCTTTTTGGTTGTCAAAATTCGGGTCCTCATTCACTTCAACGGGGTTCAGATTTGGGGTCAAGTTTGGGGTCAAGTCTGTGTCCCAAACTGGACGACCCAAATTTTGACCAACTTTCTCCTCACTATTAACAAAATGGAAAAGAGGAGTCATGAGACAGCTACATTTAAAGAAGGACTCCTATAAAAGCTTTTATTGTATGGTCTAAGGGGAATGTACATACGTGCTATTTTCTGGTGCTTCCAATAAGACTACTTACTTCTCACAGTGTGATCTCTGTGGACCCAGGCTGCCATCAGGAATTTTTCAGAACCATAAGGCAAATTTTGTTCCCCTTTTCCATTGTGCACTGATAAATATGATTGTTACACACACTAGAAAATATGTCAATTTTTATTGTACTGATCAGACACAGGAGCAAATGGAGTCTTACAGGTGACAATTTTGTTCCTTCAGTCCCAGACCTTTATGATTGTGTCTCCCAGCTATTACTTATTGCTGCTGAATTTGCGCCCAGATGCTTCAGCTTTTTGCAGCACATCTCCCCACTACACACCTAAAAATACCACAGTCATTGAAAGTATAATATCATCTGGATAACAATGATGTCCCACACTGTGTTCTCAAAAATAATATACCTTTGACAAGTAACTGTGCTTATACCCCCAAACATATTAAATATACTTCTCACACCACATGTGACCTTGCTGTGTCCCTTGCATGTCAAATAAACACTGTGACCCCTCTATAAATTATACAACATGTTATACCCCCTGAATACATTATATTGAACCCACTGAATAAAAATATTACCACGGCCACATAACTAGTAGTTTATGTGCCGTGCAGTCCCTCTGACTTAAAGGGGTAGCATTACTACATGCAGAAACATTTTATCTGTGCAGAACAAATTAATAATTGCTTACTGCTTTAAAACCCAAACTTGTTCCTAATTGTAGAAAGAATGGAAACTTAATCAATTGTGCAGGTGTTTACAATAGATTGTATCAGGCACTCCCACTTTAGTAAAGCATAAAAATGAATCTGACCAGAGCTCCTGGATTTTCTTATTGTCTTTTTATAAGTGCAATTCCAAAGGCTTTCAAACGACCATCCACTTCATTCAAAGATATTGGCACAGTCAAAGGATCATTTTTTTAAGAATAAGCCACTGTTCAGACAGCAGATGCTATTTCCTGATTTTTTCCAATTTTATTTGGTAGTTATAGTAGATCGCTAAATGGAAGAGATTCACACAGGCCTAGCGTAATACATTCTTGCCCATCGAAATGTATTAGTTTAAAACATACTCACAGACATGAAGTTAAAAATGTGCATGCGGATGCCAGTTTCACATGCCCGACCCTGGGTTTTGCTGAGCACAGCTTCTTCCGAGGCATGAGAAACTGGCATCCACATTGAGATTTGAGTTTTCTCTCTCAGCGGCTGGAGAGACACGGGACAGCGGGAGGGACCACAGAGGTAAGTACAGGTTTATTTTTTTAAGCAGCCCCCTCCAGGCCACATAGAAGTTTTTGGAAAGTCTTGGAGAACCCCTTTTAAATTCTAAGGTCATTTCCCCATTATGAGACAGTACATGTCATATGTTTGTAGAAAGTGTAAAGTGCTGTGCTAAAATGTAAATGAAGAATTTCAACTGAACAAGAACATCACCAGGATGAGATACAGGTTTAACCTGTTTCCTTTGTTTGCTTATTTCCTTTATCACCAATGCACTTCATCATGTCCTTGGTATACAGAACAGGTATACAGTATAATGGGGTCTATCTTCAATTAAATGTCATTTAGTGCCAATTTTTTCTTTAATGTACATGTAACTTAAAACAACATGCTGCTAATTTCACAGGAAATTACAAGTTTGGATAACTTTGGATAGTTTGGATAACTATTCTCTTACCATGTTGTTTCAACGTATACATTTCTACTAAGTCTTTACCAAACTCACTATGGGAGACTTATCACAACTCAAGCCACAATTAAGGGCATGGGACTTTTTAGGTGCAAAAATAAGCACAAAATTGTGATGAATTCCCCCTATTTGTACAGCCATGGGGGGGGGGACAGGTTTGTTGTACTTAATTTTGCACCTAAAAGTTGCATTTCCATATTCATGCAATTAACTGCAACAAAAATAGCACATGTCTGCAATTGCGCCATTTTTGGCAGAAAGTGGCAAAAATATGACCATGCAGCTTTTTAGGTGCAAAAAGAAACACAACAAATATAGCAGAGTTGTTATAAATCCCCCTCCCCCCCCCCTCATTGTTGGCTATTTTAAGATCATGGGTGCCCGAGTAGAGAAGAGCAGACCTGACGGTTGCGTTTAGGTTCGGCCATGCGACATGGACACAAAGCCTGCTTGGCAGCCAAACCACCAGTCCAGCAAATTTTTGGCCAATCATAGTAAAGGCTAGTTGCTAAGGGCGTCAATTTGCTGGATTGGCTGTTTGATTGCCAATTCGTCAATATGTCCAGGTTGTGCAGAAGGTGGATATCCGCACGAACCATAGATATAGCTGACTGGACAATGTCAGAACAGTGTCAGACTAAATCACCAGCAATACCAGACTTTGCCACAACAATCATTTTCTCGTATGCACGGTCCAGCCGACCCTGACAACAGCAGGGAATATAACAAAATACAAAGACTTTAGTGTATTTCTATGAAAATAACACCTTCTTTATTTAGCCTATATTAGGAAAAATCAAAAACAGTGCAGAAATTCCATGTATTCAGCAACAATTGCAGACATTGGTTCAGGGCCTTAAAGGGGTTGACTAAGATGGCTATTTTTTTATGGGCCCCAGGTGGTGTAAAAGAAGTTATACTTAACTCAGTCCTAGTCTGCACTTCCCATCACCCTCTATTGGTATTCAGAGGCTGTGACAGCCTGCTATAGCCTAAACATATAGCAGGTCCTTGCTGTCAATACAATGTCCCCTAATATCCTATGTATACCAAGGCCTTGTGACGGGAGGCGGTGTGCTGGACTGCAAAATGTTTTTCATTAGTTTTACATTACTTGGAGCTAATACCATATTTTTCGGACTATAAGGAGCACCGGACTATAAGGCGCACCATCAATAAATGCCTGCTAAAACGTCTAAATTCATATATAAGGCGCACCGGATTATAAGGCGCACCTGATTATAAGGATGAATGACCAGCAGGTGGCAGACCTGTGCACAGTTCAAGGCAGCTGTTGTCTGTAAATTCCGTTCATATATAAGGCGCACTGGACTATAAGGCGCACCTTTGATTTCTGAGAAAATCAGAGGATTTTTTGTGCACC
This sequence comes from Engystomops pustulosus, assembly GCF_040894005.1. Lineage (NCBI taxonomy): Eukaryota > Metazoa > Chordata > Amphibia > Anura > Leptodactylidae > Engystomops > Engystomops pustulosus. The sequence goes on from NC_092414.1 coordinate 171,255,898, forward strand.
TTACAGTCCGAATGGTAACAAAAATGTCCAAACTAGGGAAAAATACTTAAAGGGACGGTAGAAAGAAGAGCTATCCTCATTATACAGTAGGTGCTAATTATCAGTGGGGGTCTGACTGCTAATATAAAGTCATCACTATCCCCCTTATATTTGTCTTCATGTTAATGTGACAGTTTAACAGAAGCCAAATACAGCAGCTATCTTTGCCAGCCCTATAGAGTTAAGTGGATTAAAAATGTGCTGCTCCTTAAATATAGTGGGATTTGGAGTCCCAAATTTTTCTGTCTGCCCTTTGAGGAAAATTCCTCATTCTGAGGGAACAATATATGCGTGATGTAAGTGTATTAAAAATAACAGTAATTATACCAATGGGAAAATATGGCGCAGCCACATGAAAGGACGCGCGTGCTATTTTAAAATTTGTTTTATGAGCTGTGTCGTGTAGCTGATTGTTTCAAACTTTATGTCACTAAAATATTCCATAAACCATATTTAAATGAAAGCAGTGTGAAGATGTCTGTCTCCAGAAGATCCACTTGTTTGTCTTGGTCCCATTGTTTTCTATAAAAAGTTTTCATTGTGTGTGAATTAGTATGGCATGTCTGTGTGGTTCCTGTATATTGTAGCATTTACTGGCCCTTCTCCCTGTCAGACTGTCTTGTATACAATTGTTTTTATTTCATTAAAATTTGTATATGTAAAATTTGTACAAAAACAAATTTAATCTTGCTTCGAGTCCAGCACTCTTGTCCGAAGGTTTGGCAGTAGCTCTATGTATCACAAACAACTGTAATGCTTGAATAACCATCCCTGGCACAGTGTTCAGTGTTCAATCTGAAGATAGCAATAAGGTAAGTGTTCAATAGAAATATTTCCTGCCCCATAGTAGCCAATAGTCACAGTGCTTGCCCCCAGTGGTCATAGTTGCGCCTCCAGTAGTCACAGTGACTTCCCCAATAGTTAGTGTTTATAGTGATGCCCCCAGAAGTCACAGAGTAATCAAAGAACTTGACCCCCAATAGTCACAGAGCTTTCCTCTTGTAGCCAGTAGTCTGAGTGCCTGCACCAGTAGCCAGCAAACAACACTGAGCCTTCCCCAGTAGCTGGTAGTCACAGAGCCTGTCCCACTAACCAGTAGTCACAGACCCTGTCCCCAATAGCCAGTAGTCACAAGAAGTCACACGATGTTCCCAGTAGCCAGTAGTCACAGAGCCAGTCCCCAGTAGCCAGTAGTCACAGAGCCTTTTTCCAGTAGTTAGTCACAGAGTCTGCCTCCAATAGTAACAGTGCTTGCCCCCTGTAGCCAGTAGTCACAGAGCCTTCTTCCAGTAGTTAGTCACAGAGTCTGTCGCAAGTAGTAACCATGCGTTCCCCCAGTAGCCAGTAGCCACAGTGCCTGCCCAAAGTGGCCAATAAAGACACAGCCTGCCCCGGTTGACAGAAGTAACAGTGATGCCATCAGTAGCCAAAGTGATGCCCCCAGTAACCAGAAGTGACATTAATGGCCCCAGTAGCCAGTAGTCACAATGAATCAATCAATTGTTGCCCTGCTTCTACCCGGCTCAGTGAGCCAGATGTTCCCACCCCTACATTTACTCATAGATCCAGGCATGTTGACTGTGGTTATATCTTTGTTATCCATGGCTTCCTTCTAAAAGCAGCTTTTAAAATTATGCTATTAGGGTGTTACCAAAGCCCCTCTATGCTGTAGTTTCGCAGGTTGTTACACAGTGCTGCCCTACCCTCTCCTCCCTCAGCAATCCTCCCCCTTACAAGGAAGAATATAAAATGATTACCGCAGACACGGTGCCTGGATCTATGAGTTAGGGTGGTGGTACACATGGCGTTTTGAACCCGTTTTTAGTCCGTTTTTAGTCATGCATTTTCAGTCTGGTAAAAAACAAATGCGCATTCAAAAATGCATGCGTTTTTTAACAGACTGAAAACGCACAACTAAAAACTGACTAAAAATGGGTTCAAAACACCATGTGTGCCACCACCCTAAGGGCGCGCTCACATGTTGTGCTTTGGTTGCATTTTCATAGCGTTTTTAAACGCATTACAACAGCTGAGGAGAGGTAACTTGCCTAATTACATTACTGTTAACGTTTCCGTTTACAAAATGAATCGTAAAGGTGATGTTAACAAATGTATTAACACTGTGTTAACATTGTGTTAACAAATGTAAACAGTAATGTAATAAGGCAAATCACTTCTCCTCAGCTGTTGCAATGAGTTTCAAACGCAATGAAAACGCAGGCCAAAACGCAACTTGTGACCCCTGTGTGCTAGCGTCGCATTAGCGAGCAATGCTTATTTGCAAAAAGATAAAAACTGCATTTTTGTAAAAGAACTGTGACTGCAGAGAAACAGGAAAGATATTTCCGGAAAGCTTATAATGACCTGCACAACTTTACAGCATCTAAACCAGTTTTACCCATCTGTCCTGAGCTTAGACAGGAATAGTAAATTTTACCACAGGGCAAAAAATATATCATCAAAATAAAAATAAAAAATAGTAACGGAAGAGGCAGTGATGAGTATGACATACAACAATGTAATGTGAAGAGGTTACGGCACTATGAAATAAATGTAACATAATAGATATTAATAATATTGTCATGGGCAGATGATAACTAGTAAATAACCAGTAAATAACTAGCACATAACCAATTCTTTCTTGTTTTTCGCTGGTCTTCTTTTCTATTATTGTGGGATGCTCTTTATTGCACATACTTCTTCATCAGACACTATTTTAACTCTTTTAACCCCTTAAGGACGCAGCCTGTTTGCAGGTTAAGGCTCGCAACTTTTTTTTGAAATTTGACCAGTGTCTCTTCCTGTGGTAATAACTTTTGAACACTGTTACTTATCAAAGCGATTCTGAGATTGTTTTTTCCCCACATGTTGTACTTCATTTTAGTGGTAAATTTTGGCTGATAAGTTTTGCGTTTATTTACAAAAAAAAGAAAAAAATGATGAATTTTTAGAAAAATTTGCCATTTTCGAAATTCAAAATCACCGCGTTTTCAGGCAGATAGATTTACCACCTAAATAACTTGCAGAATAACATTTCCCATTTGTCAACTTTACATTTTCATAATTTTTGAAATGTTTGGATAATTTATTTTGACGTCACGCGGCCTACAAATCGAATAGCGATTTTCCGTATTTTCGGAATTGACTATTTTGGGGATAAATACTGTTTGAAATCAAATTTTACATATTTAGCAACAAACCCCCCTATATAACCAACCCATTTTCAAATCTGCACCCCTCAAACTATCAGAAACAGCATTTACAAAGATTGTTAACCCCTTGAGATCTTCATAGTAATTGAATCAAAATGGCGGTGAAATTTAGAATGGTCAAATTTTGTCGGTTATACGTTCATTTAGCCCTAAAATTTACACATTTCCAAAAGATAAAAAGAGAAAACTCACCATAAAATTTGTTCTACAATTTCTCCTGAGTGCAGCGACCCCCCACACGTGGCCGTTACTTGTGTTATGGGGGCACAGCGAGGCGCAGAAGGGAAGGAGCACCCTGCAGCTGCCAGGATTTTAGTTTTCTGGTTGCCCCCTTTTGAAGGCCATAAAATTTTCGCTTTTCCGTTATTTGGGCCATGTGACGGCATTTTTTTTGCGGGACGAGATGCTTTTTCCAGTGTTACCATTTTGGGGTTGGTATCACCTATTGTTGAAAATTTTGGAACTTTTTTGAGGTCATGAGTAGAAAAGCATCAATTCTGTACTGGATTTTTTACTTTTTTTTTTTTCGTGTTCACCGTATAGCCTAATAATCCTGTTATCTTTATTCTATGGGTCGATACGATTACGGGGATACCAGACATGAATATTTTTTCTTATGTTTTACTAAATTTGCCAAATAAAACCCTAATGTGGGGAAAAATCTATCATTTTAGCATCGCTGTCTTCCAAGTGGATTGTTACGTTTTTGGCTACAGAGCTGGTTGATGGCTTGTTTTTTGCGGGACATGTTGTTCTTTGCAACAATATCATTCTGGAGTACATATGTTTTGTTGATCACTTTTTATTGCATTTTTAGTGGGATATAATAGGTAAAAATCATAATTTTGGCGGGTTTTTGACGTTTTTTTTTTACGGCGTTCATCATATGGGTTCAATAGTTATTTAGTTTTATTCTATGGATTGTTACGGACGCGGTGATACTATATATGTGGGGTTTGTGTTATGATTTAGACTTTTTTGAGCGTTATATGTCTCTTTATATGTTTTGGGGCTTATGGGCATTTTTAGTGATTTATAAAGTAATTTTTTCTTGAAAAACATAATTTTGTACATTTTTTACATGATCCACCATGGGATATGAACAAGCAATCATCTGATTGCTTGTTCTTGAAAATACTCTGCAATACTAATGTATTGCAGGGTATTATCAGTGCCAGCCTATGCAGATGCATAGGCTGACACTTTGCCTTTAAGATGATGTCACAGACGCCATCTTAAAGGTAAACCCTCCAGGCTTCTCTGGGGTCCCGATCTGACCCCAGAGGAGCCAAAACAGCGATCGCCCCCCCCCCCCCGAAAACGGTGCGGGGGGCCGATCGTGGGGTAAAGACCCCCAGAAGGCATGTTAAATGCCGCGGTCGCGTTGACCGCGGCATTTAATGGGTTAAACACCCGCGATCGGAGCCCACTCCGACCGCGGGTGTTAGCCGGGGATGTCAGCGGTAGATTACCGCTGAAATCCCGCGGCTAACGATGCTGGTTTGGCTGCTATGCAGCGCTGAACCGGCATCGGCTCTGCGCAGTAGCTGTACTGCGCTGAGCGCTAATCGCGGGACTCAGCGCAGTACAGCTACGGCGCAGAGCGCTAAGGGGTTAACAAGCTGCTCTGACATACATTCATAATGCCATACGTGTTTTGTCTTAAAGGGGTTGTCCAGATTCATGAAATAATTGATATAATTTGTGTAATGAAAAGTTATACAATTTTCCATTATATTTTCTGCATCAGTTCCTTGTGATTTTCTAGATCTCTGCTTGCTGTCATTTTATAGAAAGCTTCTATATTAACTTCCAGAGGATATAAATGGACTTGTTCTTGTGATGGAAATGCAGGTGCACGAGCCGTTAGTATCACACTGCTCTTATTACTCTCTGTGATATAATGAGCTGTGCACCTGCCTGTCCATCACATGACCATGGATAGATTTATAGACATAGAAGATTTCTATAGAAGCACAGCAAGCAGAGATCTTGACAAATGGTGAGAAATTGCTACAGAAAGTATATTAGAAAATTGTGAAACCATATAAATTATTTGCAGAAAGTGGACAACCCCTTTAACGATATGAACACACACTGCTCTACATACATGTACTCAGATCCACATGTTAATACACCGCACATCACTATTTATACATAGCAAAATCTACTAATACTTCATACAAATCCACTTTATTGACTTTGGTTAAATACAGAACTTTGCTTTATACCAACACCACACACTGGTCTTACATTTCATCCATCTATTTATAACCTTATAGACATGTAGATGTGTGTCGTAGGTTGTGATATTACAGCCAGTAACAATTAGGCTGTAGCGATGTAATATGCAAATACGTTTTCCAGGATGGGATAAGGGAAAACAAGGCGCAGCTATGTAGTAACACACAAGACAGGCACACAAGGGTTAACTATAACAGCTGACTGCTCCAGGAGACACGTGACAGATCCTTCTGTTCTTTCTCTATGACTGCCCTCAGCCCTGGATGGATCTCCTTCCTCCCACGGGGCGGGCATTTTTTGTTCATGTTCCTCTCTACTCCTCAGTCGGGAGGGCGCTTTTCATCAGCACAGACGTGTAATTCAGTGTCAGTGTCACTTACCTACAGCCGACTCTTCCCTCTCTACCAGCCACCGTATTGGTAAGTCCTCTGGACCTCCATATGCTGCTCTCCTTAGTGTTAGGATAGAACTTTGTTGGTTATTTCTGTACAGCTGTGCCGGTTATAATACACTTCAGGATGTCCTTCATCTTTATCACCTGATCAATAATATTCTGCACGGTTAATGCCAATATGATATAACTTGATACTGGAAATGTAATGTACTTTGACGTATTGTTTGACCCATACGGCTTGTATTATATTTGTATAATATTGTGCAGTTATGTCCTAATATTTGTAAGTCTAAAAAAACATGTTTTTTGTATATTATAGAGTTTGGAAAAGACTGCGTCCCATATGCTATTGGAAGCGGCAATAAATAGTTTTTTCACTTTTGCACTCACCAGCGAGTGCCCTGAATTTACTTTGTGCAACGTGTTGTATGAAGCCTTCCGGGTTCCTGCTCCTATTTCCTGCTGTGTGTGGAGCTCCAGCTAAGGACGGCAGCAGATATCAGGGCACATTCCCCCAGTGCTGTGGTACCAGCGGGTAGCAGAAGATGAGGGGTACCCTGCTGCTGTTGCTGGGCTGTTGTGTGTGCCCGCTGCTATGTGCCACCCTGGGCAGCGCTGTGCACAGCCGGGAGCTGGATGGAGCCATCGCCTCAGAGACTGGGAACAACACCACCATCGCTCCGACTACACCAGGCAACTACACGACCAAGGTGACTCGCTTTAGCAATATTGGGCAGTACATGCCCACCATCAAGAGTGCCTTCATCTTCGTGTGCGGCTTCAGCACCTTCCTCATCGCCTGCCTCATCGTCAAGATATTCAGGTAATAGCCATGTGGCAGGGGGGTGGAAACTTGTACAACTAGTCCCAAGACTTGCTCAGTCACCTGTATCTACCCCTGGAGGGTGTACATGCTGCTGCCACACTGTGCTATCACATGCCATGTGCAGCAGCAACTTCTGCAAATATAGATGTTGTGAATTTCCATGGATTGTGCGGGAATGGGGGGTGAGCGCCAGATGAGTTGGAAGGTGCCACAAATTTTCATGTAATTTCAATCAAACTGGTGTAATAATCTATATCCCATACATAGCAGTGCCATAATCTACAATGGTGCAAAGTTTCCAATAAGCAGAGCGGAGGCAGGTTTGGATAGAGAGATCTTACAAAAATATATTAGACTTTTCCTTATCTGTCAATTTCCTCTCCCTCTCCCCTTTTCCGATATGTATTTTCTTGGTCGAACAAATTGGCAGTGATGTCCTCCCCTCTGTAACCCCTAATCTGCCTCACTAGCTGTCACTGTATACCTACTACTTGTACAGTAACTGCTACCCCAAATGTAGTTTAGTTTTGGTATAGTTGGTAATCATATTGCAACCATAAAATAACATCAATCATTCATAGGGATCATAGATTGATCAAATCTAATATGTAACCCCTTAGAGGACCAGAATGTTGTAAAGTGTTATACTCTTATATATATTTTTTTTGCTACATGTTTCTTTGTCAGTGCAGTTGTATGGAAGCTTAAATATATCTAATAAGTGCACTTTTTAAAGTGAAATATCACTCTTTTCATTTCTTTCTGATTGAGGGAATTCTTTTTAGATAAATGCTATTTATCTTGATAAGATTTTGTATTTGTTTTATTGACTTCTTGATATCTCCTATATTACTTAGGGTTACATATTCTCCAGAACAGTGTTATATTGACACATAACCTACTAAGCTTTGCCTCTGATGTGTCTTTGCTTTTGATGTCTTGATAGGCTGATACTTATGACAGGTTTGGTGCCTTGTGTTTGGACTCGAGTTACCAGTAACACATTCATGACTGCCATATTTCAGCGCAGATGAATGTCGGGGCTTTAATGGAATAGTTTAGCAGTAAAATTTGTCAGATCGGGTTGGCAGATTATTGGAAATTCTGGACTCTTGTTATCACATGTACAAACTAATACATGCATATTGAAAATGTATTCTTACTGCGGTTATCCACAAATTAACTTGTAATGGTCTATCCTTAGAAAGTCAAGCATTTGAATGATTGGGGTCTGACTCATAGACCCTCTTCTGATCTGCTATTTGACATACGCAGGAATTGGGCCCATTCCAATCGAGCATTGATGATCTATGCTAAGACTGTCATCAATAGCAAAGTTGTGGGAATCCCTTCAACTTTCCCAAATGTGTATTCTGTGGTTTTAGTGTTCTTGTTCTGTCCCCTGTATTTATGGCTGCAGAATAGGTTTTGCCACCCATATCCTTAGTCTCGCTAGCATTCGCTGCACTTTTGTAGTACGCCTACCTTATTGTACCACCCCTGCTGCAATATTTGGTAATTGTACTAGGTATTTTATCACAGGTTAGCAAAACCATTAAGTTAAGTAAAATATTACTTTTTTGGCCCCTGATGTTTGTATGTACAATCTGTAAGTCCATGTATTTCTATGCTCTAACCAAAGATCTTTAGCAGATGTCTTGTGATGCCTCAAACAGGGTTAAAAGTAAAGGCATAACTTTCCTAAAGTTGGGTTTAATAAAGTTCAGTCTATAAATGCTGGAGATGAAGGCTGCAGCCAGGGGCTAAACTGGGAAACAATATAGTGCATCCATGTATATATATACATTCCCGTATAGAGGACCCTATTTATGTCATTTGTAATGCTTTAGTATAATGACGAGCTTTTCTACTGTAGTTAACATTTAGTTCTGGGTCCTGTGGAAACAATGGATTTAATGGAGTCCTTTTTGATGTTCAGTGACTTGTAATTTTTGTTTTTGCTGCAGGGTGCATTCAGGCACTGCGGAAAAAAACTGATTGGAAAAAAAAATGGCCATTGTTTTTATGCAGTTGCTAATTTAGCATGTAATATACATTTTTTTTAAAGGAGAAGGCTAAGAAATACAATTCCTGACTCCTCTACAGATTAGGACTCCATGATGTGATTGTAGGGGCCAATAGCCAGGCCCTACTAAAATCATTGCTTTGCCCAGTCATTAAAGGGGATATATGGGATCAATGTTTTTTTTAAATATCACTCCCTGGGGGTATAAAAATAACAAGCAAGTTTTAAACGCCCTTTCCGGCACTGCTGTTCAGCACACGGCTGTCCTTCACTGCGGGCCTCTGTATAGGCTCAGTGATGAAACAGGGTGCAAATCTGTGCACCTGCTACAGCAGCAGTTGCAGGCTGTAGCAGGTACATGCACCGTTGGGATATCTTCACTGAGCCTTTGTATACAAACCGAGGCAATTGGTGATAGGCAGCGCCACGATAAACCAAAGTGCTGTACAGAGATGAATGGGGCCAGAAGCCATTAATGCAGATGTGGCTTCCATTCAATATACCACACAACTAGATGTGAGCGAACCAATAGTGCGGTTCGGGTCCGAACGCCTGACCTGGACATAATGCCAGTTGGCCAGATTGGGGGTTTTCCCCTGGACAATCATAGCCATGGCTAGTTAAGTGTCAATATGCAGGCAATATGTCAGAGTCAGGCGGGCGAATCTGACCATCGGGTCCACTCATCTCTACAGAAAACCCCTGAAACAGAATTGTAATAATTATAAAAGTTGTCCCCTGTATACCCTCACCCCCATAATGGGGAGGTACAACTTCTCTTATACCAACACATGTCACTGTATTTTGTTATTTTCCAGACCAGGTGCATCACTATCATTACACACAGCCTGGACACGTAACACCGTTTACTCATGTGTGTTCTGCCGCTGCATATTACAGCACTGATATTATGTTACTTGTAGGCACTTAAAGCTGAATCTGCTCAGATTGCCTCCATTGACAGTAAACAAATCGTGTGATTTAGTGCTGCGCAGAGTCGGGAACATCTGTTGGGTAAAGTTACTTTAGTAACAATATGATCTGTATCTTGTTCATTCTCGCTGATGCTTAGATTTGCCTATTGTCATGAGACGCATCTGAATACTGTAACTTTTTCCTGCTATAATGTATTTATGATCTGGCTTAGTGGAATCTCTCCTGTTACTCATTAAACCTTTTTACTGGCGAATGGCGTTGGTGCTACCTGTGGCTACGTTATGGGCTAGCGTTATAGAACGCAGCAGCTATGACACAATTTTATTTTGTTCAGTTTACAAATTATAGTGGGAGCCAAAAACATGCTGGACTACAATTTTGGAATGAAGATATGTTTGTATGAATGAAGAACCGCTTCATAAAATATGGAATATGTTTTATGCAACAAGTGAACAGTGAGTTCTCGAAATTCATATTTTGGAAGAAAGAAAAATTGGCAAATGTAACAAACTGAACTAATGTAAAAGGATTTTCCCCACAGCACAAAACAACCTAAAAAGAATTCTAAAAAAAAAAGTTCTAAAAGGATTTTAAAGTAAAAAATGAGCATTACCCTGACCCTCTAGCATTGAGGCTCAGGTATTTTGCTGTTCTCTTTTTTCATAGATGACGTTAGTGACAGTGGCGTAACTAGAAGCTGATGGGCCACAGTGCAAAGTCTGTGCCAGGCCCCGACTATAATGTAGGGTTTATAGTAATAGTCTTCTCATATGGGAAAGTGACACTATAAGGGCCCCCTAAACCTCTTGGGCCCGGTGCGATCACAACCTCTGCACCCCCTCAAGGTACGCCCATGGTTAGTGACATTTTACAGTCACTGGTCTCAGTAGTTTCACATCTTGGTGAGACCTCATATCTATCGCTGCAGTGAGAGCATCCCTTAGCACCATACCTGACTGGTGTATGATAATGATGTCATCAATTAACCCTCCATAAACTGATCCTTATATTAGAAAAACAAAACTTTTGTCTAGAATGCTAATATTTCATGTACCCAGTTCCCATAGGTTAGGTTTACAAATCACTATTCAATGCATATGATTCTTAAGCTACAGAGGAAGAGAGGCCCTCTGCGGGGTAGAAGGTCATATGAAATCTGAAAAGCCATGTGGACAACACATTGGGTGGGGATAACGTAAACCTCTTTTATAAGACAGCTGGAAAATCTCTACATGTTACAGCTGTATCCTAGCCCTGGGCTGCAGGTGTTTATAAAGATCCACATTTGGAACTATTATATTTATTATTTTATTCAATTGGCATATTTAATTTATGTAAATGTGTTTAAAGAAAGTGACCACTATTTATGGGATATATAACACGCCATAAATACCTGATAGGTGCATGTCTCTAATTCTAGGAATGTGCTTGGCTGTTCTCATAAGTGATAAAAAATCTCTTGCATATGTGCTTCTACCTTTCCATTTCCAACTGAATGTGCAGTGGCCTGCTACCAAGTGGGTTGGGGGTGCCATACTTTACCCGCTAACATATGCAAATTCTACCCCATGTATGTATCCCATCATATGAAATCACAACAGCCTCCATGGACTTCTACTTCTCACCATCCTCTGTAATTTCATGTGATTCGATACATACATGGGGTAGATTTTGCAAATGTTAGTGGGTAAAGGAATTTAGATGACATCACCCTGGTCACATGACATGAAGTGCTGAATGGAGAGGAGGAGACATGAGGAGAAGCACATCACTAAATTGATTTTATTTCTATCTTTGTGACTGGTTCCTATTAGAGATGAGCAAGCACTAAAATGCTCGGGTACTCGTTATTCGAGACGAACTTTTCCCGATGCTCGAGTGCTCGTCTCGAATAACGAGCCCCATTGAAGTCAATGGGAGACTCGAGCATTTTTCAAGGGGACCAAGGCTCTGCACAGGGAAGCTTGGCCAAACACCTGGAAACCTCAGAAAAGGATGGAAACACCATGGAAATGGACAGGAAACAGCAGGGGCAGCATGCATGGATGCCTCTGAGGCTGCTTAAACGCACCATTATGCCAAAATTATGGGCAACAGCATGGCCATGAAAGAGTGACAGAATGAAGCTAGATAGCATCTAAAACATCCAATAATTGACCCTGACACTATAGGGGACGGCATGCAGAGGCAGCAGCAGCAGGCTAGAGAGTGGCATGGCGACATACCCTAAATGGACTCAGGCTTTAAACCAATGGGTGGCAGAGAGGAACCAAAGGAGGTGAGCAAGAAGCGCTGAAATTATTTCCTCTGTGAACAAAAGGTTGACGGTATATTTAGTCGATAACACAGCATGGTGGCGACATAGTGACCAAGTTCCATAACGTATCTGGTGAAACACCCAAATAATGAGCCTGACACAGCTCGTTTGATAAGGGGACGACATTTGGAGGCAGCCATGGAGAGGACTTCCATGATTAAGAGCGACAGTATGGGGCATCCATATTGCGCTTCTATGATTGCAACTGCAGGTCTCCAGCATGGCGGCGACAGATGGGCCGAGTTCCACTATGTATGTGGTGAAACACCTGAAAATTCTGCCTGACACAGCTCGTTTAAAAGGGGACCATGTATGGAGGCAGTGAACTAGTAGTAGATTAAAGGTGCTGCAGTTAAAACTATGTTAGTTGGATCTTGGGATGGAGCTGGCGCTCCGCTGCCAGGCGAGCTTTCGCCAATCCAAGCCCCTGTCTCTAGGCTACTCCCCAAACAGCACTTCTAAGAACCTTTTGTATAAGATCAAGTGTAGTAGCGTTCTTATAAGTTTGGGTTCTGGCGGGTGAGGGGAATGTAAACAGATGCGCAAGAAGCGCTGAAATAATATTGGTAAATGATAAAAGTTTGCCAGTATATTTTGTGGATTACACAGCAGGGTGGCTACAAAGTTAACATGGAAGCCATGAAAACAATCCAAAATTCTGCCTGACACAGCTCGTTTGATAAGGGGACCATGTATGGAGGCAGCTATATGGACTACTTTTGGAGGCAGCTATGGCGATGACGTGTGGAGGTAGCAATGGAGACAACGTGTGAAGGCAGCTAAAAAGACGACGTGTGGAGGCTGCTATGGAGACAATTTAATTTGGATAGTGCCTGTATGTGGCAGTCCAAAAAAGTTTTCAAAGCAGAGGAGCAGGTAGCTGGTCCTCCAAAAAGATTAAATAAATTGAGTGCCTGTATGTGGCAGTCCAAAAAAGTTTTCAAACCAGAGGAGCAGGTAGTTGGCCCTCCAGAAAAATTAAATACATAGAGTACTATAGCCAGAGCCAGTTGGCCCTGTAAAAAAATAGCCAGTTTCCTCTGCTTTAGTGTACAAAGAGGAGGAGGAGGACAATGAGGAGGAGGAGTGCATACATTATTCAGGTTCAGCTTCTTTCACCTGGTGGAGAATGGAAATGCGGAGAAATCCAGGCTTTATTCATCTTGATAAGCGTCAGCGCTGTCAGTCGACAGGCGTGTACGCTTATCGGTGATGATACCACCAGCTGCACTGAAAACCCGCTCGGACAAGACGCTAGCGGCAGGGCAGGCAAGAACCTCCAAGGCGTACAGCGCCAGTTCGTGCCACATGTCCAGCTTTGAAACCCAGTAGTTGTAGGGAGCTGTGTGATCATTTAGGACGATGGTATGGTCAGCTACGTACTCCCTCACCATCTTTCTGTAAAGATCAGCCCTACTCTGCCGAGACTGGGGACAGGTGACAGTGTCTTGCTGGGGTGACATAAAACTGGCAAAGGCCTTGTAAAGCGTACCCCTGCCAGTGCTGGACAAGCTGCCTGGTTGCCTACTCTCCCTTGCTACTTGTCACGCAGAAGTACGCCCTCTGCCGCTAGCGCTGTCAGAAGGGAAATACTGTTTCAGCTTGTGCACCAGGGCCTGCTGGTATTCATGCATTCTCACACTCCTTTCCTCTCCAGGGATGAGAGTGGAAAGATTTTGCTTGTACCGTGGGTCCAGGAGAGTGAACACCCAGTAATCGGTGCTGGAATAAATTCTTTGAACGCGAGGGTCACGGGATAGGCAGCTTAGCATGAAATCTGCCATATGCGCCAGAGTCCCAACGCGCAAGAATTCACTCCCCTCACTGGCCTGACTGTCCATTTCCTCCTCCTCCAACTCCTCCAACTCCTCTTCTTCTGCCCATACACGCTGAACAGTAAAGGACTGAACAATGGTCCCCTCTTCTGTCTCGCCAACATTCTCCTCCTCTTCCTCCTCATCCTCCTCCACATCCTCCTCCACCTCCTCCGATATGCGCTGAGAAACAGACCTAAGGGTGCTTTGGCTATCAACAAGGGAATCTTCTTCCCCCGTCTCTTGTGACGAGCGCAAAGCTTCCGACTTCATGCTGACCAGAGAGTTTTTCAACAGGCCAAGCAGCGGGATGGTGAGGCTGATGATGGCGGCATCACCACTGACCATCTGTGTTGACTCCTCAAAGTTACTCAGCACCTGACAGATATCAGACATCCACGTCCACTCCTCATTGTAGACTTGAGGAAGCTGACTGACCTGACTACCAGTTCTGGTGGAAGTTGACATCTGGCAGTCTACAATCGCTCTGCGCTGCTGGTAAACTCTGGATAACATGGTTAATGTTGAATTCCACCTCGTGGGCACGTCGCACAACAGTCGGTGAGCGGGCAGTTGGAGGCGGAGCTGCGCTGCCCTGAGAGTGGCAGCATCTGTGCTGGACTTCCTGAAATGCGCACAGATGCGACGCACCTTCGTGAGCAAATCTGACAGATTGGGGTATGTCTTTAGGAAACGCTAAACTATCAGATTTAACACATGGGCCAGGCATGGCACATGTGTCAGTCTGCCGAGTTGCAGAGCTGCCACCAGGTTACGGCCGTTGTCACACACAACCATGCCTGGCTTCAGGTTCAGCGGTGCCAGCCACAGATCAGTCTGCGCCGTGATGCCCTGTAATAACTCTTGGGCGGTGTGCCTTTTATCGCCTAGGCTCAGCAGTTTGAGCACCGCCTGCTGTCGCTTAGCGATGGCACTGCTGCTGTGCCTAGAGCTACCGACTGATGGCGCCATGCCCACGGATGGTAATTCGGAGGAGGTGGAGGAGGGGTGGGAGGAGGAGGAGGCATAGTAGGCCTTTGAGACCTGGACCGAGGTAGGCCCCGCAATCCTCAGCGTCGGCAGTATATGACCAGCCCCAGGGTCAGACTCGTCCCAGCCTCCACCAAGTTAACCCAATGTGCCGTCAGCGATATATAGTGGCCCTGCCCGGCAGCACTCGTCCACGTGTCCGTGGTCAGGTGGACCTTGTCAGAAACGGCGTTGGTCAGGGCACGGAGGATTTTCTCTGACACGTGCTTGTGCAGGGCTGGGACTGCACATCGGGAAAAGTAGTGGCGGCTGGGGACCGAATACCGAGGGGCGGCGGCCGCCATGAGGTTTCGAAAGGCCTCGGTCTCTACCAGCCTATAGGGCAGCATCTCCAGGCTAAGCAACTTGGAGATGTGGACGTTGAGGGCTTGGGCGTGTGGGTGGGTTGCGCTATACCTCCTTTTGCGCTCCAGCGTCTGGGGTATGGAGAGCTGAACGCTGGTGGATGCTTTGGAGGATCGTGGAGGCGAAGATGGGGTTTTCGCACGGGAGGTGTTTGGGCCGGGGTCCTGGGCAGGGGGCTGACTAGCAGATGACACAGGGGAAGGAGCAGTGGTGTGCCCGGCCGGAGGTGAACGGGCTTGGTGCCATTGAGTGGGGTGTTTAGCATTCAGATGCCTGCGCATACTGGTGGTAGTTAAGCTAGTAGTGGTGGAACACCTGCTGATCCTGGTTTGGCAAAGGTTGCACACCACAGTCAGTAGGTCATCCGGTGTTTCTTTAAAGAACCTCCAGACTTCTGAAAAATCTAGCCCTCGCCACGGGAGCTTGACTACGGGCAACATTTGGCGCTGATGCACCAGCTCTGGCCCTGCCTCTCCGTCTGGCCCCACCACTGCCTCTTCCAACCTGTTCTGCTATAGGACTCTCCTCCGTCTCAGAAGCACTGTGTTCACCCGGCCTATCAACCCAGCTTGGGTCTGTCACCTCATCATCCTCCGATCCCTCAGTCTGCTCCCCCCTCGGACTTCCTGCCCTGACAACAACTTCACCACTGCCTGACAACCGTGTCTCCTCATCGTCCGACACCTCTTTACACACTTCTTCCACTACGTGAATAATGTCATCATCACCCACAGACTGCGACTGGTGGAAAACCTGGGCATCAGAAAATAGCTTAGCAGCAGCAGGACAAGTGGTTTGTGACTGTGGGAAGGGTCCAGAAAACAGTTCCTCAGAGTATGCCGGTTCAAATGCCAAATTTTGGTGGGAGGGGGCAGACTGGGGGGAAGAAGGCTGAGGTGGAGGAGCTGGAGGAGTGCCGATTTCGGTGACATGGGTGGACTGCGTGGAAGACTGACTGGTGGACAAATGGCTAGAAGCATTGTCCGCAATCCACGACATCACCTCTTCGCACTGTTCTGGCCTCAACAGTGCTCTACCACGAGTCCCAGTAACTTGAGACATGATGAACCTAGGGAGTGTACCTCTGCGGCGTTCCCCTGCTCCCCCATCAGCAGGTGGTGTCTCACCCCGCCCAGGACCACGGCCTCTGACCCACTGCAGTAGTTGGACGCCCACGTCCACGCCCTCGTCCTCTACCCCTAGCCCTCGGGTTAAACATTTTCCATTTTGAGCTATAAAATGAAATACAGATTAAAAAAAAAAAAAAAATCAGCAGACTCTGCCTAAGTCTACTCAAACCCCTAATAAATTGTCCCACTTTGGTGTTTGAGGTGGATATGTGTGTCACTAAGAGCTAAACACAATGGTAGCAAGTCCCCCTGCAAATTCCTCACAATATGGTACTAGCTGCATTACTAGTGCCAGCAAGCCCAGCCACAAGCAAATAAAAAAAAAAAAAAAGTATAACGTTATTGTAGCCCTAAGAAGGGCTGTTGGATTCTTGTAGATTCACTCCTACCTAACAGTAAGCTAATATAACACCCTAACGCTATCCCTGCAGCAGCTCTCTCCCTAACGGCATCCAGACACAGAATGATCCGAGCAGCGCGGGCAGGGGCTAGTCTATTCCAGGGTCACCTGATCTGGCCAGCCAACCACTGCTATCGACGTGTAAGGGTACCACGTCATGCTGGGTGGAGTGCAGAGTCTCTTGGCTTGTGATTGGCTCTGTTTCTGGCCGCCAAAAAGCAAAACGGCGGGAGATGCCATTTTCTCGAGCGGGCGACGTATTCGTCCGAGCAACGAGCAGTTTCGAGTACGCTAATGCTCAAACGAGCATCTAGCTCGGACGAGTATGTTCGCTCATCTCTAGTTCCTATTTTCTGGGGCGCTCCTCCAATTTTTCATAATTATGAATTAAGGGCTAAAACTGATGACCATGGTCATCTCATGAGTCGTGGACTTTGTGCTAACTGGATTTCACCGACAGAAGTGCAGAGGGCAGGATTCCAAGAAATCATATATGTATGATCTACATTTATGATTAGGCAGGAATCTTACGACTATTAAAATAATGAATATTTTTTTTTACATTGAAGTCTTAGGGATAGTGACAATCTGCATCAAATCGTTATGAATGTGTAGTTTTCATGCAGAACGAAGAAAGAAAAGGAAGATTTTCTGCAAGAAAAATGTTTGCAGATCATCTAACTATAACCGGCTGTGGTTTTTAAGCTTGCAATCTAATGGATTGCAAGAGGAAAATCCACAGTTTCCCTTTAACCCCTTATCAACGTGCGCCGTATTAGTACAGTGCGGGTACATGGAGAGGTCTCGCGTTGCATATTGTACATGGGGAGGTTGCATATCACATTGCATATTGCGGCAAAGACTTACCATTGTTATCGTCGCCGGCAAAGCATGGGCATCTTGGTGACGACGTCACTCCCTGTGACGTTATCAAAGAGTGGCAATTGTTCGCCATGATAGCCTTGGGTCTTCGTTTTAACCCATTCGCTATGTGCGATTTGCACATTTTAGTGAATGAGGTGGAAAATCCCCATATACTGCTATACCGTAGTATGACAGTATATGGTAGGATCGATCAGACAACCTAGGGTTCCCGTAATGGAAAATATTGCCCAAAGTTGAAAATGGCACTTTTTTTTGCCATTTTGAAAAACGTAAAAAATTCAATAATTCAAGTGATAAAAAGTTTGCACAGTCCTAAAAATGGTATCATTGAAAACCTCATCAGAAGTCACACAAAATGACATCACCCACAGCTCCATACACCGAAGTATGAAAAAGTTATTATCGCCAGAATATGGCAAAATTTAAAAAAAAAAATTTTTGTACAGGAGGTTTTCATTTTTGTAAATGTATGAAAACCTTCTAAAACCTATACAAATGTGTTGTGTGATTTTACAGACCCAAAGAATAAAGTAGACATGTCATTTGTGGCACACAAAATCCCACAAAAAAACAATGCAAATGCATTTTTTTCCCCATTTTCACCGCACTTGGCATTTTTTTTCCCAGTACACGGCATGGAATATTCAATACCATCACTATGAAGTGTAATTTTTTTAGGCAGAAAATGAGCCATCACAGAGCTCTTTACGTGTAAAAAATAAAAAAAAGTTATAGATTTTTGAAGGTGGGGAATGAAAAATGGAAATGAAAAAACAAAAAAGGGCCGGGTCGTTAAGGGGTTAAATGAATTATGGTGCCATCAACAAATGATACGATGAAAGCAATGTTCACTTAAAGCCATTTTATTCAGTTGTCATTCTAAACTAGAAGAGAAATATTCACAATATGCTGGACAATCATTTGCCTTCAGATGGACATGTTGCTTTTTGTTTTCTTATATTGCCAGACATGCAATAATAATATATATTTATATAGCACCATCATATTCCGTAGCGCTTTACAAATCATAGGGGATATATACAAATAAAATAAGACATTGCAGAGTACAAGCAGTTATATAGAACATGTACATGGGGGTTTCCCATTCTCGGGCCCTTGTTTGATAATCCCGGAGGATTGAGTATTTTATTTGTGTGCAGAGCTCATTTGTAGGACAACAAAGCATGAAATTGCTCTTTGCTTTGGACACAGACCCCACCAGTTGGTGATTAGGAGCGGATACTGCGTTGTTCTGCAGCTGTTGTAAAACAAATTGAAAGAGTTACATTTGTTCTAAAAACAAATAGTTCTTATCTTCACATGAAAAATGTCTGTACATGCATTGCCTGTTATGAAATCTACAATTTACTTTAGGGCTGGGGATTATTTATCCGACAGTGTTGTTTGTGTGTGTGTATATAAGGCCGACTTTACACAGTAGTATTCAGCCTATAAATATGGACCTTCTCTCCCAGACCTGGACTTGTAACATCATAATGTCACAAGTGACTTCCCTTCCTCTGTTAAGGCCTCCGTATGGCAGACGTGGGTCCTATGAATTCTGCCACTTCCGTCCGAGCTGTCATTGCCCAAGACCACTAGAACCTGAGGACCTTACAAAATGTTTGTCTTGATTTTTCTGTTAAAATGGAAAAAAAAAAGAGAAAGGTGTCACTGTAAATAGATCATCGGCTCTAAATCCCCTTCTTCCTTTCACATAGTCAGAGTTACTCTAGATGCCAAAATAATACAAGGTCTAACAGACTTTTACTGCAGATAAGTAGCAAGCTTGAATGGGGTTCACCAGGATTTTTTTATTTAGTGGTTGAATTTTATCATTCAGCTTTGTATTAGAAAAATTAATGTCAAATCCCTACAAATTTTGCATCCCTATAAATAAAAAAAATCAAATAATATTTTGAGTACCTTATAATTTTGCAGATATGAAAGGTTCACGAATAAAGGATTTATTGGAGAATAACCATACACTTGGTAATATTGGAGAATGCCATTGAAGTTTTCCTTTTCCCACAGTGTAAAAATGGATTGCATATGCAACGCCCCTGCCAACGTATAGGCAAGGGGGTAGTTACAAATAAGGCCCTTTACCTGCCTGCGCAACTCACCCAAGGGATAATGCAGAGAGATCTTAGGTAATCTGCAGTTGTAGCCTCTGCCTGGAAAGGTGATAGTTAAGTGGGTGTAAGATGTTATCCAATGATGTGGCTGTATTGTAAACTGGAGTGTGGTTGGAGAGGTGCTACCACCTGACCAGGGGGAGTATAAAACCCCTGTGTAGTGGGAGCACATGGTCCAGACCTCATGACATTTATCATACGTTGACACTCTTGTGTATGATGAAAGACATGTATGAGGGCTAAAGGTAGTCTGCAAAAGTATTCTCCATAGGGAGAATGATTTTCATCCTGTTCCATGTGTTTGGCATCTCACCTAGCCAAACCAGTTCCTTAAATTGTACTGGCAAGACGCCATGATTGTGAAACAGTGCTCTTTACAATTGGTTGTCTATTCCGATTGGTTTGGCTATTATCCCATGTCCTGACACAAGGCTTCCTTAGGGTATCTGCACATGTTGTGAATTACGTGCTGATTATTTTTGTGTAGATTTTGTTGCAGAATATCAGCGGGATAATACATTAGCATGACAGTGAATGTGATTTAAAAAAAAGAATGTAGGCGCAGGAAATGATCTGGTGAAATAATTGGGAGAAAAATGCATGTTCAAATAACGCATGTAAATCTGCACCAAGAACACTACGCAGAACACAAATCTGTATGGAAAAAAAAGTGCATAAAAACTACAGGTATTTGATGCAGATGTATGTAGATACCCTTAAAGTCAAGCATTAATGTATAAGGAGCAGCTTCATTAAGGTACCACTAAAGGTATGCTGTATTCTTTTTTTCTTTTTACTACCCTAGAAAAACTATTTGCATATTCCTTACCTAGAATCCTCAGCAGAACATGCAATGGCCTACACAAATAGCATCAATAGCAGTCCCCATAAAGAGAATGATTTCCTTTGAAAAATATTAGAAGAAGCCCCTAATTCCATGCAATGTCTTTTTTGCAAACTGCAGGACTGGCACAGGGGACTGCTGCATCTCAGCATTTGCCCTTTTTGGTTGATTCCCAACATCCCTATGTACAGTAGCAGAAGTTGCCAGGACCCACAATTTTGTCAAGACAATCCGATTACATTATTACTGTTAATTATCTTTTTATGAGACCCCATGCACATAATGGGTAGAAACGTTGAATTTTAGTTTTAGCCTTTGCTTGCTCTGGTAGATTACCATTGGCTTACTCCTTTCTATAACAATAATCTTTATTTATATAGTGCCATCACATTCCGTAGCACTTTACAAATAATAGGGGACATATCCAAGTATAATATTACATTACAGAGCACAAACAGTCCTATGTAACAATAGGAGTGAGGGCCCTGCTCACAAGAGCTTACAGTCCATGAGGATGAAGGGGGTGACACAAGAGCTTACAGTCTATGGGGGACTGTTTTCGCCAGTTTTCTGGTGTAGAAGCAGTGGATTCTTCACAAATTATTGCACAGTGCAAGAATTTGCTATCAAATTGTGACTACACCACCTCCACACCATGTAGGTGTTGAGGTAGCATATAGGAATGCGGTGAGTGGTGACAGGGTGAGCATGGGGCGTTCCTGCCCCTTGCCTGCGTTCTTTTGCAGGCCAGCCAGCCGCCGGCCAAATACATCAAGAGATGCCCTTGATGTATCCGATGCGAGGAGGTGGGGCATGGCCACTATGATATGCCCATGCAAGCACATCAGTGTATGATAAATCTCCCCCTATGTTTCTTTCCTTCTTTTAGCCAAGCTGAGTTTGCATTTTGCGAAATAGTTGTGAGCAATGGTTTAAAGGTGTTATAAGGGATAACAATTTCACTTGTGGGGGTCTGATTTCTGGGGTCCCCAACAATCATGGGAACGAATTTTTGAATGAATCACCAGCTCAAGCATGGATCCTGTAGCTCCATTCAATACTATGGTAGAACTGTAAATTGATAAGCACAGCTCCAGAGTATCTCTGGCAATCCCATTCACTGTTTACCAGAGTGCCAGAGATAAGTGAGTGCTGTGCTTGGCAATGTACAACGCTACCATACAATTGAATGGAGCGGCAGGACCTGCTACTCCATAAAAGGATTGAGAACAGACCCCCTTATTTGTGAACTGCGAGATTCTGTTCTCGATACCAGTAGGGGTCCAAACATTGGACTTCCAATGATCAGATTTGCAATATTGTGGATATCAATCAAACTTGGGACAAGTCTTTTATCCACAGGGATTGTTTCTCCTTACTTGATGAGGAAGGCAGTAAAATCTATAGGAAGCAGGTTTATCCTTGACTTTTTTACATGTAAACAGATGTGATGCATTGTCCAGATAACTGGGCCCTCTTCTCCTTCCTGTGCTACTGTGTAGACCTGGCTTCTTTCTGGAGTCTGGCAAGCCCCCAAGCCATAAGACAGAGGAGGGTTAAAGTAGTTCAGTTTCATCCTGTGTTTTTCTTCTGTACTGTAATTGTGGTGACGTCACAGGACATGAGGCCTCTCTTCTCTGTGCTTCGGTCTTGTTGGAGACCTCCTCTGCTAAAGCAACATCATGGATTACTTAAAACTAAGAATAACAACTGTGCCTCAGGAATGAACCACTCTATGTTCTGGTTTGCCAACTGGAATGAAAGCTTAAAGAGGGAAAACACAAGCGCCTTATCTAAACTCAAGCAGAATTAATACAGAAAACATGAGTCGGATGTAGCAGATGGGCCAGTGACAGCAGAATTTAATTTGGTGTCACTGCTTCTACCAGCTTTAATCATTGTGCTGTTTGCATAGGGATTCCCAACTCTCTGTGTCACTGTTAATTAAATTTTAGGCTTTCCAATGTACTGCCATTCATTTTTGTTATTTTTATTTCATTTTGTAATACCCAGAGTCAGATCAAAGTGAGAATACCCCTTAACACAAGAGGCTACTCTTTGTAGTTAATGCAAATATTCATTTGCCTTAGAGGACCTGTCACCCATAAAAAAGGCTACTAGGTAAGCCTTTTGCCTTACTTTAGTAAAAAGGTTACTAAAGTAAGCAGCTCCTAGCGCTACTCCATTTTTAGCAGTGATAAACTGCTAGGGTTATCGGAACCCTCCGATAAAGCTAGCTGACACTTCTATGTAGTACAAAAGGAACGCCGGACTGCGCTCAAAGTGCTCAAAGCTCTGTCGCTCCTGTGGCTGGTCCATCGCTTCTCCTTATCCTAATTATGCACTGCTTCAGTCTTGCCCTGCCCAGCATAAACTTTCCCAAGGTCCTACATTTTATAATTGTTTTAAAAGCAAAACAATTTGGTTCAGGGATTAAACAAAATATGTTTCTGCATCTGGGTAACTACAGTATTTTGAAGGTATGTTTGGTTCACAACGCATGAAAATAAATGGTGTATTTGCTTTAATCTTCTGCATTGGTCAAGTTCTTCAAAGACCACAAGTACCACTGCTGCAGTATTTGATTAACCAGGATACATTCTAACTCTTTGGTATTGTATTTTTTTTTTTTAATGAATAATTTTATCATGGCAACTTCAGGGCCACTACATGCCTCCTGTTAATGCCCTGTGATTATCATTATGAGATGGTGCCCTGGGAAATCTGTTGCTGCATCTATATTTGGACATGTGTGAGTTCTTGTACAGTCTGCATTGCTATCTAATCTATGACAATTCTAGATCTTATAGGTACCCACCATAATGAGAGTAGATTAAATAACACTATTAATGTGCATACACCTACACACAATGGCCCACATTTATCAGAACTAGTGCAGTCTGTACTATGTGCAGTTTGCCTGTGCAGTGTGCAGAGGGAGCCAGATTACTCAAAACTGGTGCACTCTGCACTGCTCTGTTCATGCTGCAGAATTATGGCACAGACAGAATTGTAGTGCAAGTCAGTAATAATTGTGGCACAAACTCCAACTAATCACTAACATGTCCCTTTAGGTGCACATTTTTACTTGTTGAACACAGAGCAGCCACAACACAAAACGGACGCAGACACTTTATGAATACATGTAGAAGCATTTTGCACGATCTTTTCATTGAAAAGTCAGACAGAAAACTAGTGCTAGCACTTTAATAAAATGTGGACCACACATTTTGGTATAAGGGAGTCTGGTCCACCAACCCTTCTGAAGGTCTAACTACTCTGGTTTACTGGTTTGGTTTTAATCCTGCATCATGTCATTAGGCTTCCTGAAAATCATGATTGATGTCAAGGGGGCTCACAAGGTAGCTAAAGAGGTGTGGTTTTCCTTATCCTATCCTGCAAATCTTATTTGCATATTTTCCCAGAATCCCCTAGTGGAGCGTCAATGGCTATAAGTTTCCACATGACTGAAAGGTGGCTTTAATTGGCAAAGTCTCTGCAAGGAGAACTTTTGCTCACTAACACCTGTCAAAAGCCTTTCACTCAGCCAAACCTGTTCCCTACACTGTACACCTCAAAACAGTTTTCTCTACAGTTGGGAATTTGTTCCTTCTGGAATAGTTATACTGGTTTGGTTTTAATCCTGCCTCATATCATTAGGCTTCCTAAAGGTCATGCTTGGTGTCAAGGGAGTTGCCTTACAAGGTAGCTAAAAGATGCATGGTTTTCCTTATTCCATCCTAGAAAACTTTATTTGCTCGTTCAACAACTGATGTAGCATTTCTTTTCCCTTTATTTTCCCTTTCTGGAAAAGTTATTTGCATAATTCCTCCTGAGACTGTCACAGCAGAACATCAGGAATGGTTGATTAACACTGTATAACAGTTATGTGGTGATTCTTGGACTGAAGGAACCACCTCCAATTTTTTAAGTGAATCAACTACTTCTGTCAATCTGTGGTGACAGCTGCTTAGAGCAGTTAAGATAACTTTTACAAGTATGACAAACATAAGGCGTATAAAACCAATGACAGGTTCCCCATATGGGACTGCCTTCTCATAGCTCAACAGAACGTAGGAGGTGTCAGACCCAACCAAATGTCAGTCCAAGCAACTATGAAGAGGCTAAGATTTGGCTGTACAGTGGGAAGCAACTGTCTCTTTTTATGGTAGCTTAATACCCCTTTAATTTTACAAACTACTTGACTGCTCCCTTCCTCGGGTCCAATTCTATAAACAGACGATCATTGTGATGAGATGGCATGTGCTCTTATTATTACAACTAGTTTTCTCCTAGCAGTCATAGAAAGACAGGAATGAGAGAGGATATAGCTAAAAAAATGTAGGATACAAGGAATACTGTATAATGGGAACTAGTAGTGTTTCATGTTTATACACTGTATTCCTTTACACAAAGTTTAAGCACTAGTTGCTTTTGATGTTTAGTGTCAAAAGAAAACAAAAGTATATTTTATTACAGTAAAAACGCTTCCAGTAATATACTGTACTACTAATGTATTTCTTACACCAATTACATTTTTTCTGATCCATTTTAGAACGTGGAAAGGTAATGGTGCAGTAAAATATAATCCCACACAGTAACTTTATGAAAAAGAAAAAAAAAAAAAAAATTTTCCCCCAACTAACATGTTGTTTTAATAGGAAGCATACGTGAGGTTGAGAACAAAGTCATCTTTAAGTGTTGACATTTCTTTCAAGGTGTTTTATCTTATGATATAACTATTCTTTTTGAAAGTGGCTTGTAAAGGAAATCTACCGTCAAAATCAAGCATGATAAAGCAATTACTCTTACTGAATCTATTATAGTGACGTCTTACTACTTTGGGCAATAAAATCCTTCTTGTCTAAAATCCAATGTACCATGGAGTATCTACATAAATATTTTCTATGTTTTGTATGTGTATATGCAGGTTGCGTTTGTGTATTCCTTATCGCTCAATGTTAGAATAGCTGAAGGATCCTTTGTGCTTATCTTTCCATGTGAAAAATACTAAGTTTGAATTTAGTAAAGTGATATCTCTTATCTCATCGGTGCATGGATTACCAGCCTTTATGGTCACATATGTAGATTAGTTTGGATAGGAGAAAAAATCCAATTCTACAGGACCCCATTCCATCCTTGACAGGGCATACACCCTTCCTGCTGGTACATGTGCCAGAAAAAATGCCTAAACATAATACACTTGGGAAGGACTATTATATTTACTGTACCCCTACCCCCTTGTTTTTCTATAACCCTTTGATTGCTATATGTTATGTATATTGTGTGTTCTTTGAAAATCAATAAAGTGATTGAAATATAAACCTAATACACGTAGAGCACACCATACGTGCTAGATTTTTGGGATAAATTTGAGATTTTATATGGATGTGACCCTATCACTTGAATGACCTGCAGTACCATCCATCAGTCATTACACCAATATAGACTGTGTGTTGGTGTTAGACCCCTGATGTGAACCGATATTCCTAATGAATCCAGCTGATAACATTGGGGATCTGCTTCCTTTATCCTGAATGTTCTTATAAGGTGTATGAAATATTCTTTAAAAAAACAATTACACCTTCCAATATTCACACCAGAAAGCAAAGAATGATTTGCTGTTCCTGGTTTTGGGCTTGTAGACTTTGGTTTATTTTTTAATTTTAATTTTTTTCAGGTTATTATTATATTATTTAGAAAATGGCCAGGATGACACATGCAGTGAACTTGGTTTCCTTGCATCCATTTTCTTTAATATGTATATTTTTCTATCTTTCTGTTATAAACCTATAAGTAAATGGGAAACGTAACAGGTTGGACATGCAGAGTTGGTTTGATAAAACAAGTGCGCAAACAAGACTATATGCTTAGTCGTACGGCAGCTGGGGTGTGAAGGCTGAATGCACGAGGAAGTTGCATGAAACTGCTACAAATCAATTGAATTTTCACATACAGGAAGCTTAAAGAGTAAAGAAATCCCTGGCCCTCCACACTCCAGACCTTGTGTCATGTATAAATCCCATTTACACCTTGTCCAGGATGTGCTGCCCATTCTGATGTGAGAAGACGCCCTGCTTCCACTGCTGTTATAAGGTGTATTGTTCTGTTTTAGAATTTTGTCTTATTTTTATGTATGTGAGTAGTTTTATCCATTGATCTGTTCACAAATCCATCTTATTGTACATTTACCCTACACACATGACTGTAGTGAATAGTTTAAGTTGGCAGAAACTAGAAAAAGAAAATTAAGTCCTTAATTTTCTGTTTCTGGCGGCAGAACAAAGTACGGTGGAAGTTAGCGGGTGCATAGTAATTTGTTGTAATTTATGTTTCTTGCTTCTTGCATTGTGTTTTTGAATTTCCAGGCTGCACAACACTGGCAGTAATCGATGGCTGCAGCTGTAGACTGATTTATAGACGGGGAAAAGAAGGTCGCTTGTCTTTATGCTGTTGTATCTCAGGGTCCACTTCCTTTCTTGTTTTTTAAAGCATTTGTGTTCTTTAACTATACCTAGATTATGTAAGAAAATGACAAAAAATGTAAAGATAAAATTTTTGGCTAAAAAAAATCTACAGATCTGAACAAGTTATGATAACCCTTGCGACTTTCCTGCTGGTATAGAAGAAAGCAAAAATGCTGCAAAACTCTGCGGCAAGAAAAAAAATTTGTAAATGTGAGAGTTATGTACGTGTTTGAATAATTCCAGTTTAATGTATCACACATGGCATCATTATTTTCATTAATCTGGATCTAAAGAAAGTTCAAGGCAAATAGTATGGCACAAACGGATCAGTCAGTTGAGTTATTTATTTATTTGCCTTTGTTGCTTATGTTTATTTGGCCACATGATGTTTCACAGATTACCATAAAAAGCTACATATGACTTGGAATTCAACAAAATACCCTGAGGTTAAAATTACACATTGTGGATGGCGCTCCTGACATGGCAGACTAGGTTTCAAGTTATAGGAGGAAAAGTTACAGTAAAGCAGTAAAAATAAACTGACTGATATGTTGCGTTGCTTACGGCTGTGGCTATTAATTAAAGAAAATCTGGACAATATTTATAAGATCAGTTCATTTTTCAATGGAGGCTTTGGCTCATTTTGTCTTAGGTTAGCTTTTATAAAATGTCAAAAACCTCTGTATTAGAAGTTTTGGTAAATCCTGTATTTCTTTGAACTTGGATATCTGACATAAGGAGGGCCCTGGCCAATCGCCACTCTACCAACCAAAGGAGACTGGGAAAGGCACAGTATTAGTGCCACAATGTGAAACAAAATATATATATTTTTATGCCAGAAAACCAGCTTCCTAAGTTTATGTTCCCCAACATGACATAATACAGATGGGCTTTGTTAGGGGCATTGGTCATTTGGGGAGGCTACCACAACAGATCCCTTTTAGTAGCCAGAGATGAGTGGTGTAATGTAGCCACACTTCAGCTAGGCTATAGTCAAAAGTGGACATTGATTCATGTGAATGCTAAATCTGTTATTCTTCATCTTATATGTGATATGTCTGTCTTCCAAAATAAACTTTTTCAAAAAGGTCCTGGGGGCTGGAATCATCACAGACATCTTAAAATTGTTGCCTGTGGGATGGCAGTCCCTTATAAGCCTCATGCACATGGTCATAAGAATAAGAACGGTTCCCCACTGGCGTGTTCGGTTCGAGAAAAACACTTGGGACTGGGGGGCATTCATTATTGACTTTCAGACAGAAAACTGGTGTGTTTTTTTTTCCTTGCTGCATCTCTTGCACCATATATATTTATTTAGTGTTGGCACAATAATATTATTATTTTTCCGGCTACCACGAAATGTTCTTTTTTTGGGTGCTTAATGTTCGCACCGCTTCAAAATCCTGTGCATCCAGCTTTTTGCAGCCCTTCGTGTGTGCCAAAAAACATGTCAGAAAACTAGTCTACGGGGTTCTATTTCACAGTCGTGAATGTGGAGAAAACCACAGAAACGCTTTTCTAGTAAAAATGATGGCACCAATTGGGCACCAAAAATAAGGACTCTGCACCAAAATTGATAAATGTGTTGGAGGGATTTCCAGGACTAAACCTCTTTGACTGAATTGACATTCTGAGTGATGCAGTGATACAATACAGTCATATCGGTTGAGGAAATGCCTCCAGTAAGCAGAGCATAGTCTAAAACATAAGAAACCTTTTGATCTGTGCTGGATACCTCCATATACATGAAGAACAGCTGAATTGTGTTATAAAGTATCAACCATGCTTGTGCCTGTGCCTCCCTGCACATTGTGTAGGGGGAATGTATGAAGCCTTGCACTCCAGTACTCTGGGGCTAGACTTATGGATGTACCAAGTTTACCAAAAGTGCAGGAAATCTAAAAAATTTGACCTAACAACAAAACACACTGCCTCACAATTAACGGCCACTGTAGTATGCAGAAGTCTCTCCAAACCTTAACCATAAGTAGAAGAGACCCATCCGCAGGCAGCAAGTTCAAGGGTTTCTCATGAGCCTATGGGTACAGGTTGCCTATGCGAGAGGCCCTTCTTAAACTTTCCCCCTAAGGAGCATCACCCGACTTATAACTTTTTTATGGTCTTCAAAATAATATATATATATTTATATTCGTGTTGGCCTATTATCATCGTCTATTAGTTTCGAACAGAACAATATATGCATTAGTTGAGTAGACAGGACCCTAGATCTGGTTTACAACATTCCAGTAAATATAGAGTTATTATATGCAGAGGAATGCGTTTCCTAGAAATCCTTGTCCTCTTCCATGTGCACCCCAATAGAGAACGTTTAGCATAATTATTTCTGTTAACTTGCGTTAGTCATGTTTTCCCTATTAGGGAAGGAAAAAAAGATTGTCTTTGATATTTTAACTTTACTTTGCCTCGGCCGCTCATGATAATATCCAAGTTTTACATCTCCTGTAATAGCCCTGAGTGAGGAGAGATGGACGAGCTAATGAACAGATTGTCACGAACAGGACAATATTTAATCCAGTTACCCAAGGGAACATTTTTATATGCTTGATTTACACACGCTGTGTGACTACTTAACACTGGTTTTAAGAGCATTTGATTTTGCTTAAATGGCCTGGCACTTTTATGACCTAATTTACAGAAGACAGAGATACAGAGCCTGTTGTGCAAGTGTGTTAACTATTCACTCCCTTCCTTCCTTCCTTCCTTCCTTTCCAAATTCTGCTTTCAGCAGCAATCCTTTCCTATGTCTTTCACTATCTAATATCTAACTGCTTTGTATCCCTCTTTGTCTTCTATGTGTATGTCATCATATACTCTACGCACACATTTAAGATGCCATTGTATCAAAATACCTTAACAACATTTATCTTTCACACACTACACAACTTATATAGGAGCCCCGCTACTATTGTATCCTTCTACTGTACTACCTTCTACTACTGTACCCTGACTATTACATGTATTTGCTGTCTGATGAGTTGTAAATTGTAATTCAGTCTGAGGCCTGTTAACCAAACCAGTCATGGATCTCCGTACACAATGAAGTATAAAGTTGTTGACACGAGTTGGCCTGACTTATTAGATGCGCAGCTGTTTTATATGACCAAGAATATTTTGTTTATTAGTTTAATAGGGTCGAAAATATGTATGAAAAATGCACGCTTCAAGATATTTCCTTTACTTTGGTAATGGACACCTTTCCATCTTTATTATTGTATATCTTTAAAACCTTGACATAGCCAGGGATGGATGGGCAGATCATGCCGGCTCTAGATAGTACAGAAAGCTCACACAAGGCATTGTGGAATTGGTGTGTTACATAATGTAGGATCAGTATCAAAAGAAGAGAGGAGAGCATCCACGACAGACACTGCAGAAGTAGGGAGGGGGATATCAAACTTTGCATTAGTGTCACTTTACTAGTCAACAAATTGTTCTTGGGCTATAGAAAAAGAAATTCATATGGGAATGACCCATTGAAGGCAGCCATATAAAGACACAAAGACTTTACATAGTAACGTATGTTACTAGGAGGGCTGACAAGTCACTCAAGTAGCATGTTGCAAAGTACATATTAAGGTACACGAGTTAAAAAAATTTTTGGGTCCAAGCTCCTTAAAAAAAATAAACTTTCTTTATTGAAACCTATTAAAATACAGCAACATAACTATCCGTACTAAGCGTCTGACGCGTTTCGGGCAAAAGAAAAATCATATGCCCTTAGTCATAGCTGACTACATATAAAGGTGTCTGCCGTTTTAAAGAATTACAAAAATTGCTGTATAAAATGTAGAGTTATTTAGACTGCCTTAATTATGTTTTGAGTTATGAGTGTGATACCTACAACATTCACAAATTTTTCTAGAGCCCAAAGTAGAAAGGTTTTTGTGTTACAAAGAGTTTAATATACCACAGTGATTTGCATTTTGGACACGGTCAACCATGAACCTTGTTTTTGCTTTTAGAATGAGAAATTTATCAGCAGTGTCCGGTGTAAGCTAACTCAGTTTGGTAGTCTGATAAGGTCAAAGTCAGTTGATGACCGCAGTGGGTGACCCATTTCAATATGTTGGATTTATTGTTGCCACATTGTTGTTCATATATAGCAGATGTTTCAGGGTTTTTCTGTGTGACTTTTGAAGCAGATTTAAAAGCGGATTTCTGAAGTCGATTTTTAGCTCCTATGCAGATCATGGAGCTTGCGTAGGTGACCTGCAATATGAACTGACCTTTACTAGGTTGTTGTTGTATATGGTTGTTGTATAAGTTTCCATGTTATCAGTTGCTAACTCTCTCTCTTTTAGAAAATAGTTAATGTTCAATCTAGGTTTAGCTTATTTTATCTCTAAAATTGTATTTTGTTTTTTCCTAGGTCTGGGAGGAGAATACGGAAAACTCGTAAATATGATATCATAACAACGCCAGCAGAACGAGTAGAAATGGCTCCTCTCAATGAGGACAATTTTGAGGACGAAGACTCAACAGTGTTTGATGTAAAATATAGATATAGGTAATGTAGCTATTTACTATAAATATGCATCTTCTGAGACAACAAAAAACCCTGCTATAGCCCATCCCTTATCTTTTCAATCTCTCCAACCTGCTGTGATATCATTGCTCCCTGGGTCAAAGTCTCACAAATGCAAAGCTTGTTGACTTCCGGATACATACTCTGTGGCCCACAGAGTCGGGTTAGTAGGAGACTCCTGGAAATTTTGAAATTTTCTGGAAAAAGGTTGTTTCCTTTTTATGTTCAGTGTTTGTGCTTGAAAAGCTCCACTCGGCTTATACTTAAAAAAATAAACCTAGTACCGAGGACTCTACAATTTCCCTACGGCAGTAGTGCGTTTCCCTCACGCTATGTTAGGCCCTATCTGGAATGAAACCAGACAGGGCTGCCCCCTCTCTCCCCTCATATTCGCCCTGTGCATTGAGCCCCTAGCGGCCAAAATCGGGCTGCATCCAGATATTAAGGGAGTATTAGTAAGGGACAAAGAATTTAAAGTATCACTTTTTGCAGACGACATTTTGCTCACATTAAGGTCCCCCCATGTCTCTCTCCTGAATTTGCATACTATGCTGCAGGAATATGGGCGTTATGCTGGGTATAAGGTAAACACCTCGAAGACGGAAGCCCTCCCATTGAATATTCAGACTACGGAATTATTATTACTACAGCAGAACTTTAATTATTAATGGAAGACGGACTTCGTCAAGTATCTTGGGGTACAAATAACAGCCTCATACTCCTCTCTATATAACGCTAACTACCCACCCTTATTTAGGGAATTGAAGGCAATACTAACTAGATGGAGGGGACACCATATTTCCCTGCTTGGTCGAGTGGCAGCAATAAAAATGTCTTGGCTACCAAAGCTACTATATTATTTCCAGACGTTGCCTCTGAAAGTACCTCAGGCGGAACTCGAGGCTCTGCAAGGAGCAGTTTTTAACTTTATATGGGACAACAGGAGACATAGGGCCACATTTATCACTTTTGTGCGCCTAAGTGTAGTAGTTGCGCCTAAATTCGGGCGCACTGTTTTGCCAGAATTATCACAAGCTACAACCATCTGTGATAAGTATATTTTCTGCCTCTTATTAATCACTTTACTTTAACACAGTTTAGGCGCAGTTTAGGCGCAATGTTAGATTCGGGCACTTACATGTGATCCTGCTACAAGCTCCTCTCTGCTTCTCCCACAGCCCAGAATGAAGATAACACTCACAGCAGCACCCAGGTGTGTGACACCCAGCACCCAGTGACCTCCTCAGCAGTGGCTTCTCCTGGAGGGGATCCCCAGTGCTGGTCTCCTGCTGCACCCCTGTAATTCTGCACAATATCCCCCTCAGACACACTGGTGATACTGTGCAGAATTACATGGGGGACACTTGTTTGTAGTATCTGCAAGCTTCTGCAAACTTGTGCAAACTTCTCTTCTCTCTTGCTGTGAGCTCAGCGTTTTGCAGAATATTTTGTAAATAGAAGGTGATGAACTGTAAATAGAAAACGGTGCGCCTAAACGAAAAGGCGCAAAACCAACAGAAAAAACAAGTGATAAATGTGGCCCATAGAATGCCAAAATCAGTCATGCTTGCCCCCAAAGCCCGGGGAGGACTAGCAGTACCGGACATTGCCCACTATTATTGGACTGCTCAATTACGATACCTACCGTACTGGGTGACCTCAGCGGCCTACACTAAGTGGGTCGAGATTGAGAAGTTGTGGATTGCACCGGTACACCCGAACTCGTACTTGTGGGGTTCTAACTCCTCTCTCATCTAACTCATGTTTCATCTGGCAGATATGGTGGACCCACTCACACTGGAACTAAGGCCCTTTACTTATCTATTAAGTGAGCGGTCCCTTCATAAGGATGAGTGGTACCACTACCTCCAGGTGAAGCATTATATAGCTAGTTTATTTTAATCTACTAAGGTTTCTAAGCCTACTGAATTTGAACATCTATGCAAATTAGGTACATCAGTAAAAGGGCCGATCTCTAGAATATACCAAATATTGTGCACCCCACCAGGTGATGCCCCGCTAACACACAAATATATGACAAAATGGGAGGGGTATCTCAACAAAAAAATCTCGATAGAGACTTGGCAAATTTATATGGAGCAGAACAGTCAAGTCGTCCATTTGTACCACTTATAAAGAATCCCAGTACAAGGTGCTAATGCACTGGTATCATACTCCAGCACTGCTACACAGTCTGAATCCAATGGTTCCGGATACCTGTTGGAGGTGTCAGCCTGAGGTAGGCACACTGTTCCATATCTTCTAGACATGCCCACTTATAACCCCATTTTGGCAACGAATAGAAGCTCTCGCTGGGGAGTTGTTTGGTAGTGTCATCCCGTTAGACCCTATGCAGTATCTCCTCAATGTCCCCCCATGCAATTTGAGAAAACATCTTTCTAGTTTCTTTTTAAGTCTTTGCACAGCATCCAAATGCTTGATAGCAAGGGCATGAAAGCAGAGTACACCCCCGCCAGAATCAGAACTATTCGCTCGGTTGAAAGAGATGTGCTCCCTACAAAAATTAACGGCCTCCCTCAATAATACAGTTGACGCCTACCAGAAGGTATGGGAACCTTGGAACTCCTTTTGTGTACTCAATGATTTGTAGATGCGGTGGGTCCTCTCCGGGTGTGAATGATACATCACCATTGAACCACTAACAATGCGGCTCTGCCCCCCCCCCCCACAGGTCCTACCTTACCTAGTGTGTGTGGTGTGTCTTGTCTAATGTGTTATCCCGGTTATTCATCCTTTGAAGCGGGTATTGTAGCATTACTACAATTAAGGAAATACTGGAGGCATATGGCATAATGTAGCAGCTTTATTTAGTTTAAGGTGTAAAGGCACAGATTTACATTGTATCGCATTACAAGCATGTCTTCTACCCAAAAGCTCTTGTACTTGAATATGCATATACCTCTTATTTACTGCTCTGTACACTGCAAATGCAGAAGAATGTATGACTCATCAAGCAATGCATGCATTACCCGCTGTTTTATACTTTGTTTTATTCTATGTTTAAAAAATTTTCTTAATAAAAATTTACAGTTTTAAAAAAATAAATAAATAAACCTAGTACTTGCCCTCCGTTGCTCACCACCGGCATCCTCTTTTCCCTTCAGCAAGTCTTTGGCTATCCGGTAGCACGGGTAAATGCAAGTCTATGCAATCTGCCAATGCATACACTATGAAGAGGCATTGTCACCGCCCGCTGATGTCTTAGTTTACGCGGGCAGATTAGATAGCTGTGCATTTGCTCACACTGCAAGGAACCCCTAAGACGTTCTGCAGGAGAAGAGGATCCCAGAGGTTAAGGACTGCATTTACTTTTTTTAAGGGGGCTCTCTGCTATGAATAGTTTATTAATGGGGGTGCCCTGCTATGGATGTTGTATTCATGAGGGGGCTCTGCTATTTTACGTAATTACATGGTTTATACGGTTAAAAAAAGACATGTACCCATAAAGTTTAACCAACATAGGGAAAGGTTTAGATGAGGAAGTGATTTAAGGGAAACTATTCTATATTATAACATAACCATCAATTTTATTTCGCTGTAAAAAGGCATTTAGACCCGTCTTGAAGCCTCTGCTGTGACCAGCTCCTGAGGCAGGCTATTCCACAGATTTACAGTTCTCACAGTAACAAACCCTTGTCTCCTCCGGAGATTAAACCTTGTTTTCTCCAGATGTCTTTTTATTTAACCTGCAACAACTTTCCAAAATACTTGATTTACATAAATATATAAATGGTTCATACAAAAATTATGTCCCTTCTTAGTTGTCTCTTTCGAGACTAAACCAATCATAACTGAGACCCTCCATACCCCTTATCATTTTTGTGGCTTTTCGTTGTACCCTCTTCAGCTCCATGTCATAGTTTTTATGCACTTGTGCCCAGAACTGGACAGCATATTCCAAGTGAGCCGAATCAATGCCTTTTTACAGTGGTTATATTACATCCCTATCCCGAGAGGTCTTACCACTTTTGATATAAGGAAAAATCCTGCTGGCTTTAGAGGCAGCTGATTGACATAAATTCATACCAAAACTAAATTCATACCAAGAATGAGTTAAGAAAAAACACTAAAATAAAAAGTCATAAATGCTAAAAATTACCCAATGAGCTATTTAGTTGTGTTAAATATTTCAAATCTGAGACTTCTCCACTATAGGAAGGTACTTTGGCAGAATTGCTTCAAAGGTAAAACCAATGCCAACATGTATTTTGAACATGCATTTTATCTGCAAAATGGCTAGAATTTGACCCACTTTATATTATGACATATATTATGCTCCCAGCTGCCTATACATTATTTGTTTCTTTGAATATAATGGTTAACTTTTGTGTTCTTTCACATCAAGATTTTTAATTTAATTTATTTGGCTTTCGTTCCATCACATCTCTGGAGTCGATAGACTTAAAGCGAGTACTTAAAACTTCTAACGCTCTTCAGGACATGTGTCCTCAGAGACCCACAACCTTGGGAGATGCATGAAGAGTATCTATTCACTGCATTCAGCTGTTTGTAAACGGCTGAGAAGAATGTACTCCTGGAGAATGAACTGTCCTTCAGACATGACAAGGCCATTGTTTGACCACACCAGAAGCTTGTAGAGGTAGAAAGTGATGCCTTTTTTTATTAATGTGGAAAAAAGAAGAGAACATTCTATTGATCTTCTTGAAATGCTAGCTGAGCTGTGCGAGCGTTTGAGCCTCTCAATCTCCCTCTGTGCTTCTGGCAAGTAGTTTGAAGTCAGAATTTGTATGACTTACGGCATTCAGATGAGTTCGACAATAAAGCTCAAAATGTGTCAGTGCCTTTGCATTTAATGGATATATAAAATAGAGTAATCTTCTAGGACAATGCTAGCTTTGCAAAAAATAACTCATCAGTTATGCAGAGGATCATTAACCCCATGTGTTACTAGGCTCAGGACTTTAAAAAATGTATGCTACACACACAAGCCATTAGCTAGGTATGATGATTTTTATGAAATTAATTCTTGGGAAAAGCCTTTTAATCCCTTATTTCGTATTTTGTTTCCTGACGTCCATGACTGGATGCTTTAGCCATCTCGGTGGTGCTACCAAAGGTGGCACTGGGGTACACCGGACCCATGTTCTAGTGATCTGGGGGGTTCCATCACTGAGAACCCAACCGATCAGCGAGTTAGGCCCTATCCTGTGGAACCCCTTTAACTTGTGGTTGTTTTTGTCTCGTTTTAAAATGTTTTACGGATAAAATGTATTTTGTATTATCTTCTGACAGTTAAAACTGAAAATTTCAAGAGAGGGTTTACTACTCCTTGCTGTGCGCGGACTGAGAGTAGCTATGGGAGCTTCAAATCTATAGAATCTGTGTTACTTGGCAAGGTGAATAGACTAGACTTCCCAAGAGTAGTTTCTATTTTAGCAACAACAATCTAACAACTGATGGAGGGCTCTGAAACATTTGTTAAAACACTAGGGATGTAGACTGTTGGGACGTAATCAAAAATTACTTGTTTTTGTAAGCATGAGTAATCCTCCTAATTTTTCAATTATTGTTTCAAGATGGCCTCGACTGGTGATTGAAACACTGAGAATCTTGCCAAAAGAAAACAACTGTTTGTTTGGGTGGAGAAGGAGTTTGATGTGTTGTGTAATATCGAAGAATATCTGAATATGTTCCAGATTTTGAGTCTGTTGCGTGCTTTCTCTAGAAATGAGAATCCGCTATTGGAAAGTTGGGAAAAATGGCTGTATTGCTGAATGTGAGGTCAAACATCTTCTTCTATACCTCAGACGTAGTCCATTTAGATACAATCATACAGGTTAAATATTTCTAGGTATCTACACAAATATTTCACATGTGCTTTTTCAATTTGATTGATAATCAGTGTTTAGAAGACCTTGAGGGTTTCTGGTGGTCTTCTGTTCACCTTCTGTTCCCCAAAGACTTCAGTGTGTCTTCCGTTAACATCCTGTACGCATACGCTACTTGTAGCGGTAAAATCAATTCTGTGCTTTTTTTTTCTGCTATTAATAATGTAAAATGAAACTGAACCTGCCAAATGCAGGTGAGAATTTAGACTTCATTTTGAGGTATGATTCCCATAGAATGGATCGTTTTCCTAGCATATTGCACAGATTCTTAACCGTCTTTGTCTAAAGATGAAACTATTCTTTTCAAATCCTATTACTGAAAAATATTTTAAGCTTTCTACACTGTCTGCAATGGTATATTGGTGTTTAGTGTTTACATGAATGCCAAGCCTCCGTGAGTTTTGGCTCTTGTCCATCAGCATTTTTGTAAAAATTTTATTAACCCCTTAACGCCGAAGCCTCGTTTCGCCTTCCTTTGCTGTCATAACAGCAAAAAAACGTACTTAATAACTAACATTCACCGAATGTCTACTTTATGTGGACAAGGTCTTTTTTGCATGCTCTCATTTTTGTAGATGTTATGGGGCTTTGAACGTTTGGTGCAATTTTTCACATTTTCATAAAAAAAACACTAAATCCTGCTATTGAGGGACCTTTCACTGGTACTATTTTGATGCACGTAACTTTTTAGATCATTTTTTGGAACATTTTTGTGAAGGGATTTTATGAAAAATTAACCTTTTTGTTAATTTGGGTTTTGTTTTTACAGCGTTCACCAAGCAGGTCCAATAATGTTTCTGCGTTATTGTACAGATTGTTACGGTTGCAGTGATACCAAATATGTAGGAGTTTTTGTTCTTTTACTTTTTGTAGATGTGTATACGGAATGTTTGTGTTTAGGGAACTTTTTACTTTGTTTAATTATTTTTATTACAGAAACTTTATCAAGTGTTTTAAACCTATTTATTTTTTAACCGGTTGGCTTGAACAAGCGATGCTTTGATCACTTGTTCAATCTGTCATTCATATAACACAGTATAATACATATGTATTACACTGTCTTATGTAACACACTGAGCATGCTGCGCATTCCTTCATTCCCCCGCACGGAGCAAATACAGGACAGAAGATGGCCACTGGTCACATATCCACATCACATGTCCTGCACCTGTCTGGGCAGGTCATGTGATCACCACTATGGGTTGCAGTGCATCCAGTATGGCCGGTGTTGTGGTGAGACACATCTAAGTGAGGTAATGTGCCGTGATGGCAGTTACACATCATTATTATGGTAACTGAGAAGGACATCACTGTGAGCAGAGCATAAGAGAGATGAGGGGTTATTGAGACAGGATCATAGTTTCCAGTTACAGCCATCTTGGAGATAACTCCGCCTACTTTGTGAATCTTAAAATCAAACTATTTAAGCTCCATTTTTTGACATTTTAGTTTTGTTATATTAATTTATTTATAGCATTATGGGTTTTTGTATCAGATGTTCATATTCCCAGAATACACCTTTAAGTCCAACCCCTTGACGGTTATCATTGTAATAATTATGGATGGACATTGTGGTTTGAACTGATGACAAGTCCTTGTTCGTATGGACTGCACATTTCCATTAGGAATTTTATAAATGCAGACATTTTGTCTTTTCTTCCTATAGCTGCCATATGTTGATGCCAAATGTTCTTGTACTGTGGTGCAGTCTTCTACACTAACTTCATGGTTCTTGTTCATTACTCTTTTCCTTTAATTGTTGATTTTTTCTTGTAGCTTTTAGTATAGAAGTTGGTCAAATTACATGCTCCTCTAATGTATCAATTGAGAATTTTTACTCCCAATAGAATTTTTTTGCCCCATTTACTTGATATGCTTATCCACATTTTTATGCTTATTCACATTTAACTAGTGTCTTACATGGTAATAGTATAGCAAATGCCTAAAGAAACCTGCATGTATTGTAATCCTAGACACATCTTGTGCAACAGCAGAATCTGTATCCCTCATGTCTTCATTCCTGAGTAGATCCTCCTCCTTTCTATTTTGATCTAAAACGTCTGGTAGTCTATTGGGATGATTTGTTGCTTTGTTGCATGCTTGTCCTACCCATAAGAGGATCCACATGATGCTTCATTGTTGGATTCTCCCAGCTTTTAACCATTCCACCAAATGTTATTCTTAAGATCTGGTTAAATCTTAACCCATTACACTATTAAAAGTCAACCAGTTTCCCAGTTTAGAAATCACATAATTTTCCTAAAATTAGATTGTGGGTGTGTGGCTTTGTAAGTTTCATATAAGACTGCTGTGGAAACCACAGACATTTCTGCAAATCCTAACGTGTATGTTAAAAAATATGGTAGTACCACAAGAAGCATTAGCGCTTTGTAAACTTTTGGGTGTACAGTACCGGAAAGAAGAAGCCTAGAAGTGCAGTATTTAATCTGTAGGGCAACATCCGACCTGTTTAACCGCTTTGAAAACATGACTTGGCATATCTGTCAAACCAAAGGTGCCCTCCTGTAGATCACTGCTTTTGGAGGTTCTTTATCCTATTCAGAAACCGGAGTTAGTGCTATTTGCTTCAACTTCTCTCTCATGGATATAGATATTCTTCATCATTCTTGGACAACAAACCTAGAACCTGATGTTATTCCTACAGTCCAGTTCTTTACCATCTGTTACTCATCTCGGATTCTGTTACATTTCATGCTTTAAGGTTAGATCGTCCTTGTTGTTTTCCATACAATCCCAATGTGGCTTGTATACAAGCGGCGTTTAGCTGTTATATGATCTTTCAGAGCAGGTCGAACATTCCTGGATCCAATTGCACTGGTCATAAAGACTTGTGATAGATTAAGTTTGGTAATTGTTCATTCTGCTTTCACTATGCAGGCAGTCCCCGGGTTCTTTACAATATAGGTTCCATAGGTTTGTTTGTAAGTTGAATTTGTATGTAAGTCGAAACTGTATATTTTATAATTGAAGCTCCAGACAAAAATTTATTTTGCCCCAGTGATCGGAAATTTTTTTTCTGTAATGGGACTAAGGATTATCAATAAAGCTCCATTACAGACACCTTACAGCTGATCATTGCAGTTTGGGACTATAGTAAAGCTTCCAGAGAGCTTCACCAGTGGTCACAGTGGGCAGAGCGGGCTGTCTGTAACTAGGGGTCTTCTGTAAGTCGGGTGTCTTACAGAGGACCGCCTGTAATATATGTTGGGTAAATGGGGAAAAAACAGGCATACTGTTTTTTTCCCTTGCCAAAAATAGTAGAAATTTGCAACTGTAAAAGTTATTGATGCATAACCTAAAATCCCATTGTTCATCTTCTCATTTTTGCAGTAAATGTAAAAATTCTGGAGGGTTTTTATTTTTTTGATAGTAACAAGCACAGATAGACATTATAGCATGTACTATGACCACTGAAAAGTATTGTATGTGACCAAATAAAGTTTAATGTGATAATTCGGGCACATGACTTTCATAATGGTTGACAGCACATGCGTGTTCATAGGAGACGATTTGACTTTTATAGACATGGTCACTTGACTGTAGAGTGTTTGCCTTCTTGTCATCTGATGCATAGATGCTGATCTGTGCTTGCCAGCATATGTACACGGAAAGCTAATATTATTTCATCTTCATTCTCAGTTCTGTAATAGACGTAAAAAAAAATCTTCAAATTTCCATCTATCAGATAAAATGATTATCAATCTCAAATGCTTTGTCATATATCACTATGGTTTACTAGGGTCAGGGTTGGCTCCAGGTCTCAGTAGGCCGCTAGGTGACAGAGCCTCAGTGGGCCCTTTTTGAAGTGAACTCGCATGGGGGCGTAACAGTCTCCTGTTCCCTAAAATATTCCATAGTTTATCATACCAATCAGCCCCCTCACCCCATGGATCCCATATCTACACCTTTATGTGGGCCCCTCCAGGAGTCCTGGGCTCCGGCACTTGCCCTGGTATGTCCAGTGCTTGCACCAGCCCTGTCAATGGTTTAAATAAATCCTGTTGTGAGGAGAAGTTTGTTACAAAAATAAAATTAATTGTTCAAAATGTTATAAGCTGTTGCTCAGCTTATATACTTCAGATTGGAACAGTTCCCTCAAATGATACTGTGGAAGATATATACGAAACCTTTGGTAAAAGGGTTTTACAGAAATTTTGGAAAAGGTGTACTTGGCTTGCTCGGGCTCTTGTTTTCAGCATGGCAGCGACCATCAGCACTGGTGGTTTGACCACGGGACGTTGAAGACCACTGCTGAAGACCCAAAACCTACCACATTGCTGGAAGTGTGAACTGGAGCAGGTCAAGTACACTTGCTAGGGTTTATTTTTTTTTGTCCTGAGGCGGGAGAGCTTGACTTTATTACTAAGCTCTTGCTTCAAAGTTGGATTTCTGGATGATGCAACCACACTGGGTGAATTTGGCTTTCTCCTAATAATTGGGTAATAATTTTTAGTGCATGGAATCATAAATTAATGGTAATCTACCATCAAAATCCATCATGATAAACCAGGGAACTTACTCATAGATCAAGGCATTGTGACTGTGGCAATCTTCTATTTGTTATCCAAGGCCTCCTTCCTTCGAAAATCAAATTTTAAAATTATGCTAATGAGACTGAGCAATCTGGGGGTTGTAACCAGAGCCCCTCCGTACTGCAGATTCACATTGTTCCCTCAGCACTTCCTCCTTCTTCTTGATATAATCTCACAGCAGTAGAGGAGGTTTCAGCGCACAGAGGGAGAGGATGCTCAAGCACATTGTAACAACCTGTAAAGCTGTACCCCAAAGGGGCTCTTATAACGCCCCCAGGAGCCCTTCAGGCTCATTAGCATAAATGTATATGTTGATCTTAGATGGAAGAGGCTATGGATAACGAACATATAAAGAGTCTAACAGTCACAGTGCCCGGATCTATAAGTAAGTGGTTTATCATGATGGATTTTGATGGTTGATTTTTTAAGCAATGCCTCTTTTGCACAAGAAGTAAAGATGTCTAAAACTCCTTATATGTGTGAAACAAAGCATTGGACTAGAATTATGCCAAATTGTCAGCAGTTTTGATGTATTGTTATTTTGCTTAAAGGGATTTCCCTTGGGCCCCGACAAGGGTAACCAAAAAAGAGAAATTATGAATTTAGTTATATCTTCTCAGTGGTGCCTGGGGATGTTGCTTATGTTGTAGAACAAGTAATATCCCAGGGACTGCTGGACACAAAAGCAGGAGTAGAGTAAGTGTTCATTTTTCTTTAATAAAGAACTAATTGTTTTTTCTATTGATCTTAATTTTTCCTTTTAATAATTTGCACCCCATTGATTCCCAGCAAGCAGCTTGGGAGGTGCCATCATTGACCCTGCATTAAGCATCAATCACTAGTGAAGTAATTAACACACAATTTCTATTTGCAGAATTTATTACATTTTTTTCTCTTTTGTTTTCTATGTTTCTTTCACAACAGGTAAAAATATTTGATCTTCCGACATCTGTACATTAATAATTCCAGCAATGCCAAGAGTCTGAAGCCGTTTGGAAAATTTTTATCTTGGAAAAGGAAAGATGAGAATCATTTCTTTATGCACCTCCATCTTCAAGGAAATAAAATGGATAGATGAGTTTCTCCTTCAGCTACTGAAGTCCATGTTTGTGTACCCGGAGACTTCAGACAAGATGGGGAAGAAGGCATGGACTATTTTCTAACTGGATCATTCCTTTTTTTTGTGTGTTGTTGGGAGGATTTGTTTCTAATAATATATTTTTATAATACAAACCAAAGACCTGCTGCCATTTCTTTAAGGAGACCGTCCACCAAACCGGAAGAACTGAAAACATTCCACTGGGAAGAATAATCCACGTCTTTTTACTTTACACTTGAAAAATTTCTATTTTCTCAGAGTAAATAAATGGAGTTTGACACAATCTACAATCAGCATCTGGAGTTTGCTACATAAGAAAAAATTCCAGGAAATGTAGGGACTTTATACACTCCAGTTCCAACCACAACTAACCTTCTACCTTTTCCACAGTGTTGGTTACATTTCAGCGTGCCTTAGCCACACATGGCTGTCCTGCCTAATCTCAACATGGCACATGTATTTGATATGACTACCACCATATTGTATGCACATATTGCTCCAAGTCCATGATAAGAGTGGAATGGATGCATTCGGAGTAAAATGGATTTGGTGTTTATTGTAACTCTTGATATTTTTTATATCATTCAGAAATGAATGAAGGAAACATATCAAATGATCATCTCCAATATCTTGTGGTATCAGTGTGTCGTTGCCAGTGGTGGTGTTTTTGTTTAAATTTTTTTTTATTGTAATTTGTTTAGAGAAGTTACAAACTTATTAGGCGGGAGTTCAAAACATTCATGAATAGGTCACTATGTTTTCAAGAATAGGTCACTATGGTGGTTATGGAATCAGAATTCACTTTAATATATTTGGATATTTTTTTATGTTAAACTATATGATATGTAATATATGTAGCTGTTGTCTATTCACAACAAAGTAAATCATGGTTGACAAAGTCAATTTCCCTAACTAGAAAAAAATGTACAATAAAATAGGTGTAAATGCAGCAGTGGTGGGAGAATTGACCACAAAATTTAAATGTAGTTGTGTGAATAAGACCTAAAACCTACAAGCAAGTCTGATGTGATGAACTTGCTTCAAACTTGCATAGTAATTTATATAAATAAAGGAATCGTTATTGTGTGTTTGCCGGATTGTCCGGCCCGAACACTCAAAGAACTGGACTTGGCATGTCAGTTCAGTTTCGGTCTCTGAGCGTTTGGACCAGACATTCCAGCGAGTTTGATACAGGTTAGTCAC
This sequence comes from Engystomops pustulosus, assembly GCF_040894005.1. NCBI lineage: Eukaryota > Metazoa > Chordata > Amphibia > Anura > Leptodactylidae > Engystomops > Engystomops pustulosus. The sequence goes on from NC_092414.1 coordinate 171,300,236, forward strand.
ATCACTCACTCGTAGGTTTAAGGCCTAAAGCTGTGATCTATAAATGCAATGCTTTACATGTGGCAGCGCATACAATCCTATGTCTGGTATGAGCATTGCTTTATATGAAATAGGTGTAACTCTACCAGGACTGAATTATTGACACTCCCCATCTTGAGCTAAACCATTTTTATTTCTAGTTATTACTACCATTTGCTATCAGCTTTTTGATATAAAAATCAAGCAAATGTTCAACTCCCATTAAAAATGCCCCCTACAGTGTTAAATACAGTAACCATACATAATATGCCTACTAAAAGTCCCTTAGGTCCAGTTTTGTGATTCTGGTTCCCACGTCATCTACCACAATGACTGGCAGCAGCCTTGTACAAATGGTAGGAGATCTCTGAATTGTTTATGAGCCCCTTTGTGCATAGGTCACTGCCATGGCCAGTGGTTGGCTTCAGTAGTAGTATGACATCATCATCATCCGTGGCCTGGCAGGGGACGTACACTACGGGACTTGGATGACATTATATAATTGAGTAATTATTAGAAAATATATTTTACACTGTTCATGGGATTTATTTAAAGATGTCCTTTGTGTCTACATCCACCATTTCTATGGTGATCTGTGTGCCTTTTATAGGAATGCCCACAGTGCAGTCTGAGCTTGTAGGTATAAATTCAGTTCCATAAATTACTTTTTGTAGCTTACAAAAGGACAAATGGTCACTATGGCTAAAAGAGCAGACTACACAGAGGACGTAGTCTGTTACCATGGAGACATTCACATCTGCATTGAAACTGTAAAAATCTACACATTTTCATCAAAACTATTTGCAACATTTCTGTCTTTCAAGATGCACAGGATTTAGTTGAGAGCCTCTACCTTCCTTTAAATTCATCGGTAAGTTACGATTTGTAATGTAACTGGTTATATTACTTGAGACCTTCGATTCCTCACAGGAAGGACGTCTTTCTATATTGTCTGTATTTTCACCAGGAAGGCAGCATTTTATGAGGAATCTGAGGCACACATAAGCTGCACATCTGTGAATGGGTTTGTCTACCTTACTGACGTGTAACTTTAAACAGCATGCATTGATTTAATTTCCTAGCTTCCTCCAGCCCTTTTATGTATGTATTCATCTAAGACCAAGAAACCTACAACCAAAAATTGAGCAATTCCATATTTTCAAGGCTGTATCCTAACCTCATGGCACTAAATCTCCATAGTGAGGAGATACAGTAATATCTGGTGGCATTGCATTGAGCTCGTTTGTGTATTGTGATATGTACATGCAGAACCACATAAGCTCCTTATACTGGTAACATTGAGGTGCTGATTTTTTATCTATCGGGTTAAAGCGTTTATAGTACTTAACCGTAGTCCTTGAATGATAATGTCCACTGTGATTTTAAAAAATGTATATGCAAGTTGTGTTCAGGGAGAGCAAAGCACAGAATTTTTTTTTTTTTTCTTTTTAGAAAACCTTGTTTAGGGGCTCAGGTCTGGCACAAAACCGGAGGAGAATTAATATTTGTTTCACCTGTAGTTTCATTCATCTTGTCCAATATTCTGTAGGTTTTCATGTATTTACAAAAATTGCCAAAAATTCACTGTGTAACATAAAAGGAAATAGGGCTCCTGCAGACCTTTGCAGAGGGAAAGACTTTGATACCCATAGAATAGGATCTTCCTCTTTAGGAGCACCCAAATGTATCCATCATCCATCTTTTATATTAAAATAGTTCCCCAAGGGATATGAAAAGCTGAGCAATGTGGGGGGGGGGGGACTGCATAAAAAATGAAACCTGTACTCACCTCCTCGGTCCCTCCCGGCGTCCCATGCTGAGCTCTCTCTCCGTGCCCTGTCCCTGTATACAAACCGCCCACCCATCCCCTGTACCAGCACTGTATCAGGCCTTTGTATATGGTGACGGGTGAGCGTGGCTGAGAGCAGGTGCACGACACCGAGAGAGCGTGGCACGGAGATAGCGTGGTGCAGGACACTGGGAGAGACTGAGGTGGTAAGTACATGTTCGTTTTTTGATACTGTATATCTATATAAATAGATACTTAAAACCAGTGGTTTTAAAATGTTATTGAGTTATATTTTCAAAAGTATATCTCCCTTTATGAGTCTGTCATTCTTCATAAATGGCAGAACCACCCTAGTGTTAAATCTCAAGTGCAAAATATTTTATTAATTTAACACATTTGTTTTATTTCACGTCTTTTTGCCTTGGTGAACTTTTCCATCATTTGGGATGGGAACAGAATGACCAGTTCCAGGTGTCTGAGTATCTCCGCACGCCTGAATTAAAGATGAGAACTGTTTTAACATAAGCACCCAATCTGCTGCTCTTCCTAACCCAAGGCTACATTATAGCGGCAGGAGAAGCAGTGATACATGCAATCCTTCATATCGGCTCCCCAGGCACAACACCGGTCACGGCAATGTCATCCTCGTACTCTGCATTCTGCCATCTTGCTGCATCGTTTGCCCTCATTGTAGGTCTTTAGTGAGTGATGGGCACTGTTAGGGTTGGAATAAGAAGGGAACATGCCTTTAAAAATTGATTTGAAGACCTTTCTAGATGTTCAGTGACATGACTGCAGTGTTGATGTGCTGAGGAGATTGAATGGCAGAACGTTGTGCTTTATACAATATTTAATGGTATTATTTGCCTTGATTTTATGAGACCTCTGCTTCATAGGCATTTGCTACATTTTGAGCTCACTTATGCAAAGATTTTGTGACTCCAGTATGGAAAAGTGGATGGGGAAGTGGGTAAGGTGTAGAAAGTAGAGTAACATTTTGAAGACATACGCATTACAGTAGATTTCTCAAATGGATCATAACTTTGGTCCATCTTGAATTTAATAGATAGAAAGATATTGGGGCACATTTACTTACCAGCCCGAGTCACGATCCCCGATCCGGAATGCCGCGATCCACGTAGATCCTACACCCGATATCCTGCATGTGTCGCTCCCCGCTCAGGTCCGCCGGAGTTCACCTTCTACTTCCCGGTGCATGTAAGTGCTTGGCTTGCGACACAAATTTGAATGTGTCGTGTGAAAGCCAGCGCGATTGCGACACAATCCCCTGACAAAAATTTGGCTAAGGGACCCTTGGTAAATAAGCCCCATTGTGCGGACCTGCCGTAGATTTGAGCTATAACCTGCACCTGTATTCTTACAGAGATTTATATTAAACAGTATCTTTAGGTTTGTAGGACTCCATTATGTTTTAAGGTACCTCCATGAGGCACTGTTCTAACTAATAGTAATAATTATATTAGGGGTATATATCCCTACAATACAGCATTCAATAGACTATGCCACTATGTAGATTACCACTACTTCCATGTGCAGGACTTAGATATACAGTTTGGGCCTATAGCAGGCTTTAGGCCCCTATTATAGAGCTAGTTAACACTAAACAAGAGGTGGTTAAAGCTTGGAACATATGGTTACCTACGTTATGCGCAAGGTCAGTGCTGGTAAAGGATTCTCTTTGTGGTCCACAAGCGAGTGTGCTCTAAGAAAAACGCTCACACATTTTCAGACCGAACCCTGGATCACAGCACTGAGCTCCTTTTGAGGGAGAACTAGCTGGCAGAACTATTCTAGTTGCCCATGGCAACCAATCAGAGCTCAGCTTTCTTTTCCTCACAGCTGTTTACAAAATGAAAGCTGAGCCCTGACTGGTTTATAGGGGCAGCTAGAACATTTTACCTCAGAAACTTGATGATAAATCTCCCTGAAAATGTCAGTTCAGTCCAGTGATACAAAGTTCGGTTTGGGGGGAAATCCTGCAGACTAAACACTCTTGTTATCAGCCAACCTAAAAAGCAGAGTCAAGCAGAGAGGCTCTTAGGCTGGTGCCACACGTAGCGCTTTGTCTGCGCTTGCGAACGCAGACCAAGTCGCGCCCGCCGGGGCGGGCCTCGGCCTGATCGCATCTCCGTTTCTATGGAAACGCCTGCGATCGGGAACGAGTCGCCGGTGTTTTGCGTTAATTAATTTAATTTAACGCGAAACACCGGCGGCTCGATCCCGATCGCAGGCGTTTCCATAGAAACGCCGATGCGGTGGGGCCGAGGCCCGCCCCGGTGGGCGCAACTTTGTTTGCAAGCGTAGACAAAGCGCTACGTGTGGCGCCAGCCTTAGAAAAGTTCCTGCTCCGTGCAAAAGAAAAATTCTTAAGGGAAATTCTGTTTTTCAGACCACGGAGGAAAAGAAGTGTATAAACACTACAAGGGAGTTTGACCCCACAATAGTTGATCCAGTAAAGCTATATTTAACATCTATTGTTTCTGTTACAAATTGATCGCAGACATAAACCCTATAAGCGCAGCGCCTACGGACTGTGTGCTTGTAAAGGGTTAACCCATGGGAAGTGTGTGACACTGCCAAATATCCACAAGGATGTGATTGTAATTCTTTCTGTATGCTGCTATGTGATCTGTGGTGTCTTACCCTTAGTTTGTTTTTTTGTTGTTTTTTTTTGAGTGTGTGTTCCATTTTGTGTGGTTGTAGGGGAAAAACAAGCTAAAAATAGCGTCCAAGTACTTTGTCATTCCTTTTTGATTAGCTATTTAATGACTGCAAGACCTCATCTGTGCTTTAATTACCAGTTCATTTAAGCAAATGAAGCAAGCTGGCTGCAGACTTCCTGTGCGCTTTGTAATGGCATGTCTGTGTTTAAAGTAACAGTGTTGCTTATTTTAAGAAAAGAGAGCAAATGAATGCCAGCGCTTTTAGCATACCAGAAGCAGGGGTGCTGTGTGATCCACTTGTAGAGTCCGCTGTGTCTGAATCAGCAGAAGACCAGCGTAGGGTTATGCTAGATCCCGCCTCATGGTTGGCTTCGTGGAGTGTGTAATGCTTCAATGAATAGTAGGAAGGTATTAAAAAACTTGAACTGGGGTAAGGCTAAAGAATCCGCTTTATTTTTTTAGTCTTCAACAGCGCTCCTGGGGGTTGTGGCTGGTATTGCAACTCATTTTTATTTCAATTGAGCAAGAATAAGCTGCAATTCCAGACAAAATCGGTGTACAACAGTGGTGCTTTGCTGACAAAAATGATGCAAGCATTAGATGAGGTGCACTCCTTGGAGCCTTACTTAAAAATGATTTAAAGCCAAGGCACTAAAATTATATTTTTGATTGCAAATGTGTATTTTACTCTTGTATCAGGTATTAATATACATATGCTTAATTTTCAGCAGAAATGTAGCGACGCTACTTAAAATAAGGGGGGTACAAAATGCATAGATATTGGAAATGGAAGTTGAGGGGCTTTAATTTTAAGCTGAAAGGTTAAAATTCTAATTGGTGAAAGAAACCGGATAAAGATCTTTGCTTTTCTAGTAGTCTTTAGAGAGCATTTGTTTCTCTCCTCCAACAAAGAAGATGCAAATGAAATTCTAGGATTTATCAGGGTTTTGAGATGCACACATTGTAGATATCTAGGAAACACACCGTTCCTGGTGGAGCAAAGTATATTATCACTCCATACTACCAGTATATGTATAACTGAAATGAACTTCAAAGCGAACCTGACGCCACATTTTTCACAAATACAGCGATTGTCAGGTTCCTATAGAGCCCTTGTAACTATCTGACACACTTCTTTAAGCTAAAAATTGTTTTTCTCAGATTTCCACAAAATCAGAGTTATTTTTAGTGAGTCGAGGGGCGTGGCCTAATGTCATGTGACCAGGGTGACATCATCACAGGTTCTTTAGCCTTTTAACATTAGCAAACTGTACCCCAGGCACATATCTTGCTGCTTTTATTCCAGAGGCATTGGCACTCCGCTGGCATTGTGTGGTATTGAAGCATGGCTCCACTGAAGTTAAATGGGTTTCCAAGTCAAAAATATAGCATAGGTTCCCAATATCACATCGGCACCCACATAAATTAGCTGTTCTCCGAGAACAAAATATGAAGACTGATTCATTTTGTATGTAGTGGTCAGATCAATGTAATGGAGGTGGTCTACAGTAAAATGAATAGAGGTTAAGCTGCAGTGAGTAGATTCAACCACTATACAAAGAATGGATCTGTCTGCTTTTGTTCCAGCCTATGCTGATCAATGCAGGTGATGGGTGGTGGACCCTGTCAATCCGATATGAATAACCTATTCTTATGATAGGTAATTCATATTTATAGCTGGAAAACCCCTTTCATTATGCAGTACCAGATAAAGCCTGCATGAGTGCTGCTGTTCCTGAATAATAAGTTATAACCCCATAACATTCCCTTTAAAAATTTTTAAATATTTTGCTGCTTTCTCTTTCTGCTTCCAAAGCAACTTTCTACTTAAATTTTAGTTTTACAGAGAGTATGTTCATTTCCTGTGTGCTTGTTTCTTTAGAGGTGAGGGGTTGGGAGTTATTGTATAATTTAAGTATAGATTTACATACTCAGAGTTTAATGGGATAGAGGTGGTTTATTTTTTAATTTATATAACAGTAAATTGTACATAGTGATATGTTAGAATATATTTCGAGATTTATGTCCTCTTATTTATGGTAACGGTAAACTTCTCTGACCTTGTGCAGCACTGACATGCTGCCTTGTAAATGATCAGTATATTCACAGATGATGTTCTTTTCCAGATGTATGAATTTACAATACTTATTGAGTATATTGAAATCTCATTGCGACCAGTCTCCCATGAACGGAAACCATATCTTTATAATATTTTATTTGAAAGGTTTTCAAGCTTTTCTTTGTAATCTCATGGTCAATTCATGCCGTTAATAAAAAAAACATTCTACGTATACGTAACCATTGTCCTTTGTATTTTTTATTAATTTTTTTTGTTTTACATCCGACACCCATGTGTCATGCATCTGTATTCATTTGTTTATAGAGATACTTTCTGGAGAGACAAAAGAAGACAATCATCCGGTCTGCGTCTACACTCACTGATTCGAATGTCAGCTGTAGGAGTTACTGTACATATATCCTATTGTCTGCTACAGCTGAATGATACTGACATGGCATTGAATTAAAACAAAGCTGTAAATTTAGAGTCACTGTATTCAGTTGTGTATTGCATTGAAGACTACACTCGTGCACCTGCATGTCCATCACATGACAATGGACAGATTTCTATCCACTGGAAGCTTTCAATATAAGAATGGGAAGCAGAGATCTACAAACCTGTGAGGAATTGATACAGAAAGTATATTAGAAAGCTTTTCATTACACAAACTATATCAATTATTTGCTGAAAGTGGACAATCCCTTTAACTCGCGCTCACCCCCACCCCTCTCCATAACAACTTACACTCACCGGCCACTTTATTAGGTACACCTGTCCAACTGCTCGTTAACACTTAATTTCTAATCAGCCAATCACATGGCGGCAACTCAGTGCATTTAGGCATGTAGACATGGTCAAGACAATCTCCTGCAGTTCAAACCGAGCATCAGTATGGGGAAGAAAGGTGATTTGAGTGCCTTTGAACGTGGCATGTTTGTTGGTGCCAGAAGGGCTGGTCTGAGTATTTCAGAAACTGCTGATCTACTGGGATTTTCACGCACAACCATCTCTTGGGTTTACAGAGAATGGTCCGAAAAAGAAAAAACATCCAGTGAGCGGCAGTTCTATGGGCGGAAATGCCTTGTTGATGCCAGAGGTCAGACTGGTTCGAGCTGATAGAAAGGCAACAGTGACTCAAATCGCCACCCGTTACAACCAAGGTAGGCAGAAGAGCATCTCTGAACGCACAGTACGTCGAACTTTGAGGCAGATGGACTACAGCAGCAGAAGACCACACCGGGTGCCACTCCTTTCAGCTAAGAACAGGAAACTGAGGCTACAATTTGCACAAGCTCATCCAAATTGGACAGTAGAAGATTGGAAAAACGTTGCCTGGTCTGATGAGTTTCAATTTCTGCTGCGACATTCGGATGGTAGGGTCAGAATTTGGCGTCAACAACATGAAAGCTTGGATCCATCCTGCCTTGTATCAACGGTTCAGGCTGGTGGTGGTGGTGTCATGGTGTGGGGAATATTTTCTTGGCACTCTTTGGGCCCCTTGGTACCAATTGAGCATCGTTGCAACGCCACAGCCTACCTGAGTATTGTTGCTGACCATGTCCATCCCTTTATGACCACAATGTACCCAACATCTGATGGCTACTTTCAGCAGGATAATGCGCCATGTCATAAAGCTGGAATCATCTCAAACTGGTTTCTTGAACATGACAATGAGTTCACTGTACTCAAATGGCCTCCACAGTCACCAGATCTCAATCCAATAGAGCATCTTTGGGATGTGGTGTAACAGGAGATTCGCATCATGGATGTGCAGCTGACAAATCTGTGGTAACTATGTGATGCCATCATGTCAATATGGACCAAAATCTCTGAGGAATGCTTCCAGCATCTTGTTGAATCTATGCCACGAAGAATTGAGGCAGTTCTGAAGGCAAAAGGGGGTCCAACCCGTTACTAGCATGGTGTACCTAATAAAGTGGCCGGTGAGTGTATATGGCACACTGCGCTGTATCTTTCCCCTGGCTACGCAACAGTACGGTGCTGCACCATGCGCCCATTGCCGGCTATGGGGGACGTATATGCGTACCCCATATGTGTGTGAATGTAGCCTTAATTTGATGCCAAAAACTCCATTGTTCTAAGCATTATTAAGCCCAATATTTGGGCATCTTTAATGTTGCTACCCTTCCAGTTTCCCTGACTCATGTAGGGCAAAGATGAGGCAGGCTGAGAGGTTTAAGGGGGAGCATCACTTTAAATGCCTATTTCTTGGGGTCTATAGTATTTAGAACCATGGTTCTGGTATCCTGTTCCAGCTGCTATATAACACAAAATACAAGTATCAGTGACACTACCCCTCTGAGCCTGGCTATTCTCTGGCAAAGATGACGGTTTACTCCCGATTTTAACTTGACATGGAGGTGATTTTTTTTTTTTTTAATAGATCAATTGGTGAGATTTTACATAGAGGGAATTCTAGAATGGATACCTCACCTGATGTAACACCATGGTGTAAAAGTAGGTGTAAGGTTCCCTTTAAGAGCCAGGGGCTAATACTTTAAAAATAAAATAAAAATATTGTTATTTTAATATAATGTTACATTTATATATATTTTTTTTTTTGGCAATCCCACAAAAGCAAAAAAACATAAATACATTAAAACATCTAAATTGTACAAAGGAAGAACTCCTAGGGTCAACAAAACAGAATTCAAGCTGTGACGGATTAGTCACATGACAGACACCTACAGTGCTATGTTTCTGACAAATATGATTGAATCTGAAATGGAGACCTCCGAAGTAGATGCCAACAGGCCTAAAATTCTCCAAGTGATAATAAAGAACACAGATGTTTTCTAGTATATTATTGTCAAAAGAAGAGTCAGTCCAGAACCCTAGAGAGTGTGATGTATCTGTACAAAAGGAAAGATCTTTAAAAATGCAAACAATGAAAACTGTCAAAATGTAGAAAATGTGTAACATAATATCCTTAATAGCATTTCCCTACCTATATGCCGATCTCCCTGCTAGTGTGCACAGATCATTACTACACACATAAGGAGATGCACAAATGTTGGATCAATAGATATCATATTGTGGGACTGAAATAATTTGGAAATTGTTTATGGATAAGGTAATGGTCTTTTCAAAATGGCGCTCTCATGAAGCTTCACTGTATTTATATCTTCTCCAAAGAAATGAAATGTAACTTTTGGGGTGAAATTGTTAATGTGCATCATATGTGAATAACGATTTCACTAAACGTCCTTAAAAATTACTCCTCATCCTGCACATGTTTGTGATCCCTACTGGGGCTATAGGTCAATAAACCCCCTTAGACATAATAGCGGCTATAAACACAGTTGTGGGGTTACTCAATAAATTGTATTTACTTTATGGGGTCTGAAATTGAGACTGTCTTGTGCACAAAAAGACTGGAAATTATAAAATAAAAAGAATAGAAAATGTTTACAGCACCAATATGAGTACCCCCCCCCCCCCCCCACTTGTCTCCAACAATATACAAGATTACTGTGATATAGCAATCCTAAAACTTTTAATATTTCATATATAGCCTACAAAATCAATATTGTATATAGTAAAATACAATACAATCCAAAAAAACTATGAAAACCAATTATACATATGAAGGTCCAAAATTCTGAATCCTGATATAGATTTTACAACAGATTTCCAAGAGAGCATTTCTCAAACAGTTTGCAGACACCTCTCTCCAAAGTTATCAGGTTTCCTCCAGAGGGGTGTTCAAGGAAACAAGAAACAGACAGGAAGCGCTGACCTTGTGAAATATGTATAGATGGCGTGAAACAAGTATAATTTGACAAGAAAGCCGCTCACCTTTTGACATGAGCATATGTGCATGTATTATATATGGTGTAGCACCAGCAGCCGGTGGTCCCCTGGTGTCACCAGTTCCCGTTCCAGTGGACGGGGTTGCAAAAGATCAGTGGAAATACCCGGTGTAGGACAGGAGGAGTTCCGGCGCTCGGTGAGTCCTTAAAGGCTACAAATCGTAGTTCAGGTTGAGGAATTTTGTTGGAAAGGATAAAATACATAAAGATGCAACGCATTTTGGCCCAGTACGTGAGCCTTCATTGCTTTGAAGGCTTCCTGGGTCAATCGCGGTCAGTATACCATCATGTTTGTATGTAAGCACATTGTCAACTATGTAACAGTATGCCTGATGAAGGCTCACATACTGAGCCGAAACACGTTGCTTCTTTAGGCATTTTTGAGGACTCACCGAGCGCCAGAAATCTTCCTGTCCTACACATGGTATTTCAAACAGTTTCCGGCATAGATGTATGTTGGTCCCTCAAAGACAGCACAGGGCACATACAATGTACGTTCTGAGGTTCAATATCAGTTATAAGCTCCAATTGGTATATATTTGTCCAATATATATATATCGATTAAGTTGTGGGGTTCTGAACCATCAGCATGTGTGACTTCAATGATGAGCCCCGACACCCATCATAAATCTCAGCGTCCTAGGAGGGCAACTGTGCATGAGTGAGTAAGCGTTTAAAAGTTCTTTTAATTCTACGGAGCTCTGTACGAATTGTGTTCATTCAGTTTGAATTGTATTCACTCAGAAATGGTCTTTTCCCGACCCTCCTTCATAATCTCTACAGCCATCCTGACCTCTCTAAATAGGTGCTTTACTGCCTTAGAAGAGAACGGAATTTCTGTTTAATCTCCATATACCTTTAGAGAAAATTGGAAGAGAACCTACATCTCCTTAACATGGATTTTGAAACAAGTTTATATCTGTTACAGAACCTTAGAGACATCAATATATACTGTGTCCCCTAGCAGAGAGATCTATATATACTGTGGCCGCTTACAGAGAATTTGATATATATTGTCCCCCTTTCAGAGTCATCTACATATGACTGAGACATACTATATGCCTACACTGCCCCCCCCTTACTGAGATATCTAGGTATACTGTGCACCTTGCAGGGAAAACTATATATACTGTGCCCCCTACTCAGAAATCTATATCTGCTACACACCCTTACAGAGCCATTAATATATACCGTGCCCCCTTATAGAAACATCTACACATGGTGTGACCCCCTACAGGGACATTAATATATAGGGGCTTATTTACTAAGGTCCCGCGGCCGCATTTCTGTTGGGTTTTCCGACGTTTTCGGGGATCGCGCTGGGGATTGCATCGCAATCACACCGGCTTTCAAACGACACAAATCGGGCCGACGGATGCTCTGACAGATTCGGACAATGCGCGGGGTTTTACAAATCAATTTGTGTCCCATCCAATACACTTACATACACCGGGAGGAAGATGGTGAACTCCGGCGGAACTCATCGGGGAAGCGACACATGCAGGAAATCGGGCGCACAATCTTCATCAATCTTCCATCGTGGCAGATGGGCATTCCGGTGGACAACGCACCTCGGGGATCGAGCAGGGACCAGGTAAGTAAATGTGCCCCATAGCGTTTCCCATAACCGAGCCATCAATTTAATTGTTGCCCCCTTACAGATCCATTCATATATACTGAGCCAAATTACAGAGAGATCTATAAATACTGGGGCACATTTACTTACATGTCCTGTCGCGATCTCCTAATGTGCATTGTCCATCTGGGAATGCATTCTGCCGAGATTCACGAAGATCGTGCACCCGATATCTTGCATGTGTCGCTTCCCCACTCAGGTCCGCTGGAGTTCACCTTCTTATTCCTGGTGCATGTAAGTGCATTGTCCTGTGACACAATTCGAATCTTAATTCCTGCGCTCAGTCCGATTCGGTCGGATCGTCCGGCGGCTCACTCCCAATTTCTGTCGCATGGAAGCCAGCGCAACTGCACCACAATCCGATTGTGTGCGACACAATCCCCAGTTAAATACCTGTCGCATCGGCGAAAATCAGGAAAATTTTGAAAATCTGACAAAAGTGCGATCCACTGACCATTTCCATATAAACTGTGCCCCTTACAGAGACATTAATATATACTGTGCTCCCCTTCCTAGACATCAATATATACTGTGCCCCCTTACAGAGATATCAATTAATAGTATGCTCAATTAATAACCCATAATCAGACCTACATACATCAGGACAATATGATGTCATCTGCCATGGTGGAATGTTCTCTGTCCGAGACAAACCTATCTATAACCAGGCACTTTTCCAAATAACCCACCCTTTAAATGTATAACCAGACCCTTATATATTTCACATATTACATATATAGCCATACACTTATATGAGATCCTTTGCATGTATAACCAGAGACTTTGAGATAATTTATTAGAATGTATCTCATTGAGGATGTCCATCCCTCTCTGATAAAGAACGGCAATCCATTTTCACGGTTTGTCGAGCCAGGATAAGTACTTTTTCCTCTCTGAGCTTTCTCCATCTTCTCTGGTAAGATGTCTGGTATTGATACAGGTATGTGGATGCTATGGCTTTCATGGACTAGTGGTATATCAAGGCCCAAACATATAACAATAAATTTTTTTTTACCATATAATTTAGTTGTGTTATATCAACAGATGTTTAGAAGGATTTTCTTGCAGGTGGACATGTAAAGAGAGAACTCTGGACATTGTTATGTCATCAACCATGATGGAAGAAAAAATACATATTTGTATACTCACACATGTGCTTTACACATTCATACACTGATATGTAGACACATTTATATACTTATATACATACCATAGATACTCGAGCATAAGCCAACCCGAGTATAAGCCGAGGCCCCTAATTGACTCGAGTTTAAGCAAAGGGTGGGAAATGCATTGGTCACAGTCTCCCAGAATATAGCCAGCCCCCAATAATATATAGCCAACAAGCCCCCAATAGTATATAGTCAGCCAGCCCCCAGTAGTATATAGCCAGCCAACACCCTGTAGTATATAGTCAGCCATCACTCTGTAGTATATAGCCAACCAGCACCCTGTAGTATATAGCCAGTCAAGCCCTTTTAGGACACATCTCTGCCGGCTGTTACAGCAGAGATAAGACAGAGGAGGAGCCACGGGGACAGGAGCATTGGGGAGCTGTTGCAAGTATTGGGCACCGGAAGGTGAGTATGTAAGTTTATTTTTATTGACTCGTGTAGAAGCCGAGGTGGGGTTTTTCAGCACATTTTTGTGCTTATACACAAGTATATATGGTACATCAAATACTCACACCATATATACACATACAACATTAATATACATACAGTATATACACACATCACACATATATACACCATATACACATCCCATATACACACATATAGACCATATACACACATACAATACCGTATATACAGACATACAGCATATAAACTCCCAATACACACCCAATACCCCAAATGCCAGAGCCCTCCTGACACTGTAGGCCCCAAAGTGGCTGCTACCCTTGTAGTTACATCTCTGAATTAAAGACCCCAAAACAAGGGACATAGGTAATGTCAGAAAATGAATTAGCAATAGCTATTTTCTAGGGATTATGAATGTGTGTCAGGTATTATTTTCATGTAACTGTATTGGGCTTTACCTTGGGAGCAGATTAAACTGGTTGGTTCTACACATCCCAGTCTAACACTGGGAAAACATAAAAGGACATTTTATGCCGTATCTGAGGGATCTGTTAGTTTGGTAGGTAAAAGCCCGGTGACAGTGTCCTCTGTGGCTTAGAAATAAAGGACCGTTTTGTTTTTGTACTGTTCACATTTCACACTGAAAAACCTATTAATTCTTCAGGATCTGTTAATAATGTGGATAAATGCACACGTTTTTCTTTAGTTTTGTCTTTTATATGATGCTGCAGTCTCTGTAATATCACCAGATAATTGAACCCATTCAGCAAATAATGTAATTACAGACCTGGTCCTGTTTGTTTTCTCTAATATACACTGCACTGGATAAGAATGGGGTTTACATCTAGGGAGATGAATGGTTTATCATTACCTTTTGCCGCCTCTTTTCCGTAAGTAGAAAACAATATGAATGATTGCATGAGGAAATAAGACAAGAGGATAAGGATATTCTATAATGAACAGACCTGGCAACTAATTAAGTAAATACCCTATATACACGAGCATAAGCCAAGTTCCCCACTCGGCTTATACTTGGGTGTAGAAAAAAAACTGGGTACTCACCATTCCGACGCCCTGGATTCTTTACTTCATGTGCGCCGGCATTATACACACTATGATGTCAGCCGCTTGTGGACCTGTCGCTGACCTGCACATGAAGTAAGAAGAGTGAAAGGTGAGTACCCAGTTTATTTATTTTTTATGTGCTGAGCATACTGGGGGCTAGCTGGCTATATACAACGTAGGGTTGTCTATATGTTACTTGGGCTAGCTGGCTATATAGTACAGGTGGCTGGCTATGTACTACATGGGGCTGGCTATGTACTACATGGGGCTGGCTGGCAATATACTACAGGGGGCTGGCTATATACTACACAGGGCTTTCTGGCTATATACTACACAGGGCTGACTATATACTTCACAGGACTGGCTATCTACTACACGGGTCAGCTTATACTCGAGTATATTCGGTAGTTCTGTTTGTTGTTTTCCCAAATAGATATTTAGACAATGCATCAGAATTATTGTTCTTCAGTGATTTTTCATATGAACTAACTAACTTCTACATTTCTTGTCATGCATCAAGCAGCAGCTGGAGTCACGGAGTCACTGTTGAGAACATGCCCACAAGACAAGGCTCCAGAAGTTGAACACAGGTAGTTACCTTTTCTGAATGTGATTTCTCAAGAATGAACCAGTAAAACAGCCACGTTTTGATAATCCACAACATTCCCATATAAACTTTTTCCATGGTTAGCAAATAATTCAGCTGCCTTCATTTTCTGTTGAACGGATCCGCTAAGCAATTTTTTCCTTACGGGGAATCTGCCATCAAAAATATTGTCATATTTTTTATCCCTGACCTCCTTCCTTCTAAAATCAACTTCTAAAGTTACGCTAATGAGGCAGCAGGGCCCTGGGGGACATTACCAGAGCTACAGCTTCACAGGCTAATAAACTGTCTCATCCTCCCTCTCTGCTATCTCAGCATACCGGTAATTCAGTTTTACCGAGAGTGTGTTCCTTTCCTTTGTGCTTGTTTCTTTAGAGGTGAGGGGGTGGGAGTTACTGTATAATTTAAGTATAGATTTACATAGTCATGGTTTATTTTTCACCTTATATAACAGTAAATTGTACGTAGTGATATGTTAGAATATATTTCAAGATTTATGTCCTCTTATTTCCGCTAAACTTCTCTGACGCTTTTTGTTCAGCACCAAAAACGATCAGTATATTCACAGATGATGTTCTTTTCCAGATGTATGAATTTACAATACTTATTGAGTATATTGAAATCTCATTGCGACCAGTCTCCCATAAACGGAAGCCATATTTTTATAATATTTTATTTGAAGGGTTTTCAAGCTTTGCTTTGTAATCTCGTGGTCAATTCATGCCGTTAATGAAAAAAAAAATTCTACGTAAATGTAACCATTGTTATTGTTCTTTTATTTTACGTCCGACACCCATGTGTCATGCATCTGTATTCATTTGTTTATAGAGGTATCCAGATACTTTCTGGAGAGACAAAAGAAGACACCCATCAGGTCTGCGTCTACGCTGTCACTGATTCTAATGTCAGCTGTAGGAGTTACTGTACATATATCCTATTGTCTGCTACAGCTGAATGATACTGACATGGCATTGAATTAAAACAAAGCTGTAAATTTAGAGTCACTGTATTCAGTTGTGTATTGCATTGGCAGCTATTATCCAAATCTCTCCTTTTCAAAAATTTATATCCATACAAACTCATATGTTATAGTTTGAGTTTCTTTGTATTGGTGAAAAACTTATGCCACCAGGATGCAAACAGGCATCTACCCTTATAATAAAAGTAATAAGAATATTTTTTAGATAGCGCCATCATATTACGTAGCGCTTTACAAATCATATCAGACATATGCAAATAAAATATTACATTACAGAGTATTAACAGTGCCATATGAAACAGTAGGGCCCTGGTCATAAGATCTTGAGGGGTTGACACAAGTGGTATAAGTGCTTGTATAATGGCCCTGCCATTCTTTATAAGGTAATAAAATAAATATAAATAATAAATAAAAATGCTGCTGCTAGTACCAAAAAAAAAATGCAGTGAAATTGCTGAAAAAATAGATTTGCGCCATTTTCATGTGGGCTTGGTTTTTACACTTTTTACTGTGCACCCCAAATGACACATCTCCTTTATTCTTTGCACCGTCGCATTTACAGTCACTAAATTTTGCACAATCACTCCCTGTGACTCATGGAACGTCATAGATGCGGTTTTGAGCCGGAATTTTCACCCTGCACTTTCCAAAATACACTTATTAACCACCACACATAGGAGCCATTGTCTGCTGCTGCTGTGGCAGTTGAAAACCGAGCCGTGATTGGTTAATATTTTGCCACAGGTTATTAATATGAGCTCTGAGCTTTGATGGGTTACTATAGGCCAGTGGTGGCGAACCTATGGCACGGGTGCCAGAGGTGGCACTCTGAGCCCTCTCTATGGGCACCCAAGCCATCACCCAGCACAAAGGTCACCATTCAGGACTCCTCCTCCTGCAGTCACAGGGAGCCCAGAACGTGCCATGTTCAGCACTATTTTAAAGTGACTTGAAGTACAGGAGGAGTGGACAGAACTGGATTATCATTGAAGCCCATTCTCAGGGCCTGTGATTCATCCTGTTAGAGGGAAGCTACAATAATAAACCAAATTGCTCCATCTTTGTACTGTATTGGTGTCTTCAGGATGCCAATACGTTCGAATCTGTGACAGAGCCGGGAGCAATAAGTTACTTTAAATTGGCATTTGGCGCTTTGTGAAAAATATGTCGCTTTTGGTTGTAGTTTGGGCACTCAGTCTCCAAAAGGTTTGCCATCACTGCTATAGGCAATGAGTAAGAGACAGCTTATGTGTGAGGTAAGATGGATAAGGATAGAGACAGAGAGACAGGCAGAGAGAGTGAGTAAAAGACAAACAGGGAGATAGAGAGAGATAGATATATAGATTTATTTTTTTGTTAAAGGGGTATTACGGGAATAGGAACGTCTGATACAAAAGCCCTAATGCTGTAATGCTATAAATAAATGAAAATAACAAAACTTAATGTCATTAGTCACAAAATGGAGCTTCAGTGATTTGATTTTATGATTCACAAAATGTTTCTAAAGTAGGTGGAGTAATCACCAAAATGGCTGCCTAGACTACAAGTCCCATGATCCTTTAGTTCTCAGTAACTCCTCCTCTATCTTATGTTCTGCTCCCAGTGATGATGTAACAGACTGTCCTGCTCTGGTACCATAGTAATGATGTGTAACTGCCATCCCTGCACATTACATCACTGAGATGACGCTTCACCACAACAGTGGTCATACTGGATGCACTGCAACCAACTACAGCCAAACATAGGGATGATCACATGACCAGGTAGGTGCAGGACATGTGATGTGGACATGTGACCAGTGACCAACTTCTGTCCTGTGTCTGCTCTGCACTGAGAAAAAATCAATGGACTGATTAAAGGGCCAGTAGCATTTTAATTCTTCATTACATTACATTATATTACAATTTCTGCTAAGGGGAGCCAAATTTCAAATAGCAACTAATTACATATTAGCTTATATTTTATATTTGTGCATGAATTATGCTTATTCCTGGAATACTCCTTTAACTGATTCTGATTCCAGTTATTTACTATCTTGGGCAATGCTGGGATCTACAGCTAGTATGAAGTAAAATGAGTCTTCTCTGAAGATAGATCTGAGCAGTTTAGCAAACAGGAGAAGACTAACAGGAGGCAGCAGAATTTTCGTCTGATAATAAATATTATAGGCGCTCACCTACGGCGTCCTCTTCTCCCCGGCTGGTCTTCTTCCTGCATCTTCTGGCTTCCCGGCAATGCAGGCAGAGCCACATCCATTCACCCACATGGCGTGACATCATCAGGCGGCAACACACCGCATCACAGTGTGTGCGTGTGTGAAGAGAGCATAGAAATGCCTCTGTCTGCATTGCCAGGAAAATTGTAGCCTAAGCTGGTCCTGCATTGACTCCTGTATAGGGAGCTGAATGCACATGCACGCTACACTATCATAAGTTTTAATTAGGAAAATTTGGAAAAGCTTGTATCATTTTATTTACAGTGCACAAATGCTTGAAACTTTGGGGCTCATTTACTAAGGGGCCGAATTGCCGGGTTTCCCCGAATATTACCGCTTTGCAACGTTTTTTCCCTGAATTGCCCCGGGTTTTTGGCACACGCGATCGGATTGTGTTGCATCGGCGCCGGCTTGCATGTGACGGAAATCTGGGGGGCGTGGTCGTCGGAAAACCCGACGGATTCGGAAAAACTGTGGAATTTAAAAAAAGAATTTGTGTCGCTTACATGCACCGAGGAGAAGAAGGTGAACTCCGGCGGACCTCGGCGCAACAGCGACACCTGGTGGACATCGGGCGCACGGACCTTAGTGAATCCCGTCAGAACCTGAATCCTCGTCGGAGAAAGCGCCGGTGGATCGTGACTGGACCCGCTAAGTAAATGAGCCACTTCGTGTTGCACTTTCACATCAAATATCAATAAAATACATTCTACTATGTGACTGTTACATTTAAAAATGTCAAGATTATGAATACTTTTACAACCCACTGTATTTACCACATGATCTTTATAACACTTCGTTATATGATGGTGCTGTACAAATAATAATTTATTGTATTATTTGTTTATCTTTGCGAAGACATTGACATTGGCATCCTCCCTTCCCTCAGTTCAGGATACATTCACTCCGTAGTGGATTATAATGTAAGCGGTGGGGGCAGTAGCCCAGGGTCTAAGCCTTCTAGGGGGCCAATGGCCAGGGCTTCAACCATAAAATCCTCTTACATCTCTTCTTGCTCTCAGTACACATCCACACAAGAGCCATTTCAGGACCTTTGAAGGTCCTCAAAAGGTCAGGAAACAGCAGATTGAAAGCAGGCAGAAGGGACACATCCTTCATTCCCTAAGAAACTAGATTCTAGTACCACACGTAAGAAGTGATTCCAGACTTGTAAAAGCTATAATATTTGTATAGTCCAGGGCCCATGGCAGTCTTAATCTGCCCCTGCTTCACTGATTGACCAAGTGTCCACGTGTATGGATAGTTGTATGGCCAGCTTCAGGCACTACATTTGCTCAATGGGATCTCTAGCTGCGTCATTGATGATGATTATAATAGGTACAATAACCCCAGTCATATAGAATGGAAATAAGTGTTTTTTTCCCATGATTTAACCCAGGACTTCTTTATTGAGAGAGAGAGACTATCAATCAAATATAAACTTACAAATCCAGGCCAATAAGGGCACAGGGTCAATACCAAACAGAGGAATTCTTCTGCAAACATGCCATGTCCTGCGTCCACATACAAACAGAACCATTTATTGCTTGCCAGCATACAGGCTGAGGTCTATGGATGTACAATACACTTTCTAACTGAGAACAGGCTAATAATTGTGAATCAACGTCATAGGAGGGGACAGAACAAAATCACAACCCAGCACAAGATGATCCTATAAATGCCTGGACTCTTGACCCATTAGGGAAGAGGATCTATGAGACATATTATCCATCAGCTGATATGAAGGCATAAGACTGTACTATGTACTAAATTCTTCTTATTACCATTACAAAAGATGTTCTCAAATCCCATTTACAATGCTGTAGAGTCGATTGGCTTCTGGCTTTCAATTAACTCTTGCGTCTGTAATCACTAATCATTAGTGATCCTACCACATAACTAGGGGCTAATAAAAGAGATTGCCTTCTATTGAATTCTCTTGTCTCTGACTATTACAGCAATAGAGGACATAACATAAACCCCTCCGGCCTGTTTAGAAGAACTTCTATTATACACTAGCTATGTTTTATATAAAGCTTTTCTTCTACTTTTGTTGGCTGAGCAGTAATCTGCAGAAAATCTGATTTTGTAAGATGGTAAGGATCTAGTGTGCACTATGAATTTCCCAATGTGAGAAATAAAAATCCTTTACCTTGATGGAAAAATGGAGAGAGGAAAGGCATTAAAAAATTTAAAAAGTGGAATTCCTAACTTTTCGGCCTCATGCACACAAACATTTTAATCTGGCTGCACAAACGGCGGCTAATTCATGGCGCCCATTGACTTTTGTGCTTAATGTGCACAGTTACAGTCAGTGTGCCAGAAAGCCATATCGCAAACTATAGATAAGGTCCTATTGGTGCCTGAACTTGCTGTTTGATTGTGTTTTTATAATGGACATCGGCAAAAGGAATGGTTTTCACCTGTTGATATATACAGGCTGCAAAAAATGGAACACAGCCTGTTGTTTTCAACCCACAAACAGCAAGTGGTCAGGTGCATAAAGCCTTATTTTTTTTTTAATTTTAACATAATTAAATTTTTATTGAATTTTAACAGAGAATTAACAAAAATCTTGCACATTAATTTGTAGAGATACAAAGGAAAGAATAATCTAATACAGAAATAGGGATCAGTCCTCCCGGGAGGGAAGGACCACTGCAATTACTTAAATGCTTAAAATAGAAGGATAGAAGCAAGAAAATAGCAGTTAAGAGGGGATAAAGGTTGGGGAGAGGACTCCATCCCCCCGTGGCACTGTCACCTGTCAAATCTATGATTTCTCTGACTCCGAAGCTTCCCGAGTTAAGTCGAGGTATCTAGGTGAGGAAATAAAAGAGGTCCAGTGAAACCATGTTTTCTGAAGACGGAATGCTCTCTTGGGATCTGCTTTTAACAGGCCTTTTATTCGATATAGTTTGTTAACCCTTCTGAACCACACTGAGGGGGGTCAGGGGAGTGCCAGCAGGCTGAGGTGCAAGCCTTAGCTGAATTAAGGAGGTGCAGAACAAGTGACCAAGTGACCTTCTGAATGTGGCAAGGGAAACCTCATGATAGTGTGAAAGCACCCAAGCGGGGTTGTCACCTAACACTTTGCTTGTCACCTTGTGAACCACCTCAAATACTGAATCCCAAAATGAAGGCAAGTGTCGGGCAGCTCCAGAAGATGCGAATAAGTGCTCCTTCTCCATCTCCACATCACCAGCAGGCCGATGAAACTGCAGGAAACATTTTGTGTAGCACGAGGGGTACCCTGTACCATCTGGTTAGCAGTTTATAATTAGTTTCCTGTTACATCATGCTGATAACCAATTTATAGACAGCAAAAAGGTAAGAAAGAATCCGGCACTTCAGACCACGCTGGTTACAGATATATATCAAACAATCTTCTTTATTAGGCAAAATCCATGCAGACAGAAATGTAGGTACACTAGATCAATGCGTTTCAACATGTTGTGTCTTTATCATGATCTACTAGGAACATGTTAGTTGGCATATTTAAAAGAACCCGCCCTGTGACCTCACCGAACAGGTGATGTGGGATGAACGCCCCCCGGAAGAAGACAGGGAATCCTCTCTGCAAAGGTGAGGGATCACATGATCTCCAAAGGGAATTTCAATCCACCCCCACACCCCGTGACAGACAAGGATCTAAGGTAATTAAAAACAAATGTAAAAAAAGAAAGAGGTACAAACATTCGTAGAATAGGGATGTCATTATATTGGAAGAGAAAGGACCGATAATATATATACTGTAATAGTATCTGCTGCATGTGTATATACTGTACAATGAACAAAGAAACGCAAGAGGAGATAATAACAATAACATACAGTTATACAAAGACATATGAGGCAAATGGTAATAGGAGAAGATGGACCAAGTATCAGAATCTTATAGATAATAAGGATATCATATCTAATATGTCAATATAATATCTGATCGCTTGTTTAAGCCTTTCGCCTGTCTGCTTTCCAGGGTAAACATCCAGAATGTTTCTCGATTTAATAATTTTCGTTTCATGTTACCTCCTCTAACAGGCTGGAACACCCTTTCAAGGCCGGTCCAAGAAAAAACATCAGTCGGTCTATCGTGAACATCTCTAAAATGGAAGACACATTCATAGAATTATTACTGATATCAGATAAGTGTCATCTAATGCTGATTTTCAGAGGACCGGACGTATGTCCCACGTATTGTTTGTTACATTTATCGCAAGAGGCCACGTAGATAACATTGGTGGTGTTACAAATAATATAAGACTTAATGTCATAGTTGTTTCCTGTGACCGATGAAGTGACCACATTTCCTTTCTTAATGTAATCACAAATTTTACAAAGCTTGTGGCCACAACCAAAGTTCCCTCTATAGGTGAGCCAGGTTGGTTTCTTGGATTCTTCACTAAGGAACATACTAGGCGACAGACTGGTGCCCAAAGTGGGTGCCTGCTTGGCAATGCATCTGACCCCAGATGACACAATCTGGCTCCTGTATTAACATGAGAATAAACATTCTAATGATGCTAACTATCTGGTCATATTGTCTACTGAATGATGTGACAAAGGTGACAGTTTCTTCTTTGTTTTTCCGTTTTTCTGGATTATTGTAAGCTAACAGGGATTTTTGTAATATATTATTGATTTTCCGAGTAGCTGTTGTGATGTCATATCTATTATATTGCCTGGATTTAAGTCTATTGCCTAAATCCTGTGGTTCTTGCTCAAAATCACTATCCACTGAGCCCCAAACGGTATACAGGCGGTCCCCTACTTAAGAACACGTGACTTACAGTTATGACCCCTAGTTACAAACAGCCCTCTGGATTTTGGTAATTTACTGTACTTTAACCCTAGGCTACAGTAAAGAGCTATAACAGTTGTTAATCCTGGTTCTTATGACAAACTAACATTTTTAAAATCCATTAGTCATAGAGACCCAAAAATTTTTGCCTAGAGCTACAATTATAAAGTATACGGTTCCGACTTACATACAAATTCAACTTAAGAACAAACCTACAGAACCTATCTTGTACGTAACCCGGGGACCGCCTGTATTCTTAATGACATGTCTGGGGTGACAAGACGTTGCTAATAGTGTGGTGTTACCTGTGACTTTCTTTCTAAATGGTTTTACAATCACTCTGCTATTAGACCCTTTTAAATTAATGTCCAAGAAATCTATGGACTCTCCTCCATAAGTATGGGTGAATCGTAAATTCATCTAATTTTTATGCAAAAATTCCACAAAAGAAAAAAACAGAGTTTCTGACCCCTTCCAAACCCATACCAGGTCGTCAATATACCTGCCAAACTAGGCTATTGACTCCCATTATTGGCTGCTGTCCAAAAAAATGATGTCTTCCGCGCATTGGGACATATAGATATTTGCAAGTGAAGGGGAAAATTTTTCCCCCATAAGGGCCCCTCCACTTGCAAATAAATTTATAGACAAATAGGAGGATCTTTTCTCTTGTCCATGCCCCTTTCCCGTTTGAGCATATAAGGAAGGGTGTAATGCTGTGGGGGGGACTAAGAGTTGATAAGAAGATGAGAGAGCCCCTGTCATCTCTGTGCACATTGGAGACCTAGGGTCACCCGAGGGAGATCAAGAGGGGCAATCAGGGACTCATCTCTGCACCACCACTGTCTCCACTATAAAGTGACATGCTCTAAAGTGTCCGGAAGCTACCAGCTGTCTAAACACTAGCTAAGCCCGGGGGAGAAGTCGGGATTACCTAAAATGGGAGTGAATGGGGAGAGACCAGACCAGGTCTGGTTTATTTTTACATTTTAGGAAGGCCAACAGAGTAGGGTAAATGGTAGGGTGCATGGACAGGGAACTCTACCACCTCGTGAAGCCTTATTCAGGGGTGCACTTTATGTAATACATGCTTGCTGGTTGACTTAAAGGGAGTACTTTAAGTAAATACTGACTTGGTGGAGTTTGGCCATAACCTGTTAAGAAGAAGAATTTCAGACTACCTTAGTCAGCATATAGACAATATAGCCAAAGTGTGGTAACTAAGCTACACCTGCATCTTTTATTGTCTTCTTTGCTTCTGAATGGAGAAACAGGACAAATGCTCAAGTACCATCTATGCATCTATTATCGACCCATTGTACTGATGCCTACAGCTGGTTCATAAGGCTCTCTGTCACTTAAAGGAAATCTGCCATCAAGATCTAGCATGATCTGCTAGATCTGCAGCATGGAGGGCTCTGTTAGCACTCCCCTAGAGATCGTCAAACTCATTAACATAATTTTAAAAGTTTATTTTAGAAGGAAGAAGGCCGTGGATAGCAAATATAAGATTGAGATTGGGTTTCAATGGTTTTAAAAGGGAACTACCAGCAGTTTTGACCATACACAGCTAAAGGCAGTGTTAGGTATTGGCCCTGGAGATTTTTGTGACCATACCTTTGTGTGTAGTTATTAACAACTGTTATAATACATTTATATTCCAGTATTTTAGTTGGATTAGGAGGTCTGGTGTACTGGTGTATAAGATCTCTTCAGTGAACTCAAAACAGTTCCTCCGCCTCTGCAGTGCTGTAGTATCCAAAGAGAAGCATGCTACAGCATTGACTCATTGCTGAGTGGGAGGGACTGTACTGTGTTTAGTAAAGAGATCCCACAAACTAGCTGTGGGGGGGCAGGGGGGAGCTTGCGGCTGTCGCATATCAAAGTCTGTGAAACCCCCGGATACCGTATTACAGATTCAGCTGTGTTCGAGCTGTCCTCCGACACAGCTGAAAGCCGAGACACTGTGCAATAAAGACAACCACTTACTGTCGGCGCCAACAGAGCTCATGAGGTGAGTATTTTTTTTTTCGTCCCGCTCCTGGCATTCAGTAAGGGTGGGGGTAAATTATGACCCCTGTTTTATAATAAGGGAAAAATGGTTCCAGGTGTGTTATAAGGTGGGGTGGGTGATAGTGGCTAGTGGTATGTAATAAGGGGGATGGAGGGTGATATAATGGCTAGTGGTATGTAATAAGGGGTATTAAGGGGGAATAATGGCTACCCGTATGTAACAAAGGAGGGTGGGAGGGATAATGGCTACAGGTATGTAATAAGGGGGATGGAGGGAGAAATAACCGGTACTGGTTGGAGTTGGAGTTGGAGTGGGAATAATGGCTGTATGTAATAAGAGGGGGGGTAGCTTCCAATATATTATAAGGAGGGGCAATTGCTCCTGGTATATAATAAGGGGGGAATAATGGCTCCTGGTAATAAGGGTGGAGGGGGTAATGGCCCTTATTAGGGGAGAGGGGGCTTGTGGACTGTATATTATAGAGATGAGGGCATCACGGATATTATAAGAGGGGATCCTGGACCCTATAATAACAGAAGGCTGCTGGACAATTGGAGGCTGCCAGATGGATATTTAGGGGGATGCTAAATTGACTAGTTGTGCTACATATTAATTACTGGGGACACTGCTTACTACATATAGATTGGTGGGGGAGAGCTTCTCTGCTACTTTAATTAATTATGAGGTGCAGGGTTACATATACATTAATGGGGTACTGGTTTGCTAAATATTAAACATAAGTTAATAAGAGGATGTCACTGCTGTATATAAATTGGGAGATTATCAAGATTATCAATTAGTAGAGTTATCAAAATTGTGCAACTGATGGAGAAGAATTGTCTTCTCTGAGGAGCCGCCAAGATGAAGACCAGGACAGATCAAAGGTAGAAGACCGGAGCTACAACTGATACTTTAAGTGCTGTCTCCATCTGCCTTATGGCAGCCCTGATGTGCAGTAGGTTTTTGGTGCTATATAGTTATGTGCAGTATATTCCTGGCTGGTATATATTTATGTATGAGGTGTATTCAGTGCTGCTTTATTATTAGTTTTGTACAGCAATGAGGGTATTGATGTGGGTGTATAAATTGATGTGCGCCTGTATTTCAGGTTTATTTTATATATGACATCTGTGTATTTGTATGTGTACTCTATATATGGAGTGTGTAGAGTATCTATGGTGCTGTGTTTATATATGTGTGTTATGCATATATAGTGTATACTGTATGTGTATACGTCTGTGGAGTATATAGATGGTATACGTGTATTCTAAAGTATTACATGTGGGATGGGGCCTGCAGCTGGGATTTGGGTATATGTGGGCTCGATTCTAAGTTCGCAACGTGGCCCACTGGGGTCTTGTTACGCTACTGGATATTTACTATTTGAGCACTAACGTATGACCACTGCATAGTTAAATCATATAATAATGTTTTTTTTTAAGGTTTTTACATATTACTAATGCCAAATAAGAAATAATATAATATTAAGACTTCAGAAACTAAGAATAGCGCTTTGCATGCAGAGCAGTAAATAAGAATATAGACATTGCCTAGTGAATTATTAAATCCTTATAAGAGAAAACTGGTGTTGTAATAGAATTATCGAAATGCATGATACAGCTTGAGTCAACAAATATGTCCTTACACGTCTTCAAACAATGATATCATAGAAACTATTATGAATGCGCTAGAAGAAGCTTAGCTAATCTTGAGGCGGAATATTATTAAGTGTCAACATTTCAGGAGAAGTAAAATTAAGAAAGTGCTGACAAACAAGGCCAGCATCTGGATATATGAACTGCAAATAAGTGACAGAAAGCAAGAAGCTCTAATATTAATAATACAGAGGAAAGGCAATAAAGGAAATCTGATTCAGATTCAATTTAACAGAATTCACCTTATAAAGAGAGGAACATGTTGATGAAGCTTCTGTTTTACAAAGAAAAAAAGGAAATTATGTCACAAGTGCCACCTATAGGTACTCAGACTCAAAAGACGTTTGCATATTTTCTTTCCAGAATCCCAAGCGAGGCACCCATGGCCTATAAGTCTCCATACAAGCCTAAGGAGCCAAATTCTTATGTTCCTTAAAGGAAATCTACCATCAAAATTAAGCATGATAAAGCAGGGACACATAATCATAGATCCAGGCACCATGACTGTGATAATCTTCTTAGATTTGTTATCTATGGCCTCCTTCCTCATAAAATAATCTTTTAAAGTTATGCTAATGAGCCAAAAGGGTACACTGTGCGGGAGCACTTCCCCCTCCCACTGCTGAGTGGTGAAACTTCCTTTGCTGCAAAGAGGTTACATTAAACAGAGAGAGGGGGAAGTGCTGAGGGAACAGGAAGAGGGAAGAGGGAGAGGGAAACTGCCTGTGAAGCCAGAGCAGGGGCTCTGGTAACACTCCTCACACATCATCTCATTAGGCTTCTTGAAAGTCATGCTTTACAAGGAAGCCAAAAGAGACATTGGGACAGATTAACTTACCCGGTCCTGTTGCGATCCAGCGGCGCGTTCTCTGTCGAGGATTCGGGTCTTCCAGCGATTCACTAAGGTAGTGCGCCCAATGTCCATCAGGTGTCGCTGCTGCACTGTAGTCCGTCGGAGTTCACTGGAGTTCACCATCCGTTGCTGGCATGTCAAGCGACACTTTTTAAAAAAAATATTCTGCAGTTTTTCCGACGGCTATGCCCCCTCCCCCCCAGATTTCCGTCGCATGCATGCCAGCGCCCATGTGCCACAATCCAATCTCAGGCGCCAAAAACCAGGGGCAATTCGGCGCAAATTGTAAAAATTTGGGAAACCTGACGAAAAAAAGGGATTCGGGTCCTCAGTAAATGACCCCCAATGTTTTCCTTATCCAAACTTGCAAATTATATTAGCATATTTCCTAGTAGGAAAAGAGTGGGGAAATTTTCTCCAAACAATGGAGCCAGCTCGGGAACATAAAGGAATCTTCTTTTTATTTCATTTTTTCTCGATCAAAGCTTAGCTTATCATTGCAATTTGTCTTTGACTTGGTTGCCAATGTTCAATTCCATTTTTTATTTCGTGTTCCCCGATGTGCATTGTCCGACAGAGTTCACCATCTTCTTCCAGGTGCATGTAAGTGCTTGATCTTGCGACACAATTTAAATGTTAAATCCAACGCTCAGTCCAAATCAGTCGGATCGTCCAACGGCGCACCCCCGATTTCTGTCGCATGAAAGCCAATGCAGCTGGGCCAAAATCCGATCGCGTGCGACACAATCCCCTTCTAAATACCTGTCCCAGTTGGCCAAATCCCGAAAACATTGGGAAGTCATACGGAAATGCCTCCACGGACCTTTAGTATATAAGCCCCTATGTATGTTGTTGTATTTCTTTGGGTTTTTTTTTTTTGGTTTGTCGCAAAACGTTCTTTTTTTTGGTGCACGGGTTGCTCAAAGGAGCTATTGGTCTTGATAAATTTGGCAGTGGTTTTTCTCCTTTTTCTATGCCAGGGGGTGACTGGAGTCATTTTGCGCCAAAACATGCACCTAAACGAAAATTTGCGCCAAATCACAAATTATGAATTTAGGTCAGTATTGTGAAAACCAGTCTATGTAAATAATGAATTTGGCGCAAGCAAGGTCTATTTTAAAGTGACTTTGCACTGTCCTATGTTCATTTGGTGCAAAGGAATAAAAGTCCCAATGATAACCCCCCCTTCAGGTGTTTTTCCAAGTAAAAATATTATGAGTCTAGTGTACCCCTTTAATTTCTGTAAGTAGATCTGTCAAATATTATAGAACCAAGCAAATAAGTTAAATGTATGGATTTAAAATCACTATAACCATTGACTGCAACCTGGTGATTGAGTGGAAATAATATTCGCTTTAATATCAATATTATAATGTATGGATTTGGCCCTTTTCATAGAACTTGTTTGTAATTTGTGGAGATCTATTATGCATGAATAGCTCTTTATGCTCATGTGTTGTTGCTCTCATGGATCATATTTCTAGTTCTTAGAACGGCCTGTTGTCTAGTAATTGATTAGCAGTCTGTGTGTTCTGGTAGACTGCTGATATATGCAGCTCTGTGTGATACAAAGGCTCGGAAAAAGAAATGCAATGTAGCTATATTAATCTCCATCCTACCCCTATAACCTCTCCCAACTGTGTTTCCCCTGGTCATTTTATCAGTTTGATGGAGGTCACGACTGGAAATAAAATGTTGCCGGAAATGAAAACATATAGTCAATGAAAGAGAGTGTTTAACAATGGGCAGCATTTTCCTTTAGCAGAGGCTGGAATGACACAAGGTCACTTTTCTGAGAAGTGTGAAAGAGTCTCTTACTGTGTTTTATTACATTGTGAATGTTTTCTCTGAAGACGGGAGCTTGTGTTTTGTCTGCAGAACACTAAGTTTCTGTATGTGTCTCATCTGTCTGCTGATTTCTGTAAATTTAAAAAAAAACATTTTTTAAATAGACTGTTTTGTGCTAGAGGCAACTTTTGGTTATCAGCACTATACGCGAGCTAATACAATGAGACAGATTTATCAGTCTGTTTACAGAAGAATTTGGTCATAATTTGCAATGAAAAGTGTTATTTTGTTTTCCCAAAGACCTTCTAAACCCTAATCTATGTTTAGCTAATCCTAGAATCCTTTCTACTTTAAGCTACACTTTGGGACACATGTATGATCGCATCTGCGCCAAAAAAATGTTGGTATCTTAATGTTTTTTTGGCGCAGAACTGTTGCAGATCATTTATAATGAGTTTGTGCCAGAAAGAACAGATGTTATCGACTATCCCGATAACTCTGTCTTTTTTTGCCGCAGGTGGGTGTGGCCTAATATTTTCACATTATCCTCCACATTTATGTGTATCTTGCCGGCATTTTTAGGCACAATTTTTGGCACTCGATAACCAGGAAAAAATTGGTCAGAGAGCAAAATTAAGGCGCAGTCCAAAGATTTTGGCGCACATCTCAGTGATGTCGGCATTTTTATGGCGCCTGACTGATCAGTTCCGTCTACCCAGTAATTACTAACAGCCATGCCCTACTTTAATACATTGGGCTGTGCTTTGCGGAGACTGATCTCCGATGCCGACAGTCGTCCTTGCGGCACAATTAGTAAATCCCCGGAGAGTAGCCTCTCCGGGGAATGGAAGCACGTTCTCGGTCTTCCTCTGCATTTCTCTGTGTGCTGCGTCTCAACGCTGGCTTCTTCAAATCCTGTGGACGAACAATAATGGGGCACATTTGCTAAGGGTCCGCAGAGCGAATTTTTGTCGGGTTTCCTAACGATTTACAATTTGCATTTAAGTGGTGTTTTTGGCGTAGGCGATCAGATTTTGGCGCAATTGTGCTGACTTGCATGCGACACAAATCGGGGGGCGTTGCTGAAGGACAACCCGACTGATTCGGACTAAGCGCGGGATTTACAATTCAAATTGTATCACAAGACAATGCACTCACATACACTGGGAAGAATAAAGTGAACTTCAATGGACCTCAGCGGGAAAGTGACAGATGCAGGAAAATGAACGCACGATCCATTTCGCGCTGGACTTCATCCTCGTCAGAGGACGCACCTCGGGAATCGCGACAACAGTGAAGAATAGAATAAAAACAATGAACACAGTGAACACAGGATCATTTAAGTGAAAAACGCAGTGAAAAACACAGTGAAGAATAGATTGCAGATGTTAGGCACATCTACTTACTTGTCGGAGATACGCTGTCCCGGGATCCGCTCCTCTTCTTCCACTGAAGTCTCCCCGATCTCTCTGCCCTTCCCGATGTCTCTCTGCCCTTCCCGATGTCTCTGTGCCGCTGCCCCAATGTCACCGTGCCTGCCGCTGCCCCGGTGTCTCCGTGCCTGCCGCTGCCCCACTGTCTCTGTGCCTGCCGCTGCCCCGCTGTCTCCGTGCCTGTCGCTGCCCCGGTGTCTCCGTGCCTGCCGCTGCCCCGGTGTCTCCGTGCCTGCCGCTGCCCCACTGTCTCTGTGCCTGCCGCTGCCCCGCTGTCTCCGTGCCTGTCGCTGCCCCGGTGTCTCCGTGCCTGCCGCTGCCCCGGTATCTCCGTGCCTGCCACTGCCCCAGTGTCTCCGTGCCTGCCGCTGCCCACAATGTCTCCGTGCTCCCCGGTGTCTCTGTGCTGCTCCCTGGTGTCTCTGTCCTGCTCACCGTGTTCTTCAATGTGTTCTTCACATGCTATTTTGTACGCACCGTTCCGCGCATATCTTCCGACAAGTAAGCAGATGTGCCGAACATCTGTAATCTATTCTTCACTGTGTTTTTCACTGTGTTTTTCACTTGAATGATCCTGTGTTCACTGTTTTTATTCTATTCTTCATTGTTCTTCACTGTGTTTTTTTAATTAAATGCTCGATCTCAAGCAGGGGAAATACTCGTCCGAGCAACGAGCCGTTTCGAGTACCTTAATACTCGAACGAGCATCAAGCTCGGATGAGTATACTCGCTCATCTCTATGTATAATGCATTCTTAAGACTTTTACAAATAGTGCGACAATAGGGGTGAGGCAGAATTTTGGACTAAATCAGATTCATCATAAAATTTGATATATCTGGAGCAACAGAAGACTGAATAGTGTTACTTTTAGACCCTTTTGATCTGCTCCAATGAGTCACACACCTAAGGATGGAAAGATGGGTTTCTTCATGAGACAAGCATGTAAATGTTAGTTTTAATTAGGCTTGATACACATCTATTAGTCATAAACAGTCATAATAATTGGAGAGAAAGAATTGTACCAAAAAGGAAAAAGTCCTTCGTCCTATTGACATCAAAACCATCCAATATCAAACAGCTGTAATAGCCTGCCACTTTAACCAATATTTATAATGATCTCTTTGACCTTCAGAGCTCGAACTACGCAGACGTTCTTCGACCACTAAGAAATAATCTGGTAAATAAAAATGAGGGTCTCGTGCAGATACCATTGTGATTGCTACAAGCAGATAAGTGCATCCCTTGCTATCAGACATGACATCTTGACATCTTGTGTATATGGCCCATGGACATGCCTTTTACCATATCTTCAGAAAGAAAGGTCAACTACCATTTCTAAAATTAGAATTTGATATTTGAGTATGTTTTGCTATTGCATATGCCAAAGAAAGGCACATACAGGTGAATGGAGCAGGTGTCCCTAATCCCATAATCCGAGAGCGGAACGATCAGTTTTCACCTGCATAAAAAATGCCTTATAACTTCAGATATAAGGGTTGATAAAGCTACATGATGACTCTCACGGGTCAGGACAAAACACTTTCCAGGTGATTATGTTTCAAGATTCTCAGAAAGAAAACATATAAAATGTATTATTGATGCAGAGAGGAGAAGCAGAACAACAGGTTTGAAACTCAGAATGGTAGCGCATAATATTTTGTAGTCACAGCTCTGGGAAATGGAATTGTGGAAGGACATTTAGGGATTTTTTGCAGCATTTTTCCACACCTTTAGCAGTGCTTTTTCTAAAAAAAAAAATGAAATTTCAAGATTGTTACTGGTTAGACATTAGTGATTTCTCAAATTTGAATGGTTCTTTTTGCTTTTTTTTTAAAGTTATTTAGTAAATATGTTTTCATTTATAAGAAAATAGTGACTGAAAAAGCCACATGTGCACAAATAAGAATAAGATAGATCAATATCACACAAATGAGAGTCCAACCCAGCATCCCACCAATTCTCTGCCTCCAGCCCTGGAACCAATACAGAGAACAGAACAGTTTCTGAGTAGTCCACTTAAAGGGGTATTCTCGTCTGGGCATTCACATCCAGATTCATTAATCTGGCATATATAAACATTTCATTAATTAGATGTCATTAAAAATAATTTACCTGGGTAAAGAATTTCTCATAAATGTAGTGATATGGTCCCTTAGAAACCAGACTGTGTCCTTGGATACGGTCACCTCTGCTGGAGGGATTGTACAAGGAAACAAAAAGTTTTTGTATATGAAATGTACTGGAGTTACTGCAGGTCCCACAGCCGTCCTGTGGTGATGATTGCTGAAGCCAGGAGGTCAGGCAGAGCTAAATAGCTCATGTCTGGCCACCGCTGCCAAAATGTGAGGTGGTCGTATCCGAGGAAGCTATCTCGTTTCTAAGAGACCATGTGACTACATTTTTGACAAATTATCTTCACACAGGAAAATTTTTTTTAATAAGATCCAATTGAAGAAATGTTTACATATGGCAAATGAATTAAATTAAATTTAAATGCCCAGATGGGAATACCCCTTTAACTGCAGCTAAGCTCCCATTGAGGTGAACAGGGGCTCAAGCCGCAGTAGTATGCTATGTGACTTAGCATTTGATTTGATCTCTTTGTAAATTGTATTCCTAATTTAAGCATAAATAATGATGTACAATACTGAGCAGAATACCATTACACCCTACAGCACACATCTCATCATCTTGTGTAACTAGTGATCTCATCTAATACATCTGACATAGATCAGTAATCTGTGTATTTGGAAAGTCTTAATACTCTTTTACCTTATTTACATATTGTTATTTTGTGGCATTGTACTAAAATAAATCTGCCATCATCTTGCACTACCGAGAGATGGAAAGTAAAATGTAAGAAATCTTTATTTATGGAAAATTAACTCAATAACTCAAGTGCTTTGTACTATGACCTGAGTTTGGTGATTTTCTGCTATTTTCCTTTGCAGATCCCAGTCAAGCTTAAAGGACATCTACCACCAGGATAAATGATTGTAAACCAGGCACAATGACATGCAGGAGTGTGCCCCCTCTGTTTTTCTCATGTTTTTGTTTTTTAGAAAAAAGGCTTTAAAAATTAGGCAAATGACCTTGAAGGGCTCCAGACTCCATAGGTGTTAATGGAGTCTGGAGCCACTCAGACACTAATTTGCACAATGTAAAGTCTTTTTTCTTTAAAACAAGAACATGAAAAGCTAAAAGAAGACCTGATCCTGCCAGAAGGGGCACATACCAGTATGTAAGTGTGCTTGTTTTACAATCCTTGATCCTGGTGGTAGATGTCCTTCAATGCAAACCATTGGTGGACAATAAATTTCAGGTCTTACCAGAAAGGTTCAGCTGGTTATAAATTCAGAGTTGTCCTTGGTTGTGTCCTTGCTTTCTTGGTTGTGTTCTTAGGGTTATTGTCTTGAGGGCTTAAGGACATTGAACCTGACAGTCCAGAACACTTCATTATTTCCACCAGACGTGTATTTCCACCAGTTCAATCTTGGTTTTATCAGATCATGGAATCTTGTTTCTCACAGTCAGAGAGTCCTCAAGTGCTGGTTTACCAAACCCAGATTGGTAAAGGGGTACAGTGATGCAATACATGCGCAAAGGATCTTGATCACCTCTCTTACCAAGTTATTTGCTTCTGATTTTGTAGCTTGATAGGAAGAGTCCTTGTTGTTCCCCTGTATGGTTTCATTTTGCTATAATATTCATTGTCAGTTGTAAGAACTTAAATGTTTTTCCAAAGCAAGTTCAATCAACTGAATTCACCACAATAGGACTCCAGTCCAAATGTAGAAACGCCTAAACAATGATCAGTGAAAACTGAAGGCCCCCAGATCTAAGTTTCAAGTGTCACAGAAAAGGGTATGGATACTTATGTCCATGCAAAATTTTAATTTCACGTTTTAAATACTTATACAAAAAAAACTTTAGCTCAAGGCCACAACCAAACAAAAAAGCTCTGAAGATATCCTGAATGCATTATCAGTAGAGAAACAGTATTGGAGGTAATAGTTACAGATGGACAAGCAAAAAAACAAAAACACATTTTTTTGTTACCTCTATCTTCATTAAGTAATTCAAGACCTTGTCGCCAGACCTTTGTTACTTTAGTATTTTTACAAAGTCACTTTTCTTAAACCTCTAACAGTTGTCTATGTACAAGTCCTTCATATGTAAATCAATGACAACCCTTAATCAACTTAGTGAAAAATATATATGTGTGTTATTAAATGAAATATTTTGCCTGATCATGTCTATTCACTGATTCAGCGTATAACATTAGTGCTCTTATAAGTCGCCTGCAGTATTATAAATTGAGTCCTTCACAGGCTGAACACAATGACACTCAACTGAGTGCAATATATGCCGAAGATAATTATCCTTATAGATTTGACAAGTTCAGCAGACAGCCAAGTTATCACCCTGGAACTTTATTCGATTCAGTTATACAGTCAATTTTTTAAGCTGATGGCAAGATATCTGGCAAGCATCTAGATAGGTTTATTGTAGCGTCATAGTCCGCTGATCCCATAGATCTTTATATGGTGTTTCTAAGGAGCAATAGTACCTGGAACAATATTACATACAATCCACCTAGGAGTAAACATACTGCGAACAACTGATGTTATAATGGAGAAATTATAGATTATAAAACTTCAGTTTAAATTAAATCATGGTCAATGAATAAAAGGTGCAATAATTCAAGTGTAACCATCATTTTTATTATTGTGTGCAAGGGTATTTTGTGAACATTTTTCTAATATACTTCATTAAGAAATTCCAATTAGTTTTTAAAAAAAATCAGGCATATTCCAGATCCATATTCCAGAATGTATTGCGTTTGCCTATGACCCTGACCATGAGCTCACAGCTCATCTCCCTTTGTTTTTTTACATAGCTCTGACCAGGGAGGATAAACCCGATCACTTTCAGCTTGATTTCTTAAAATAATGCTGATTGCATACTACAGCCAGGGAGAGAGCAGAAATGGTTAACACTCACAGCTAAAAGTTGTGGAAACAAACAGACAGTAGAGGAAAGAGTTTGGTCTTCAGCCTTGTAGATAAATCTCTCTTGACAACAGAGAAATAACTTTACTAAGTGGCAGTTTACTCCCTCCCCGACAATATTAAAAATAATGTCAAATGATAGTTGCTCTTTAATGAATGTAAAATCTAAAAATGTTATCATATAACTTCAAACGCTTATTGGTGGTATATAGTACAAAAATAGGTTGGTGTATAAAAACCATCAACGAAAAAGATTAACTCTCCTTCAACATAGAAAGTCACTGGAAAGTCTTGTCTCGTTACAGAGCTGAATTATCAGTAAAATAAGGAAATGAACCCACCAAAAATAAATACTTCAATTCTTATCCCTAAAAGTTTGTAAACTTATATGCAACTTACCTGAGATGAGTACAATCAAAGTAAGTGCATATTTATGGTTGCCTGCGCTGCCCTGCCTCCCCTTTCCTGGTTGACAGTTCGTACTGATACCACTATGCTGCCAGTAGGGTACTTAACCCCTTAAGGACGCAGCCATTTTGTAGCTTAAGGCTCAGCCCGATTTTTTGGATTCTGACCTGCGTCGATTTATATGGTTATAACTTTTGAACACTGTTACTTATCAAAACGATTCTGAGATTGTTTTTTCCCCACATGTTGTACTTCATTTTAGTGGTAAATTTTGGCTGATAAGTTTTGCGTTTATTTACAAAAAAAAAGAAAATATGATAATTTTTTTGAAAAATTTGCCATTTTCGAAATTCAAAATCATTGCGTTTTCAGGCAAATAGATTTACCACCTAAATAAGTTGCTGAATAACATTTCCCATTTGTCTACTTTACATTTTCATAATTTCTGAAATGTTTGGATAATTTATTTTGATGTCACGCGGCTTACAAAAAGAATATTGCTTTTCCGGATTTTCAGAATTGACTATTTTGGGGATAAATACAGTTTTGAATGAAATTTTACATATTTAGCATCAAAACCCCCTATATAACCAACCCATTTTCAAATCTGCACCCCTCAAGCTATCAGAAACAGCTTTTATGAAGATTGTTAACCCCTTGAGATCTTCATAGTAATTAAATCAAAATGGAGGTGAAATTTAGAATGGTCAAATTGTTCCCTTATACGTTCATTTAGCACTAAAATTTACACATTTCCAAAATATAAAAAGAGAAAACCCACCATACAATTTGTTCTGCAATTTCTCCTGAGTACAAAGACCCCCCACATGTGGCCATTACTTGTGTTATGGGGGCACAGCGAGGCGCAGAAGGGAAGGAGCACCCTGCAGCTGCCAGGATTTTAGTTTCCTCATTGGCCCTTTTTGAAGGCTATAAAATTTTTCGCTTTTTCGTTATTTGGGCCATGTGATGCCATTTTTTTTGCGCGATGTGATGCTTTTTCCATTGTTACCATTTTGGGGTTAGTATCACCTATTGTTGAAAATTTAGGAACTTTTTTTGAGGGCAGGAGTAGAAAAGCATCAATTCTGTACTGGATTTTTTACTCTTTTTTTTTTTTCGTGTTCACCGTATAGCCTAATAATCCTGTTATCTTTATTCTATGGGTCGATACGATTACGGGGATACCAGACTTTTCTTACGTTTTACTAAATTTGTCAAACAAAACCCTAATGTGGGGAAAAATCTATCATTTATGTATTGCCGTCTTCCAAGTGGCATAACATTGTTACTTTTTTGGCTACGGAGCTGGTTGATGGCTTGTTTTTTGCGGGACATGTTGTACTTTGCACCAGTATCATGTCGGAGTACACATGGTTTTTTGATCACATTTTATAGCATTTTTTGTGGGATTGAATAGCTAAAAATCATAATTTTTGGAAGGTTTGTAGCAGTTTTTTTTTACGGCGTTTATCGTGGGGGTTCAATAATGATTTACTTTTATTCTACGGGTTGTTACGGACGCGGTGATACTATATATGTGGGGTTTGTGTTATGATTTAGACTTTTTTTTTAGTTATATGTCTCTTTATATGTTTTGGGGGGTTTGGGCATTTTTAGTGATTTATTACTTTATTTTTTTATTGAATAACATTTTTTTTTTTACTTTTTCACTTTTATACCATGGGACATGAACAAGAAATCCTCTGATTGCTTGTTCATGATAATATTCTGCAATACTCATGTATTACAGAGTATTATCAGTGTCAGCCTATACACTTGCATAGGCTGGCACTGTGCCAGTAAGATGACGTCACAGACGCCATCTTACCGGCAATTCTTGCAGGTAACTCTGGGGTCCAGATCGGACCCCAGAGTTGCTATAGCAACGATCGGCGCCCCCCGAAAACGGTTCGGGGGGGCCGATCGTGGGGGAAAGACCCCCCAGATGCATGTTAGATGCCGCGGTCGCGCTGACCGTGGCATTTAACGGGTTAAGCACCCGCGATCGGAGTCAACTCCGATCGCGGGTGTTACACTGGGGTGCCGGCTATCAGTCACAGCCGGCACCCCGTGTTTCCCGATGCCGGTTCGGCTCAGATCTTGAGACGAACCGGCATCAGCTCAGCGTCCGATATATCGGACGCTGAGCGCTAAGTCATTGAGCTCAGCGTCCGATATATCAGACGCTGAGCGTTAACAGGTTAAAGGGGTTTTAGGCCCTATCCACAGGAGCAGAACGGCAGAGCATGGATGGCCATCTGCTCCATTACTATCATGGAGCGACGAGGGGTCTGACTGATTTACGCGGGACCCCACTGGACCCCTCATTTTTGTGATCTGTGGGGGTCTCATCACTGAGACCTGCACCGATCCGAAAGTTAGGCCCTATCCTGTGGATTCGTGGGAAAACAGTTCTGTTCACTTTCCCCTGCAAGGGCTGTTATCAGTGGTAGGAAATGCTACATAGTGCCTTGTGATGCTATGGAGAATTCCTGAGGGAGGGGTGAGGAAGTGAGAGAGACAGTGAATGTATGTGACTTGGCTCTGCTTTATCATTAACCACTCCATCAGGATGGGGGTTGACTGAGACAGTGGGTATGTTAAAAGACATGAACCTTCCACCTTACCCCTCTATCAGAAATTTTCTTCAGCCGGGTTAGCAGTGTCAGCCTCAGTGAGGAGAGAAGAAGAGCGTGACTGTACAGTGCAGCATCCTTCCTCCATGACTGGAACAGAAGGCAATAAAAAAAGTTATTTTTTGAAGAATGGTGGCTCTAATTTCATGGATAGAGACATCAGTAAAAACTTGTTTAAAGACATGTAGAAGGTACTTTGTGAGGTTTGTGGGGGGGTGCCGCTGGTGACAGGTTCACTTTAATCTTCAGTTCCCTCTCCTTATCTATCTGCTGTGTATAGACTTAAGAAATCTTTCAGCAACAGTGCTCACTGCAGAAGAAGAAAGGGGTAGAAAAACGGGATAAAAAATATGTATTTCTTAATTACCATATATACTCGAGTATAAGCCTATTTTCTCTGCACAAAAACATGTGCTGAAAACCCAAACTCGGCTTCTACTCGAGTAAAAAAATATATCAAAACTCACCTTTTTGGCTTCCCCCACTGCTGGCTATATACTGGGGCAAGGGGCTGGCTATATACTGGGGCAGGGGGCTGGCTATATACCGGGGGATATTGGCTGGCAGGCTATATACTGGGGGCCAGGTACTGGCTACATACTATGGGGCAGGGTCTGCAGGCTATATACTGGGGAGGCTGTGACCAATGCATTTCCCACCCTCGACTTATACTCAAGTCAATAGGTTTTCCCAGGTTTTTGTGGTAAAATTAGGGGCCTCGGCTTATACATGGGTCGGCTTATACTCGAGTATATATAAGTATATTGTAATGCAAAAAAAGCTTTAAGGTTTTAAGAAAATGTGGCTGGCTACTAGTAAGTCCTAGACATTACTACATCTGACTACACTGAGAAAGTCACTGTAATGTCTTATCTCCTTACAGAGCTGAATCAGTGAAATATTCTCTAGATATGGAAAGAATAAACATACGGGCACTATTTGCCATTATGAGTTTCATCGCTGGGAATACAGGCGGTCCCCTACTTAAGGACACCCGACTTACAGACAACCCATAGTTACAGACAGACCCCTCTGCCCACTGTGACCTCTGGTGAAGCTCTCTGGATGCTTTAAAATAGTCCCAGACTGCAATAATCAGCTTAAAATTGTCTGCAATGAAGCTTTATTGATAATTCTTGGTCCTATTACAGCAAAAAAATTTGAAACTCCAATTGTCACTGGGGCAAAAAAAAAAAATTGTCGGGAACTACAATGATAAAATATACAGTTTCGACTTACATACAAATTCAACTTAAGAACAAACCTACAGTCCCTATCTTGTATGTAACCCGGGGACTGCCTGTAACCGTTTTTAAATATTGATAGATCTGGACTTTTGGGTCGCCGGCTACAGTTTTGAATTAACGGGAACATGTCATCTGAAGGCAGAATAGTACATTACAGAACACTTAGAAACGTGTAAGATCCCGAGAATAAGAATACCTGGCTCCCTGCCGACAAGTCCCGGGTGATGCCTCTTTTCAAAATGTAGCGCTTCCTTGCTCATAAATAAGTCTCTGCTCGGCCCTGCTTCTAATTATTTAATTATTTTCCCTCCCACTTGCTCCCTCTTCTCACTGTGACAATGGCTCTCCCCACAGGAAATCTTGCGCCTGCACGGTGAGCGGCACACCCTGGTGCCTGTGCAATTCACTACTTGACGGCTCTGCACAGAGAAGGTGTGCATGCGCAGTTTACTGCGAGGCACATGGAGCTGGCAAACAGGGAACTGCACAAACGCCAGGGTGTACGGCTCACCGCGCTGGTGCAAAGTTTCCTGTGCGGAGAGCTGCTGTCACGGAGGGATGAGAACCTGGAGGATGTGGGAGGGGAAATAATGGAATAATTATGAGTGTGGGCCAATCAGAGACTTATGTAAATGAGCAAGGAATCAATACAAAGAGGCATCACCCGGGACTAGGCCAGTGATTCTGGGGATATTATAGGAACGGAGGGGAGCACAGATGCCATTCCAACTGTTATGAAATGTACTCTGTAGCACCTATTGGAACCTGTCACCAGTGAAATTCTGCCTTCTGGTGACAGGTTCCTTTTAGTGCTGTTTCTGGCGCACAGCAGTGGTTGGGTTGGCGTGTCCTGTTTCTGTAAACACTGATGACTCTTTTTATAAGCTCTTTCTTCTTTTCTTAACATCCCCCCCCTCATATCAGCTCTCAGTGAGAGAATATAAATGTAGTGCACATAAGGATGTTAGACTTCAGAATATCCTGAACAATAAAATAATAATAAATATTTGTAATCTAAGCTGCGCACTTTGTAAGCGAAGGAAAAATATTTTACTATCAATATAAAGTAATATATATTTACTCGATTATATCGAGCTGGAATTTAGATGTAATATTTACGATGATAATGAAAACGAATGAAAACTAATTAGAAAATATGAATAGCACGTAAAAACATGGAGCAGTAAGATCAAAACAATTATATGGAAAGATATATGTAATAAAAATGTCATATAAAATAAGTAGAAAAGCAAAATAAAAGACAATAAAAGCAATGAAACTTATGGGAAGTACTAGATCATTTCAATATCTACAAGGAAAAATATCTAACTTATTTGCCACAATTAACAGTGACTCTACGACTATGTAAGTTATATTAAAAAATAAAATTATCCCAAAAGCTTTAGTGTCCCAGCTGAAGCTTTATCCGGTTTTAACCAACATAACTACAATCACCCTAACAAATGCTGAACTACTAGCACTACTAGCAAATGTGTTTTCGAAATGATCTCTTTTATGTGTTTTACCTATAAAAAAAACTCCCCAAAAGTCATGCAAATATGATTCTTCTCATGTTGCTTTAACATGAGAAGAGTCAAGTTTAGTAATTACAGGGGTGTTGTCTCTTTAGACACCAGTATATTTGGTTCTATAGTACCTAGAAACCTATGAGACCTATTTATGTCGTATTAAAGATAAGAATGTCATTTTTTAAGATTCGATCAGGTTTATGGTTCTGTGAGTTACAGAACTGGACATAAAGGCAGTTATAGATAGGCAGTGTGCATTTCCAACTCTGTCTTCAGCTGCCTGTATCTCTGGTTCTGGAGCTCACAAAGCCATAAGCCTGATGGGATATGAAAGATGACATCCTTATATTTAGTATGACACAAAAAGTGTGTTTCTAGTTGCTATAGAATAGAAGATGGGGTTCTGAAGTGACATTACCTCTGCAACCACAAAACTTGACTCATCTTATGTGAAAATGAGACATATTTTATAGGTAAAGAGAGTTTTATAGGTAAAAGAGTTAGATTTGGCATCAGGAGGGAATTCTAGGAAGGACATTTCATACCCTACTTGAGCGGGCTGGTAGTTTAGTGGGGTAAACCCTGGTGACAGACTCTCTTTAATACTACTTGAGACAGTTCTCAACTGCCCCCCACTAATCTGCTATTGATGACCTATTCTAAAATGTGTTCATCAATGTTTAATTCCTAGAACCCTCTTTAATAAAGGAAGATATATACAATGTCACATTTGGAGTAATATAAGAGGGCATGTATTAAAAGATTGTATTTCTTGTTTGAGGCACTTTATTGCCTCCAAATAGTATACTGTATGTTTGGTATGTATGTG
The DNA here is from genome assembly GCF_040894005.1 of Engystomops pustulosus. Lineage (NCBI taxonomy): Eukaryota > Metazoa > Chordata > Amphibia > Anura > Leptodactylidae > Engystomops > Engystomops pustulosus. The sequence continues at coordinate 171,342,910 of NC_092414.1, forward strand.
TTTCTTTGCTATTTAGGATGTCTTTAGTCTTTAGTGGTCTGATTTATGGAGCTAAATATACTTTAAACACAATGATAAGACCATTAACAGTCTGTTATGAGTACAAGTACAGGTGGTCCCCTACTTTAGGACACCCGACTTACAGATGACCCCTAGTTAAAGACGGACCCCTCTGCCCACTGTGATCTCTGGTGAAGCTCTCTGGATGTTACTATAGTCCCAGGCTGCAATGACCAGCTGTAAGGTGTCTGTAATGAAGCTTTATTGATAATCCTTGGTCCCATTACAGCAAACTCACTGGGGCAAAAAAATGTTTTGTCTGGAGCTATAATTATAAAATATACAGTTTCGGCTTACATACAAATTCAACTTACCTACGGAACCTATCTTTCACGTAACCCGGGGACTGCCTGTACACAGTAAACATTCTGGAGGTATCTGGGTGGCATCATAGTAGTCACATTGTGTGCACATAAGAAATAACACTCTTCAGGGATATTATCTGACCTGTAAATTAAGGTTTTAAGCTGCCCCCACAATCCATGTCTCAGATCGTGGACACACCCGTGCCCTTCTGTGTGACGCTGCCCTGTCCCCAGGCTCGCACCAACCTCTCTACGATCCGGCTCTGTTAGAGCCAGGGTCCTAGTGATTGGCGCTGGTCGAATCCGGCTCTGCTATATAATCCGGCGGCTCTCATCATTTCCCAGTGGATCTGCAGCCATTTCCTGTGAAGTGAAAGCCCTCCTGAGTTCCAGTGTTCCTGTGTGTTCCTGTCTTCTGTTCCTGTGTTCCCGTTATCCTGTTCCCATGTTCCAGTCTCTTCCTACGTTCCTGAGTTCCTGCCGTGAGTTCCAGTGTTCCTTCCAGCGCTGTTCTCCTGCTGTCATCCCGTGGCTCGGACTGTGTCCTGCATTACCACCTGTGGAACAACCTGGTGGCACCCCGCCACAGCAAGACCATCACGCTTTGCAGCAGGCTCTAGTGACCTTAGTAAGCTTCTGTCTATCTTGCCAGAAAGAGAGAATTCAGCAGAAATCTCAGAATGGAAAGCAAATTAAGAGGAAGGAGAGAGAATGACAAGAGCTCAAGCAAAAGGAAAAAGAAGGACTTTGCAAAGATAACATATATTACCAAGGTTTTCTTTTTACTACTTTTATTACTGCTGATCTATGCAGTTTGCTGAATTTGCAAATGGAAAAAGTCCACTAACATGACCAGAAACATGTTCTGCTCATTGTAACAACCAGTGAAAATACATCACAGAGGAACTCTTAAAGCACCCACCAGAGCCCTTTAAACTCAATAACACAGTCACAATTCCTGGATCTATGAGTAAGTGTCCCTGGTTTATCATGCTGGATTTTTATGCTACATTTTCATTAAACAAAATTTTATTTGAGTCCATTAAAAACATATGAAACAAGAGAAAGTAGCCAATGACACATTTCAGTCAAGTCAGTAGTTCATAGGCATAATGGAGACCAAGTTTGCTGAATGGTTTTATGTTTTTATGGGACATTTGAAGCTTAGGCATTTAAATGGACAATCCTAGGTGCTAGTATAACATAACATTTAGACCAAACGCTTTACAGATGCCTCCAGTCTGTGCAAGTCACTGGCTGCCAGTCTCCTTTCGAATACAGTTTAAAATCATAACCCTCATACACAAAGCTCTGCAAAATGCTGCACCTCCCTACCTATCCTCTCTCATCTCAGTCTACCGGCCATCCCGTCCTCTTGGATCTGCCAGTGATGTTAGATTAACCTCTATCTTAGTTCGAACCTCCCACTCGCATCGCCAAAACTTCTCTAGAGCTGCACCCATTCTATGGAATGCTCCGCCCCGGACTATCGGACTAACACCCAACCTCCAAAGTTTCAAACGTGCTGAAACCATCTCTTTAGGCAAGCCTATAACACTTGTTTACTGCATGAAGTTTTAACTCTCTTTACTAACCCTTCCTGTGTCCTCCTCCCATCTGTTATCCAGCATCCAGCAGGCACCAAGCTACACGCTTCTCTGATGTCCGTTCACCTTTTCACCTTGGACTTTGTATATAAGATGACGACTGATGACTGGGTCATACCACTCCATACAAGGGAAAAGATACGTGTTACGGGCCGTGCTCCGTGGATCGTTATGGAGAGGGGAGGGGTCACCCTCCTCTCCATCGCGGCTGACGTATGCCTGCACGGCTTAATGGCAAGTAGCTTTAATGGGTCCAGTGGCATAACTTGAAGCTGATGGGCCCCAGTGCAAAATCAGTGCCAGGCCCAGACTACAATGTATGGTTCATAGTACCATATAGTATAGTATGGTTCTCATATTGGAAACTGACACCTTATGGGTCCTCAAGTTATGCCCCTCATGGGGTCCATCAAGAATTGTTGGTATTTCTCATTTGACAGATCAAGCACCATCATTCTACTGTTTCTGTAGCAGAACAGTAAAAACGGATGAAGATGTGGCCTAAGCAGTGCGCCATATTTTTTTCTGTTGTCTGGAGCAAAGTAGTCTCTGCTTTTTGTCCTTCTGCTTGTGTCTTTGTCATTTCTCTTATGTAAGATTTTAATTCCAACCTAGACAAGGACACATAATATGTTGGGTTAGAATAAATAAAGGATAATAAGAACTAATGATGGATTTAAATGGCCAGGATAAAAAGCAAACCTCTTCAGAGAGTGCCAGGGATCAGCGGGCACTTTACAATTGTAAGACGCAAGAGGAGGGGGGAAGTTTACAGATCAATCTTCTAAACAGAGAACTAAGGAAGAATGATTACAACAGACGCGAAAAACGTAATTTCAGTTTTGATAAACATGGTTCAGCTTGTATGGTGACCCAGTTTTGGAGCTTTTTATGTTGTCAGGCAGTCCCCTATTGTATTAAGTACAATCTTTTGTAAATGGCTTGTTTTGACAGGAACCTAAAATATAAAATAACAAAAATAAGAAGAATTCCATGGACAGAAAATATCAGACAACATATATGTGCTGCCAGGCCTTATAGTGGAGGGAATAGAAGGGAGATGTGCAGTGCATCTCTGCTGCCATCTAGTGTTCAACATGTATATCACTGCAGAACAGTAAAGGTCATTGCCAAAAACAAAACATTGTCAGCTGAAAAGTTTTTATCACTGTCAATTTTTACATTTGGTAGCAAACGGTAACTATAGAAACTAAGGACACAGACACAACTGAAAATAATGAGGGAACAGGGAGCCAGTATCTTGCCACAGTTTATTTGCTATGGGAAGGACAATGCATTGACATCATTGTACCTGCTGCATTTTGCTATAGAGAGTACAGGTAAAAGACCACCTGTTTTGTGAATGGGGGAGAATTTCTAATCCACTAACAGACATCATACTATTTTGGAAAACACAGACAGGTTGCCTGGAGGTTTACAAATGTGGCTGCTTTCTTCCAAAACAGCAACTTGTAAGGTATTACAACTAAGCTCCATTAATCTATATACAGCTGCAATACCGGCATGGTCCAGTCTGGCAGTGTTTTTGGAAGAAATCAGATATTTTTTACAACCTCCGGACAACTACTCTATAGGACATCACACTATGGAGGCCTTCATTTTGTAAGGGCACCAAGGAGGTACCGTAAGGGCCGTATTTATGGACAGGCACCTTGGACACAGTGCCTAGGGCAGCTAGCTGAGGGGGGCAGTGGAGCAGGGAGGTGGTGTGGGGGGAGGGTGTCGGTGGAGCAGGAACAGGTCTAATCTAGAGAAAAACAGAGAAACATTCACCTCTTCTGCACCGAGATCCGCAGCACAGATTTGAGCAGTAAGATTAGAGAGAGGAGAAACATAAGAGGTTCATTTACTAAGGGCCCGATTCGCGTTTTCCCGACGTGTTACCCAAATATTTCCGATTTGCGCCGATTTACACTGAATTGCCCCGGGATTTTGGCGCACGCAATCGGTTTGTGGCGCATCGGCGCTGGCATGCAAGCGACGGAAATCAGGGGGCGTGGCCGAATGGTAACCCGACGGATTCGGAAAAACCGCCGCATTTAAAAAAAAAAAAATTGGTCGCATGGGCCATACTCACATGAACCACGATGAAGACGATGAACTCCGGGGCACCTCGGCGGACTTCGGCGCAGCAGCGACACCTGGTGGACATCGGGCGCAGGACCTTCATGAATCGCCGGAAGACCCGAACGCTCGTCAGAGAAGCCGCCGCTGGAACGCGAATGGACCGGGTAAGTAAATGTGCCCCAAGGAGTGTAAAAAGGGTAGTGGCTGCCTTGTAAATCTCGGTTATTTTCTTTTGTTTGGACAGCATTTCTTGTTAGTAAATCTCCCCTGTGTACCTCACATTCTCTCCATGGACCCCAGGGCTTGTACACCCAGTCAGGTGTAGTGTCCTTGAATTGCATTTAGGAACAAAATTCAAGCACAGTGTGGAGGAGTTTCTCCTGATCACATTTACACTGAAGCGGATGAGATTGGGAACAAGGATCATATGTTTTTCATGTCAAACAACATTAAACACATGGTACACATTCCCAAACGCTAGTTTTTTAGTGTATGTGTACATGAGATTGGGAGAAACTCCCCCCCACTGTCCTTGTAGTGCAAATGCATTGGGTAAAACACATCTACATAAGATGATGAATTACGAAATGCAAACACACTGGGGCACATTTACTTACCCGGTCCCGCTGAGTTCACAAAAGATCATTTGGCTTTAATGCACCTGCTGTGATTCACTGAGACCGAATCAGACAACCTAGTGTGAAAATGCCTTAGGTTGTCTAAAAAATAGTAAAAATAATAATAAAAAGTTTTAATTTTTTTTTTTAAAACATAACAATTATCACCCCCCTTTCTCTAGAACTAATATAAATATAAACAGTATAAATCATTAAGTATCGCTGCGTCCCAAAATGTCTGATCTATCAAAATATAATAATGGTTATTCCACGTTATTCCAGGCATTTAACCCTGTAACAGCAAATAGCATCCAAGTTGAAAATGCCACTTTTTCTCCATTAATTTTAACCCCTTACTTTACAATTTTATGCATTTTTATTGCGGTTTTAGCTCCTATCACTTAGTGGTGGTCACTGTAAAATTCCAGAGTGTGGGTGGGGACTCTCTAAGCAGACACTTCATGACACTTTCTCTGTGATAAACCTGTATTAGGGTACAGGTTTATCTACACAGGCATTTACCTTCTGAACATTCTACTGGTATCTGACACATACAAAAAAGAGAGATGAGACAGATCAGAGATGATGAGATCTATGAGATGGATATAACAGTAAATGACACTCTACTAACTCAGCACACACCCAGTGAGTTCTGCTACATGCCTTCTTTCCCTGCTATAAAAATTTTATCCATAGCTAGTAGTATAAGTCTGTCTAATAAGTCTAAATGCTAGTGCTTGCTAGCAGGAAGTGACTGTGAGTGTCTGTGTGCGAGCTTGTCTTGTAATGGAGGGGGGCAGAGAACACACTGCATCGTGCAGCCAGGAGAATCAAATAATGACAAGAATCTGTCCTGCCCGACCATAAAAATCAAAAGATATACAGTCTGTAACATTCTGTATTTTTGTTAATAACAGTGAATTAGAGAATATGTTATTTTGTTATCCTGAGTATATTTAAGAATCTTGTCATTGTGGGAATACCCATTTAAAGGAAATCTACTAGAGATGAGCGAGCACTAAAATGCTCGGGTGCTCGTTATTCGAGACGAACTTTTCCAGATGCTCGAGTGCTCGTCTCGAATAACGAACCCCATTGAAGTCAATGGGAGACTCGAGCATTTTTCAAAGGGACCATGGTTCGGGAATAAAATGTGTTATTTAATTGAAAAAGAATGTCTTCTGATAAGTTATCAGATGTATGCAAACATCTGCAATCTATTCTTCACTGTTCCGCTTATATATTATCTCCCGACAAGTTAGCAGATGTGAAGAACAGTGAAGAATAGAATAAAAACAGTGAACACAGTGAACACAGGATCATTTAAGTGAAAAACACAGTGAAGAACACAGTGAAGAATAGATTGCAGATGTTCGGCACATCTGCTTACTTGTCGGGAGATACGCGGTCCGGGATCCGCTCCTCTTCTTCCACTGAAGTCTCCCTGATCTCTCCGTGCTGCCCCATGTCTCCGTGCTGCTGCCGCTGCCCCATGTCTCCGTGCTGCTGCCGCTGCCCCATGTCTCCGTGCTGCTGCCGCTGCCCCATGTCTCCGTGCTGCTGCCGCTGCCCCATGTCTCCGTGCTGCTGCCTCTGCCCCATGTCTCCGTGCTGCTGCCGCTGCCCCATGTCTCCCTGCTGCTGCTGCCCCATGTTTCCATGCTGCTGCCGCTGCCCCATGTTTCCGTGCTGCTGCCGCTGCCCCATGTCTCCGTGCTGCTGCCGCTGCCCCATGTCTCCCTGCTGCTGCCGCTGCCCCATGTCTCCCTGCTGCTGCTGCCCCATGTCTCTGTGCTGCTGCCGCTGCCCCATGTCTCCGTGCTGCTGCCTCTGCCCCATGTCTCCGTGCTGCTGCCGCTGCCCCATGTCTCCCTGCTGCTGCTGCCCCATGTCTCCGTGCTGCTGCCGCTGCCCCATGTCTCCCTGCTGCTGCCGCTGCCCCATGTTTCCATGCTGCTGCCGCTGCCCCATGTCTCCGTGCTGCTGCCGCTGCCCCATGTCTCCGTGCTGCTGCCGCTGCCCCATGTCTCCGTGCTGCTGCCGCTGCCCCATGTCTCCCTGCTGCTGCCCCATGTCTCCGTGCTGCTGCCGCTGCTCCGGTGTCTCCGTGCTGCTCCCCGGTGTCTCTGTGCTGCTCCCCGGTGTCTCTGTGCTGCTCCCCGTTGTCTCTGTCCTGCTCACCGTGTTCTTCAATGTGTTCTTCACACATATATATTGTTCTTCACATACTATTTTATTCGCACCGTTCCGCGCATATCTTCCGACAGGTAAGCAGATGTGCCGAACATCTGTAATCTATTCTTCACTGTGTTTTTCACTGTGTTTTTCACTTAAATGATCCTGTGTTCACTGTGTTCACTGTTTTTATTCTATTCTTCATTGTTCTTCACTGTGTTTTTTTAATTAAATGCTCGATCTCGAGCAGGGGAAATACTCGTCCGAGCAACGAGCCGTTTCGAGTACCTTAATACTCGAACGAGTATACTCGCTCATCTCTAAAATCTACCATCAAAATCAAGCATGGTAAACCAGGGACACTTAATCATAGATCCAGGCACCGCGACTGTGGTAATCTTCTTACATTTGATATCCATGGCCTCATGGGAAATAGTGAAACAGCCTGTGAAGCTGAATCATGGAGGGGATCTGTCAATGCCCCCCAGAAACCTTCAGGGTCATTAGCAAAATTTTAAAAGTTGGTTTTAGAGGGAAGAAGGCCAATTACTAATGTAAGAAGATTACCGCAGTTACTGTACATTGTGCTATGAGTAAGTACCAGTGGCTTATCAAGCTTGATTTTTATTGTAAATTTTCTTTATCTTATGGACCTGTGGTTTAGGGTCCCAAATCGACCTTTTGAAGTTATAGGAACATGAAAAGATAAACTGGTGTAATTCTCTGGCTTCAGAAAGTGCAGTCGCTACGTTTTTTTCTTTAACCCGAATGCCTAAGAATGATAAGGACCTGTGGGTGTTTTAGTGCCTCAGTAATGGTAGCATGCCAAAAGCCCTCCTCATGATTCCCTACCATATCAGCACAGCTCTAAACCTTCCTCCCCTCTCTGGAGACTGCGCTCTCATTGCAGGTTTGGGGACCCCAGACTACTCTGCCTCTGTTCATATTTAATATGCTGCCTTTGATGGAGGATTCCCTCGGTCTATACAATCTGGCCATGATGTGAGCTATTTTACTAAAAATAAAGCTTTATACTGACCTACCATTGGCTGAGAGTAAAGTGCTTTGTTATGCTTATATCAGGCAGCAGTAGTATTGCTTTACCATTGGAAACTCTTCACAAAAGAATAGACAAATCACATGTGGTGTTATACAAAAAAAAAAAACTTTTTAAAAACGTAAAACTGCCTGTACAAGCATCTATGATGTTTGTACAAGCGTTAATGGGACCTCTGTATGGGGACCTCATACTGAATATAGAGGCATAAAGACTTGATAAGACTATATGTGGGCATTATCATACTGTATAAGGGGTACTAAGGATCCTTTATGTGGAAGGGGGATCATTACTGTGAATGGATACTAAAGCGAATATATCACTTTGTGGGAACATTATTACTGTGTGCCACACAAAGAAGGTCATTATGAAAGTGGCAAAGAAGCATTATTCCTGTTTTTGTGGGCACAAAGTGGATTTGACAGGGATGAATGGCATTGAGTGAGCTTGGGCAGATAGCTAAGCTTTTACGCTATATTATTTTTCTTACAAAGATAAAGAATTAGTGTTTCAGACACATAGGTATGTTTGTCAATTCTCATCATATAGAAGGTTCGTGGAAAATGGAGATACTCCTGTGACTCACAAAAATATCACTAAATCATTGGAATCATTGGAGTATTTTTTTACTATATGAATCCTAAATGGTGTCCCACAATCCCTTGCCTTCCAGTAAGCAGTACCAAAATGATGGATAGTATTCTTTAAAGGGAAATTCCCATGTAGACAAGATTCTTAAATATACTCAGGATAACAAAATAACACACTGGGGCTCATTTACTAAGGGTTCGAATCGTGAAATTTCGTCGGGTTTCCTGATGATTTCCGATTTGCCCTGAATTGCCCTGGGATTTTGGCGCATGCGATCGGATTGTGGCGCATCGGCGCCTGCTTTCACGGGGGGCGTGGCCATTGGACAACCCGATGGATTCGGAAAAACCGTGGAATTTAAAAAATAATTTGTGTCTCAAGATCAGCACTTACATGCATCAGGAAGAAGCAGGTGAACTCCGGTGGACCTTGGCGCAGCAGGTGGATATCAGGCGCACGGACCTTAGTGAATCCCGGCAGACCAGAATCCACGTCGGAGAACGCGCCGCTGGATTGCCACTGGACCGGGTTAGTAAATGTGGCCCATTCTCTAATTCAATGTTATTAACAAAAATACAGCATTTCACAGATATATTTCCAACCTGTCCCTATTAGTCCTGGTGTTTACAATTTGGTTGTCCCTGGATACGACCATAAATCTTTTAACTATCGGAGGCAGATTCCATTAGTTTCTCTTGTATTGCAAGAGATGGGGATGGGTAGGAGGGAGAGTGCATACTACAGACACACACACACTGTTTTCAGAAGCATGGAGAGAAGAGAAGATAAGAGGTGATAAGAGACACTCTACAAACAAGATACGCTCTGTATCCAAGGGGAGGGGACAGAGCATTGCTGACTCTGTGTCTAATTGAATAAGTGAGGCAGCAGAGCTGAATGTGTCATTGTGTCTTAAATTCATCTTGCAAATCATCTCTTTTTTTCTATGTGTCAGATACTAATAAAATGTTCAGTAGCTAAATAAAAGTGTAGATAAACCTTGTACCCTGATAATCTAAGCACATTGGCATCACACAGCATCTCATAGCAGAGAGGAATCATGATGTGCATCTCTGCTAGGTCCTTCCCACACTTGGGTTCTTACACTGAGCAGTCTAAGGAGTGATAGGCCCCAAAACAGCAATAAAACTGAGTAAAATTGCAAAAAATTTAATTGGGTAAACCCCTTTAAAGGCTATGATATATTGGAGGGTTAGTACCTTTCAACATTTATGAAGTAACAACTCTATAGTTGTTGAAACCTCTTATTGGGGACCGTACATTGATGTTTGAGAGCTTGTTTTTTGCAAGACAAGTTATATTTTACCATGTATTTTCTTATACAATGTATTGTGAAACAAATTACTTGTTGGTTGTAATGTATAAAAATTATATATATATATATTAAACTCTTGATTCTCATATAAACTTTGCTATTTTTTAAATCTTACAATTCACAGAGTTTGGAAGCTCTTCTGCATCTTACAAATCTTCATGCTCTTCCAAGCAGTTGAGTCACGAGGTCGGCTATGTGCAAGGTCAAATATGCCAAAATAAATGAAAGCTCAGAATCTGTAATCCGCATCAACCCTTAGATATTAGAGCCTCCCAAATTAATATCATTTCCATAGCAGAATACAGGCTGATATAATGAAATGCTATTGTTTTTGCCAAAACCAATGACAAGTTCAAATAAGCTCATTTCAATAAATTTACATTTATAGTGAATTGATTTAAATATTTTATATTAGAAGTTGATTTTGTTCCCAAAAGACATGAATGACTTATACAGAGGATTCTCCTTTCATTTTAATCTTTCCTTCTCTGGCACTAGCAAAGCAGAAAAAATAAGCCACATGGGTAGCGGAAGAATAAATTCCCTACATCATGAAAACAGTGTTATGTTAAAATAGTCACAATTACATTTCAGGGTCACTTTTGTATTAGCTGCCATGTTATTAACCCCTAAGTGACCACCAGTCCATCTTTTATGGCAGCTGTACTCACAGCCAGTCACCAGATATATGTCTAGGATAACCATCTACTAGATCAGCCTCATTCATTGTCACCTACCTATTATTAAATATAAGAGATCATATTAGGAATTAGATTATGATGACATTAATAACGCATTACACACAGGTATATGTTTACATAAAACTTTTTTTTTACATATTACTTTAATGTGTATGAACTTTACATTGCAAACACTAAAGCTTTACACTTTACTTACATTCACATTCAGAAATCAACTGATGTCTGCACCCCGTACATTATAAATAGAGAAAACACATATACTTTACAAACGCTACACACAGATACACATAACTATGTACCAGCATTTAACCTCTTACTGACATTGGACGTAGTAGTGCCCATGGCAATCCCTTTTGGCAGGGTCAGTGGTAGTGTACCCACTGAACCATGAGCGATGGCGCAAGTCGACACCTGGGAGCGCAGTCTAAGTGCCACCCGGCTCTCACCAGAGCACACCACAAAGCAGATTTGACTTGCTGTGGCGGGATACCACCAGGTGGCTCCACAAGCGGGTTTGCTAGTGGTGGTGGCCAAGGCAAGGTAAAAAATTGGCAGACAGAGGCGAAGTCATGGTCAGGCTGAAGGTCAGGACAGGCGGCACAGATTCGGAGTTTGAGACAAGGCAGATGGTCAGGACAGGCTGCAGAGAATCGAAGTGGGGAACAGGAATCGAGGTCACAACGGGAAAGAACTGGAAAGACTACTCTGTGGCATGAGGACCAAAGATCCGGCAGGAGACACAGGAAGAGGCCGGCTATTTATCAGGGCAGACGGCTGGCAAGCACCAATGATCGTCGCGCTGGCCCTTTAAATCTTAAAGAAGCAGTGCACGGGGATGCGCGCACAGGAGCACAGGGAAACGCTGCTGGAGAGAGGGATGGTGAGAGAGTCTGCGGCTGGGCTCCAGAGACACACAGAGGCAGACGGGTGCTCCTGCAACCTGGGACGTGGGTCTTAGGAGCATCTGTGCACCCGGGGTCTGGCAGGTGCTCCGGGGCTGCGCAATTTCCTCTGGGACCCTGTGCAGCATGCTCAGTGTGTTAGATAACACAGTGCAATACATCTGTATTTTTTCATAAAATCCCTTTTCAAAAATGTTCTAAAAATAGTTATGGTGATAAGAAAACAAATGAGATTTTCTCCATATTAGTTTTCCTTCAGTAAAATTGTAGAAATGTTTTAAAAAAATATATAAATAAGGTATCACCGTAATCGTAGTGATCTATACAATGAAGATTATTTTCATGGTACAGTGAACACCCCTAAAATAATGCAAAAAAATGGAAACCAGGATTGACTGATTTTCTTTTCCTTCATAATTAATAAAATCTCATCGATCAGCTTAAAACCCACTAAAATGAAGTATTTTTAAAGTGCATATAATCTCGCATAAAATAAGCCCTTAGGTGTCCAAATTGCCAAAAAAGTAAAGAATGTATAGCCCTTAAAAAGTGACAATGCAAATCTACTCCGAATGGCGCAACATCCTTTCAATGCCCTGGCGTGTGCCCATACAGCAGTTCACCATCACATATGGGGTATTGAGGTACTCGAAAGAGATTGGGTATCAAACTTTGTGAAGCATTTTGGTATTTTATCCAATGAGAAAAATGAATTCATTTAGGCAAAAAATTTAACATTTCAAAATTGCACCCGATTTAGTTTTAACCCCTGTAAAACAATTAAAAAAGTTGTTTTACATACATTGATTGGTGTAGTTTATATAATAGGGTAATGTATGGGGTTTTACTATTATTTAGGTAGTGAAAGTCACCTGAAAGCTGAGCAGATCTCCCAAAAGTTGTATAGTTATAGTATAGTTAAGCCTAATGACATGATGCGGTATTAAAACCAAACCAGTATATCCATTGCCAAAGGAACAGATTACAGACTGTAGACAGTGCTTTTTGTTAAGTATCCTCCACCAAATATTAACAGGAAGATTACATTGACTTTATTTCTGATAAATAACTTGAGACTAACTTTAAAATCCATTTTTGGGAAGTAATTTACATGTTACCACTAGAGGTCAGTATGTACACAATCAAAATATTCTACTTTATTCATCAAAAAGTCAAAGGAATTGCTACAAATTTGTATAAGTATGTTCAGGCAATACTCACAGAAAATGATGATTATTAGCAGTTTTTTTTATCTGATTAGTCATTCCTGGATGCTTTTTTTTATAGATCTATTCAATTCAATGGGAGAAATGTTTCATTATGCAGGTTCCATACAACAGTTTTTATAAAATTGTTTAGATTTGGCGCAATTTATTGGAAATATTAGTAAATGTTAGTTGTGACACTGAGACTACTAAGCGGCTCACAGTTGCTTTACATGCTAAGAAATACAAATACGACAAGGCCCAAGAAACACATTCATGCGCATGGAGCATTGATATTTGGACTCCATGAGGAGTGTTTAAATTGAAAATGGGTGGTGGAAAGATGAAACTCACAAACTAAATACATAAGAGGGATTTTTGATCTATGAATTAAATACTTACCGTATATGCCGGCGTATAAGACGACTGGGCGTATAAGACGACCCCCAACTTCTGCCCTAAAAATATAGAATTTGGTATATACTCACTGTATAAGACTACCCCTCTCCCAAATGAAAAAAAGTCTGCTTAAAACTTTGCAAAACAAACAAGAGAGCAAGTGCCTGGTGATCATAACTGTAAGCTGCGATATTAATGAAGATCCGACATGCTTCTGTAAGTGCCGCCTGTGACCCCCAGCTCTGTGACGCCGACCGCTGTGACAAGGCGGCTGCATTAGCATACAGCGCGCCGCCCCGTCAGCGCGTACTAAGCCTCTGCTAATGACTGTGAGAGGCGGACTGCCGCGCATGCGCGGCGGTCCCAGGAAGCAGCTCTCTGCGCGCTGACGGGGAAAAAAAACACCTCACACAGTGCGGCCCCCGTATATCCGGCGTATAAGACGACCCCCACTGTAGCCATTATTTTAAGGGGTTAAAAAGTAGTCTTATACGCCAGTATATACAGTAAATATAATATAATGGCCTAGAGATGGAATTAGCTACTTGCTGGGCTGCCTTTTTACAGCAGACCAATACACAATTAGAATGTGGAAAAGGTCTGGAAAAGAGACGACTACGAGGGGACATAATTAATTTATTTAAATATATGAATGGTCCATACAAGAAATATGGTGGTAAGTTGTTTCAGATTAAATCAAATCAAAAGACGAGGGGGCACTGTCTCCGTTTGGAGAAATCAACATTTAATCACCGGAGGCGACAGGGCTTTTTTACTATCAGAACTGTCAATCTGTGGAATAGCCTGCCTCAGGCGCTGGTCACAGCAGGGACAGCGGAGAGCTTCAAGAAGGGTCTAGATGCCTTTTTACACCTAAATAACATTGATGGTTATGTTATATAGAATTGTTTCCCCTAAATCCCTTCCTCATCCAATCCCTTCCCTTCCTTGGTTGATGATTCCTTCCTTGATGGACAAGTGTCTTTTTTCAACCGTATGAACTATGAAACTATGAAAGGTAGAGCACAATTCAACTAATGAGTGCAATGACCTTACCTCTCAACTCTTGTGTTGGAAAAAGAGGGACAAAAGGGGTTAAGTACACAGCAAAAAGATTTTGTGCGTTAAAGGAAATCTACCCTTTGAACCAAACATACATTGAGAATGCTGTAGCTACACTGATGCAGAAACATATCTTGTTCAATCCCTGAGCTGAGTGGATTTGCTGAAAAAACAATTATAAAATTATCATAATGAGGCTCTCACGCTCCTTTGGCTGCCTCAGCACCTCTCCTCACTCTAATTATGCGCGGCTCCAACCTTGTCCCACCCAGCATAAGCCGAGAATACGTCATCACTGTGCTGTCTCTGACAGGCAGAAGTAATCAATCGCTGTGTCATCCCTCTGCTGCTGTATATGAGTAATCCAGCTCAGGTTGATTAGTCCTGTCTGGACAGTTCAGGAAGCTCTGTGTAATATGTTTATGTAGGCAGTCAGCATGCAACCCAACATTCCCAAGGTCCTGAATTTTTTAATTGTTATTTCAGTAAAACCACTTTGGGATTAAACAAGATATGTTTCTGCATCAGTGTAGCTTTGTAGATTTTCTTTAAACCACGCCAAGTGGACAGTGCCCTTGCCTCCCCCCAAGCACAGTATAATATAGACCAGGCTCCCATACTAGTATAATGGACCCTCTCATATTGTGCCCCCTATCCTCCTTATATTGGGGGCTTCTCTTCTCCTTCCCTTTCATATTGTGACCCCTGTCCTCCATCACCTTCATATTGTGGGCCATGTGCTCCATCCCCTCTTTTCTTCCTGTTGCTGTGTATTTAACATCAAAAAAACATTTGTTACTTACCTTTCCCCATTTGTCTGCAGCAGTCCTTCTTCCTTAGCTCTACAGCTGACTCAGGTGGGGAGGATCATGGCTGGGGCCCTACTAGGGGTGGCTACCTCCACACATGACTGCTGAAGAGTAGCAGACTGGTGAAGAGATCGCAGGAATCTGATCCTGCCTCCTGGTCCCGATACATAGGCTGCACTGTGGCACTGCAGCTGTTGTGTGTCAGACCGTGTGACAGATTTATCATGCAAAGTTTTGCATGGGCTATGTGAAGAGTGCACCAAAAAAAAAGTGGTGCACTAGGGGAAGTGGATAGACCGCCAGATTCATGAAGAATGTGCACCACAAATCATGAATCTGGCGTCCCCTGCACAATAGCATTTGGTGCAGATTGCACTGTTCTTAATAAATGTGCCCCATTGTTTACCCCACATGCAGGACACCACATGGAAGTTTGTTCCAACCATCAGAGTTAAAGCTCATATATACTCCAAAATACCTGATGCTTCTTACTACTTCCGTGGATATCAGTGGTGTAACTAGGAGTGGCTGGGCCCCATAGCAGATTTCTGCATGGGGCCCCCCTTCCCCTTTAAAAGATATATGCAAATTTATACAGACATATACACACATATAAAGTTCTACATTCATACATTCACTTTCCTATACTCGCATCTACATACATACATGTATACACTCATATGCATACATTTATGTACTCATATATACATTTATACACATATATACAAACTCATACAGTATATACACACATACAGTATATACACATCAAATTTGCACACTTACTGTATAGTAAATACACATTATATACATATAGTATGTATATTTATACATACAGTATAAACACACCATATACATACTGCATTTACATACAGTACATACAGCATTTACACAAATACATTTAGTATATATAGCATATACACACACGTATAGCATGTACACACACATACAGCACACGCATACATTCACATACATTCAGTACCATACACATTCACATATGCACCATATCCAAAAACACACATAAGCATACACACACGTAAGCATATACACACACACACACACACACACACATAAGCATATATATACACACACACACACACACAAGCATATACACACACAAGCATATACACACACACACATAAGCATATACACACACATAAGCATATATATACACACACATAAGCATATATATACACACACATAAGCATATATATACACACACATAAGCATATATATACACACACACACATAAGCATATATATACACACACACAAGCATATATATACACACACACACATAAGGATATATATAAACACACACATAAGCATATATATATACACACACACATAAGCATATATATACACACACACACATAAGCATATATATATACACACACACACACACATAAGGATATATATACACACACATAAGGATATATATACACACACACATAAGCATATATATACACACACAAGCATATACATACACACACACATACAAGCATATATATATATATATATACACACATAAGCGTATATATATATGCACACACACACATAAGCATATATATATATATATATATATATATATATATATATATATGCACACACACACATAAGCATATATATATATATATATATATATATATATATATATATATATATATGCACACATACATACATAAGCATATATATGTACACTGATACATGTAAATAATAGTACTTACTTTTTTGATGACCAGCGTGGCAGCTGTGTGAGTCAGCAGGGGGGTGTTAGGACGAGCCATTAGGCGGGCGGTTCGGCGTTTAGCAGGCCGGTAAGTTAGGTGGGCTCGCGGGCGGGTGGGATCACGGGTGGGATCGCGGGCGGGCTCGCAGGCAAGTGCGGTGGGCGGGTGGTTGGCAAGTGCGGTGGGCGGGCGGTTGGAGAGTGCGGTGAGCGGGCAGCAAGTGCAGTGGGCGGTAAAGTGCGGGGAGCCTGAGGGCTGGCACGGAGGGCGCGTGCGCGTGCGGATAGTGCGGTGGGGGCGGGCAATGTGGTCGGAGGTTCCTTGTGCGGGCGGCTGGGAAGGAAGTTCAGTATTCGGGCTGGCAATTCACTATGTCAGTCACGGGGTGGGTGGTTGGTCCCCTTTGTCGGCCGGCGTATGGGAGGCTTTTTGGGAGGGAGCAGGCGGGTTAGGCACATGCGGCTGTGCGTCCCCGGGCCCCTTAACCTCAAGGGCCCCGTAGCAACCGCTACGGCTGCTACGGCGGTAGTTACGCCACTGGTGTATATTGTAGACAGTGCTCTGAAGCCTGAAAGGGAAACCAGTTCATATATCTTTATGCAGGACAGAGGCGACGCTTCTAGACCGCGCTTCTTCCAGCCTCTGGTTTGTAAGACATGCTATGTTCTTTGAGCTCATCAATAAAGAAAAGAAGTTTATTCAATTAAAGAGAACTGCCTCTGACCATGTGACCAGCCTCATTTACATAATAAAGAAAAGATGATTTTATAATGATTAATGTATGAAATGACTAGATAAAGGCTGGGATGGGATCCTTGTGAGCTGCTCCAACAGGTAGTAGTGACAGGACAAGTGACACAGACCTGATGACAGGGTTTTCTTTTAAAGAAGAAGTTTATTTAAGGAGTTGAAGGTGAGTTCCATTTTCACTCCTTTTTATCTATTTAATTAGAGGTGTGCAGTTAATTAATTATCAATTATCTATAAGGATATGCTGTAAAAAATGAGCCAAGCAAAATCCACCTCTTGTAACAAATGGGCTAAATATATTCCAAATAAAATGTGATAATTTATTAGGTATGCATTAAAAACATCTACAGTAAGGACACACACTGCAGGGGGGTGGCTGCTGCCCCACATGTATGGCCAATCCTATATGGCTTCCTCACGGTAAAGGATCATACTAGAACATGCACTTTTTGGTGGAAAAAATACCTGATGCCTTGTTAGAAATTAGTGTCCATTAGTACCACCCTGTGGGTCACTGTCAGCACACTGCAGTATCAACCGGCAATTTCAAATTGTGTTGCAAGACAATGCACTTACATGCACCAGGAAGAAGAAGGTGAACTCCTGCGGACCTGAGCGGGGAAGCAACACATGCAGGATATCGGGTGCTCGATCTTAGGTGAATCAAGGCACAGTGCGTTATCGTCGGACAATTCACTTTCTGTGAACAAGTAAGTACATGTGCCCCATTAAGTCTAAGGGTGAGGTCACACGGTGCATTTTGCTAGCGTTTTCATTGCATTTTGAAACGCATTACAACAACTGAGATGAGGTGATTTGCCTAATTACATTACTGTTAACATTTGCGTTCACCAAACGCAGTGTAAACACAATGTTAACATGTGTGTTAATTCGTTTACGTTTGCATTTTGCTAATTCTTTGTTAATGCATGCATTAATGTTGCGTTTACACTGCGTTTTGTAAACAGAAATGTAAAAAGTAATGTAATTAGTCTAATCACCTCATGTCAGCTATTGTAATGCGTTTCAAAACGCAATGAAAATGCAACCAACACGCACCGTGTGACCGTGTGACCGTGCCCTCAATGTTCTCAGGGAGGAACTGGACGCAGCATAGCGTTAATTGAGGTTATTTATCATTGGTTATGCCAGCCCTTTTTGATGTAACAAAAGCTGTATTGTGCTTTTTTGCGACTTTTCTCTGCTCAAAGTTTCTGCCACTTCACTTTACTGGTGTAAACACAGAATCACTGCGAGTGCAAAACCGTGCATATAAAGCCATATAAAGCATATAAAGTCCCTTGGTGCATAAGTTCTGGTGCTTTTTGTGCAGTTTGCAACTATTTTGTGACCTTTTGAAAAAAAAACCTCCCAGATAGCAATTAGAGCATAAGAACATTTATTACAGGGTCACCAAAAGTAATGCCGTCCTATTCCTATCCATTCACTGGTAGTCCCCAGCCTATGTAACGATTCACCACAATATAAGGGACTCAACCACTTGCTAGTAAAAAACTAATAAATATTTTATTACATACTTTTTGTAAAAACAAAAATAAGACATTACATCTGATATTTATCAGGACACATTCACACGATGCGTTGCGTCACGTTGTGCGTTGCGTTTTTTAACGCATTCCACTGGCTTCAGCCTTGATTACATGGTAAGGTTACATTGCGTTTTAGCAGGTGCAGTGGAAACACAATGGGGGTCATTTACTAAGGGCCCGATTCGCGTTTTCCCGACGTGTTACCTGAATATTTCCGATTTGCGCCGATTTTCCCTGTATTGCCCCGGGATTTTGGTGCACGCGATTGGATTGTGGCGCATCGGCGCCGGCATGCGCGCGACGGAAATCGAAGTAGATCTGCCCCAATGTAACCTTAGCATGTGATCAAGGCTGAAGCCAGTGGAATGCGTCAAAAACGCAACACACAACGCAACGCCCTCAAGAATGGTCCCATTTTTTTAGGGGTGGACTAATATGTTTGCAGAAGAGTACAGCATGATAGGTTTCCTTAGTAGTCTAAGTCAAACAAGGATATATATTGCCAACAATTCCATATTAAATATAAATTCATTGTAGGGTATATGCTCCTCGCTACAAAAGTTATTACCTCTGCATTCAGCTGTCGCTACCACCTCGCCCCGATATTTCACTAGCTTGCTTCCTCAGGAGGCGTGTCAATTTAGCGTTTATTACAGGGCCAGAGTCACTATAATAAAGGTTTAAAAACAGTGGCTTTCGCCTCCTTTAATAAATATTCTTACTTTCTGTCAGGGATTTTTATTTTTTCAAAAAGTCTCACGATCACAGTTTCCCAGTTTCAGCACATACACCAGCAGGAAAGGAGTAACTTTGAGTCTTAAGTCATGAATCTGACTTTGCACGGTGTTGTACTAGCAGTAGTTCTATGTTTACGCCAGATTAATAAAGAGACAGAAATAGTCCTGTGAGACTTTTTCTCAGCAAAAAGTCCCATGAAACTTCAATGAGACTTTCTTACGCCAAAAAAGCCCAGGAAACCTGATGATAAATAACCTACTTTTGGTAAATGTGCATCAATCTTTACTGACTGAATACCCAAGTGAAGATGGCCTATATCAACATATTCATAAAAGGCTTCTATCTATAAAACTCATAAACCTTTAAATACTTTTTAAAGTAAAATTTCAGGTTTAAAAAGATTTTTTTAACATTACATATCTTAGACATCTCACCTTTGTGCTGTAAGTCCCTACAGCATCCAGTAGAGGGCACATTAGTTCCAGAACAGACCGTTTCCCTGGATGTGAATTCTTACGCCATTTTAGAAAATGCTGCATCTATTTATATCACATCAAATATCACTACTACTTCTACTCAAACACCACTGACCTGACCACCTCCCGTGTCCCCCATATATCTGGGTCCATCATTCACAGCAAAAACTATTAGAGTGACACGCAGTGTATATTTAAAGGGGTTGTCCGAGTTTTTGAAAAAAAGATAAAAGTGGCCGGGACAGGGCTGCTTAAAAAAAATAAAGATGTACTTACCTCCCGGTGCCCTCCCGTATCCAGCGCTGCTGTCACTCCGGTCCGGGCGCCATGTAAACAAACATGGCCGCCGGAGCAGCGCTGGATTCAGCTTCCGGACGGCCGTGGCCGGGCACGCCTATCCGTCCCTATACACAGCATTGTGTATGGGGGCCGGAAGGTTGTCGGGTCCGGCCGGAACTGAGTCCAGCGCTACTCCGGCGGCCATGTTTGTTTACATGGCGCCCGGACCGGAGTGACAGCAGCGCTGGATACGGGAGGGCACCAGGAGGTAAGTACATCTTTATTTTTTTTAAGCAGCCCTGTCCCGGCCACTTTTATCTTTTTTTCAAAAACTCGGACAACCCCTTTAAGGTACCACCAATAATCAAAGGTGATCCTTTATATGGTGTCTACGGAGTCCCATGTATTTTACTTTTTGAGAATTAAAAGTTGCATTTTAATGGTACACTTCGGGTTTTCGACGGCCACGCCCCCCCCCCCAATTTCCGTTGCGTGCATGCAGGCACCGATGCGCCACAATCCGATCGCGTGCGCCAAAAACCCAGGGCAATTCGTCGCAAATCTGAAAAATTCGGGAAACCCAACAATTGTTACAATGAGATCAGAACAGTTTTTACACTAGTGTATTTATATGGCTGTTACTTTACAGCTACTATGTACATGCCCATTAAAGGGGATTTCTGGCGCCCTGAATGGGAGCCAAGTCTACAACAAACTCTGTCCTATGTGTAGTAGCGCCCTGGCTGCTACCACTCATCATTTTATGACATATCTCATAAATAAGTTATCAAAAGTTTTGGCTCAGAAAAAAAAATTAGAAATGAACATTTAATCTTAGGTTTAAATAAAGGTTTAATTTAAAAAAAAAATTGTGAATCTAGTGGAGAGAAGGCAGATGGAGCGCAGATTTGGCTATAGTGAAGGGAGTTCAACCACAACAGGCTGGCACGGGTTACAACCACATCCCTGTCAGGGTGCATCAATAATATGAGACTACAGCCTCAAAAATGTATTTTGTCCAGCTGACACCAGTATATAGAATGTACTATATGTATTGGAAACTGGCCAATCCTCAATCCCAGATGTCTGCCCATATACCCATGTAGTTGCATAAATTGCTATTGTCTTGTAAGTCAGTGGCAGGTCCATGATATTGCTTTTGCATGTAGCTACACATACCCCCAACCCCTGACACGCAGAAAATATATTTGCCCAAAGCCTTTTGCCTCACACCTTACTCCACCCCACAGTATAATTCCCCCCCTTAGTGCCATCTCCCCCTCAAATTGACCAGCTCACCGTCCAATGTGGCCCCCCCTGATATTGTTCCCCCTCAGCAGCTCCCTCTCATATTATGCACCCCCAGCAGCCACCATTCATATTAGCCCCCAACAATTCCCCCTCATATTACCTACTAAGCAGCTACCTATTATATTATACCCCCAAGCAGCTACCCTTTATATTACATCCCCAAGAATCTCCCCTTCATATTACACCTTGCAACACTGGGGACCTAGGTTCAAGTCCCAGGGTCAACATCTTCAAAGGGTTTGTATGTTCTCTCCCAGTTTATGTTTCCTCCAGGGCCTCCGGTTTCCTCCTACACTCCAAAACATACTGGCATTATTATTATTATTATTACACCCACAGGCAGCTTTCTCATATTTTCCCCTGGCTCACCCTTTGTTACTGCTTAAAAAATTTTACATCTGGTACTTACCTCTCCATGTTCCCTTGCAATAGCTCTTCTCTCTCTCTCCTTCTGCTTTGTGTAGTACTGATGCCGGCAAGCAAGAAGACACCATCACATTGCGCCTGTCGGCTCTGCTACACACAGCAGTAGGAGAGGCATAGTGAGAGTGCAGAGAGCTGACAGTTGACATTATCTCTATATTCAACAATGTTGACTATAGAATTGATGTCCCAGGACATACCTCACACTGACATGGACAGTAGGACAGAGGCTGAAATCCGGGACTATCGCGCTGGATCTGAGATGGTTGGGAAGTATTTGGAACAGATAACTGTGAAACAAATCTGACACATTTCAATACACTGCACCCTTATGCCATAGGTCTGGCACTGAAGGACACATTACACGTATATGTCAGGGCCATTTATCAACGCAAACCTCAAATGTGGTGCAGAAAAAGTGTAGCACATGTATGTCAGGGCTTGTAGATAGACCTCTATGGAGTTTTATATACAAAACTTTTATTATTTAATACTTTATAATAAAATAGTAGACAGTTTTATGATGTTTTATGTAGAAAGAGTCTTCACAAACCCTGCATGTGTCAGACACATGAATGAGCTGCTTGCATAGATTGTTAGCTCTTGGAAGCAGGGCCCTTATTACTATTGTTTCATCTGGCCATGATATTACTCTGGAATGTCATATTTTGTTTGTATATGTACTCCATGATCTATGTGGAATATGATACCGCTATATAAAGAAGGATTTATTATTATCGTTACTAGTTGAAGTTATTTTAGGTTATCTGAAGTTATCTTTGTATCTGTGTGCAAATGAACATAACATATTTATTTTATTTTTTAATTTGGGGTAAATTGATCTTTCCCATGTATTATGTTTGTGTGCTTCAGCGATAAATGATCAAAATGAGCAACATTGAAACAAGCAGATCCTGTTTTACAACACAACAAGTACTGTGTGGCACTTGAAGGGTTACATGTCACCCTGCACGTACACAGGGGCTCATACACCACCCCTTATTAGGATACGCCCTGCAGTAAATTTCATCCAATCAGAAGCGTGGCCAACGTGGCAGGAATTAGTATTGTGTAACTGGTGGATCATGGGAGAAGGGCCGGGCCTCTGGACTCTAGGACTTGCAGTTGCTAGGTTACTGGCGTTGGTATGCAGACTGTGGAGTCACTTATGTGCTCTATACACTGCTACGTCTGCTCCCTATATTCAACTCCTTAGTTGCCTGTCTACCAGGCCACAACGCAGATGAAGTGAATGCAATAACCATTAATACAGATAATGAAGTGACAGAATTTCTACAATGTTTTTACATATGTGGTGATTTTACAAGGGGTTGTATTGAGGGGGATTATATGGCCAAATTCAGTCTGCTGTATTGCGTCCATACAGTCATGGCACACCTGAAAGTTATTGAAACTTCCTATGTTTTGTTATATGTGTTTATTTCCTTTGTGTGTTTTGAAACAACAGGAATAAATAAATTTGACATAAACTCACACAAAACTCCAAAAATCGTACAAAAGTTTTACAGTTGTGGGTAAACAACTTTGTTTCCAGCATGTGATGCCAGTAATACCCTCCTGTGGCAAGTAACAAACGAGAGCAATATAAGAATCCCACCTGAAACCAGACAGAAAGGGGAGAAGGTGACTCAATCTTTACATTTTTGTACCACATGTATTTCTGTCAATGTGTTCGGAAGCAGCAACATGTGGTTTGCCTCGTTTTGTCCAAAAAAGCAAAATCTCTCTAAATTGTAAACACAATGGGGGTCATTTGCTAAGGGCCCGATTCGCGTTATCCCGACGTGTTACCCGAATATTTCCGATTTGCGCCGATTTCCCCTGTATTGCCCCGGGATTTTGGCGCACGCGATCGGATTGTGGCGCATCGGCGCTGGCATGCACGCGACGGAAATCGGGGGGCGTGGCCGAGCGAAAACCCAACGGATTCGGAAAAACCGCCGCATTTAAAAAGAGAAATGTGTCGCTTGGGACGCGCTTACCTTCACTCAGCCCGAGCCGGTGAACTCCAGCGCGTTCAGATGCTTTTCAGCGCAGCAGCGCCACCTGGTGGACGGCGGAGGAACTACCTTGATGAATCCCGGCCGGACCCGAATCCAGCGCAGAGAACGCGCCGCTGGATCGCGAATGGACCGGGTAAGTAAATCTTCCCCAATGGGTCACACTTACTAACAACTGTGCAAACTGCAGTTTGTGTATAGTGCAGGGGGCGCCAGATTCATGAAATCTGGTGCACATTCCTCATGAATCAGGTGCTCCCTGTACTTGCCACAGTTCATAGGGACAAACCGTCAGAGAGTCTCTGTGGGAAGAGTCTGTGGACCCTCTGGACCACCGTGGGGGATGATGGTACTAGCCGCAACCCAGGACCGGAGTCTAAGTGGCCCCTGGTCTTCGCCAGAGCCCGCCGCAAAGCGGGATGGTCTTGCGGCAGGGTCGCACCAGGTCGTTCCACGGGTGTGACTAGGCCCGCAGTGGCAGCCAAGGTAAAGAAGCAGGAAACAGGAACCACAGGGACGTATCACCGGAGTAGGAACAGCTGGAATGATCATAGGAGCCGGACACAGGAACGGACCACGGCTGCATGGCAGGGCCACGGCTGGATGGCAGGACTTCGGAACGACCACAGGAATACCGCCACAGGAATACCGGACCGCTACAGGGACACAGGACCGCCACAGGGATACAGGACCGCTACAGGAATGCCACAGGAATACAGGAACTCGGAGGAAACCTGGGAACACTAGGAAACACAGGAGGGCTTTCACTTCAGGGTAATGACTTGAAGATCTGGCAGAGGGTGAAGGTAGGTGCCGGATTATAGGGGTGCGTCGGATTCGCCAGCGCCAATAAGGAGGATGCTGGCTCTTTAAGTCAAGTCGGAGCGCGCGCGCCCTAGAGACCGGGATCGAACGTGGCTGGAAGCATCGGGAAGCAGACTTGTGGACAGGTGAGTTGGTTTGGGATGTGGCAGGCGTGGTACAGTGGAGTAAGGGTGTACCCGCGATCTGAGACATGGATCGCGGGGTCACCCGTGAAAGTACTGCTCCGAAAGAGTGCACCACTTTTTTTGGTGCTCCTTTAACATAGGACGTGCATCACAATTCTGTCAGACTTTGCATGTCAAATCTGGTGCACGGTCTGACTAAGCATCAGAACGCCCCCTAAGAACAAGCAAAGTCTAAAAGTCTCAAAGTCTAAAATGTGCTCCCTGTCCCTCCCTACACGTTTCGTCACCCGTTTCGGTGATTCATCAGGGAGCTGAATGGGACTCCAGGAAGGGGATATTAAACCTCCATATTGCGGCACCGCATTGGCAGTATGAATAAGCTGTTATAAGACAACCTATGGGGGACCTGTGGAATCCTGGACTTGATAACACACAAGCCTTCCAACAGGGTCTCCCATAAGGTGAATAGTATACTTAGACTACATACTGGGCTTGTGAGGGACAACATGGGAACTGTTCTTGTCAGGACGGAAGTTAGATGGGATGATAGGGGCACCTATAGAACCAGTTGATATAGGATCCCAATTGTACCTTTAAATCCTGAGGCTCAACACCTGACTTGGTAAGACTGCTCCTTTTTTAATTCTTTTTGATAAAATTTTGATTTTAATTGTGGTAAAGAACAGAATTTTTAAATTTAAACAATAAAATTTAAGTTTTATTGCCGATACCTTGCTGCAGTGATTTTCCTTGTTTCCTGGCTACATGCACACAAATGTTTCTTTTTAAACATGAACGTGTTTTTCACTGATCCGTTACAAGGCTGTAGAAATCCCAGTCAGGTTTGCAACCTGTGCCTTCCCATAAAAGTCTATGGGGCAGTGAAAAATTCAGAATGTACACATGCCCCTACTTACTAGCCATGTCAGTGATTGACCAAGAGAATACTCCTGGGAAATCACAGCCAGGCAGCCAGGGCTAGTAGATAGGGGCATCAATTTGCCAGATTGGCCACTGTGAAACCAGAAATATGTCCAGGTTGCAAGGGAAGCACCCGATCCTAAAGTTCAGATCCGCTTGTCTCTAGTTACAAACACCAGATAGTCCAGTTGGTGGATAAGCAGCCTCAATACAGTTCCAAAAAAATTCAAGCTGTCCTGCTGGCTCAGGGTGCGTCAATGTCAGCATGAACTATCTATCGACATTTGAATGAAAAGAATTTTCATAGCAGGACACCCGTTTGGACCCCACTGCTGACACAAAGGCATAAAAAAGCTAGACTGCAGTTTACCAAAATCTTTTGTGGACAGATGTGATCAAGATAGAGCTACTGTTTATCAAAAATAGAATGAGGCCTACTAAGAAAAGAACACAGGACCTACTGTCCAATATGGAGGAGGTTTAAACCTATTTTTGGGTTGTTTTGCTGTCTTTGCCTTGATTATGTGCAATGCATAATGAAATGTGAAGAATACCAAAGGATTTTGGGTCAAAATGTAAGGCGTAGTGTCAGAAACCTTGGTTTGTATCCTAGGTCATGGGTCTTCCAGCAGGACAATGACCCCAAACATGCTTCTAGAAGCACCTAGAATGGATAGGAATAAAATGCTGAAAAGTTCAAAAGTAATTAGCATTGATCTAAGGCCTCTTCCACACTAGCGTTGCGTTTCACGTCAGGGTGCAATGCGTGAAAAACTGACGTTTTTGGCTGCGTTTTTGTTTCATTTTTCCTTGGAGTAATTAGCGTTTTTGCGTTTTTCACGCGCGTGTTGTTAGCGTTTTTTTGCGTTTTCGGCGCATTTTTCACGCGCGATTCAATGGGAGACTCGAGCATTTTTCAAAGGGACCATGGTTTGGGATTAAAATGTGTTATTTAATTGAAAAATAATGTCTTCAGATAATTTGCAAACATCTGCGATCTATTCTTCACTGTTCCGCGCGTATATATATATATGTGTGAAGAACACATTGCAGATGTATTTAAACATCTGCAATGTGTTCTTCACACACATATATATTGTTCTTCACATGCTATTTTGGGCGCACCATTCCGTGCGCATCTCCCGACAAGTAAGCAGATGTGCCGAACATCTGTAATCTATTCTGCACTGTGTTCTGCACTGTGTTTTTCTCTTAAATAATCCTGTGGTCACTGTTTTCACTGTGTTCAATGTTTTTATTCTATTCTTCACTGTTCTTCATTGTGTTTTTTTAATTAAATGCTCGATCGCGAGCAGGGGAAATAATGTTATTCTGGTCACCTAACAACCCTTACGTTTAAAACGCATTGCACTCGCATTGCACTTGCAATGATTGCGAGTGCAATGCGTTCTTGATGCATCTCCATAGACTTGAATGGGGCGTGAAAAACGCACGTGACACGCAAAAATAGAGCATGCTGCGATTTTGACGCGCGTGAAAACGAACGCAAGCACGCGCGTTAAAACCAACGCTAATGAAGAAAGACCCATTGAATACAATGGGACAGAGTGCAATGCAAGTTCTGCGCGTCAAATGCACGCGCAGAACTCGCGCGTGAAAAACGCCAGTGTGGAAGGGGCTTAAATCCCATTGAACACCAGTGGGGAGATTGTAAAATTTCTGTTGGGAGAATGCACCCTTCAAGCGTGAGAAACCTGGAGCAGTTTGTGAAAAAGAGTGGTCCAAAATTCCAGTTGAGAGTTAAAAGAAGCTCATAGATGGTTATAGGAAGTAAATGGTTTTAGTTATTTCTTCAAAAGGATGTTCAACCAAATATTAAGCTGAGAGTGTCAGTAAATTTGTCAGGACCATTTTTGGAGTTTTGTGTGAAATGATGTCCACTTTCCCCTATTTTCGCTGTTTATTTGTGTTGTTAATAATAATATTAATAATAATCTTTATTAATATAGCGCTATCATATTCAGTAGTGCTTTAATTCCAAAACACACAAAGGAAATAATCATTGGTTTAATAATAAAACATGCTATATTGCAGTACCTTTCTTAGAGAAATATTTTATTATCTGGATCTATTTCAGGGGTTACAAAAACTTGCGGCCTTGACTATATTATATTCTCTCCATTATGGCTGCGAATACCATCACAAATACAGGTCAAATGACTGGCACTTACAGCAAGCAAAAATTTTTAATAATAGTCTTTTCTTAGTCCGGTAATATAGCAGCAATCTATATAGAGCAACACCTTAACCAGCTTAAAAAGGTTTCAAGTCGTAACAAATTAATGACCTATTAATAGTGGTTGTGAATATGAGATTGGAGGTCTGCCACCCTCATCATCAGCTGAGAGCAGCACTGCTACACAGTCGATGGAGCCAGAAGCAAACAATCCAGTATGTAGTGGTGGTCCACAATTATTGCATTGGAGTTGAGCCTTCTGTAAAGGCAGTTGCACATGACTGAGATAAACTGGCCTGGAACAGCTGAACTAAACTCAGCATGTCGGTCATACAAAATGTTCGGTAGTTGGACAAACAAAATCAGAAAGTTTCATGGAACAAACTTGCTTGTGTGCAACCAGCCTATGCAATTTTATGCACAGCTTTTCAAATGAAGGTGATTAATGGGAACATGTGGCCAGATTTTCACTAATAAACCTAACTAATCTAACAACAGGTTCATGTAGCACAATGCTAACTATTGCCCACACGGTTTTAGATAGAAATGCATACTTCCTATTCCCAGAAAATTAACTTTGGAAGCCTACCAGGTACCCTGCCGGAAGAAAGAGTGAATCCGGAGGTACATGTGCTATTCATGTAAGGCCCATGCCTTCAGCATCTTTCTCATTCCCCTTCCCTTTGGCTGACGTCATCTTCTGCTTTGCTCTGTCAAACAAAGGGGGGAAATGCTGGAGAAATGGCCTGAGTCACACCCCTTGGAGCACTTGTGCTTTGTGTAACTAAAGTTACAGCTAAGGGGGAGATTTATCAAGACTCTGCCTAAAAGACTGTGCCCATGGCAACCAATTACAGCTCCTCTTTAAAATATTCATAAGCACTGGAAAAATCAAAACTGAGCTGCGATTGGTTGTTATGAAACACATTCTTAATCTTGGGCAGATTGATAAATCTTCCCCATGGAGCAGAGCTCCTAATACACATATATTTCTATCATCCGGCTGAGATCTACCAAGTAGCATTATTATTTATTAATGTGGAATCTAATGATCGCCCCACAGTCCAACCTACACTGCTCTAATAGCTTCTTTGATCTTTTTGTGTAGAGGAATAATGATAAGTGGGCTCATAGATTTCATGTTTTAAACTGTACTTCATCTTTCAAGAAGATTTGCAGAACTGAAATATGTGTGCTGAAATGCATGCAGAAACTTTACTGTCATGAAAATGCCTCAAAGCCTGCCTCTGAATGATTTTATTATGATCCGATGGTCGAAGGTGATTCATGTTTATGTACCCATAGATGCACAGGTAGAAGCAATCGGTAGGAGAAATGCCCTAAAAATGTACTGCTCAGAGCATGTATAAAGAGAGATTGTGTGTGTGTAGAGAAACATTTACTAACATTGTCCAACTAGTTTTTTGCATACGCTTTTTGCAGCAAAATATGAAGAAAAGCAGATTTTTTTGCCCTAAGCCAGACCTTTTGCTCGCCCATTACTTCACCCTCCCACACACAATATAATTCCCTTCTCAGTGCCCTCCATCCCTCTTCTCACTTTGGCCCCCTTATCCTCCACACATTGTAGCCTCCCAGATATTGTGCCCCTCAGCCCCCCCTCATATTATCCCCTTACTACGTCACATGCCGGCTGCGGGTGCATGGAGAGGGCTCATGGATTGACCCCTATCCATACAAGGTGGATGTTTGCTGCCAGCAAAGCTGCCGGAGGCATTTAAATCCTGGTGGGCGCCGCCACCTTGAATCCGATCGTGTGTCCCCCCGACCTGATGCCATCTGGGGCAGCGATTGGTTGCCATGACAGCCTCGAGGCTTCCAGAGGCTGCATGAATTTAACCCTCTCATTACAATGTGCAATTTGGTAGTATATGGTAGGATCACACAGACAAACTAGGGTTAATGTACCCTTGGGGTTTGAAAAATAGTAAAAAAAAAATAGATATACACTCACCGGCCACTTTATTAGGTACACCATGCTAGTAACGGGTTGGACACCCTTTTGCCTTCAGAACTGCCTCAATTCTTCGTCGCATAGAATCATCAAGGTGCTGGAAGCATTCCTCCGAGATTTTGACATGATTG